>NW_008824812.1:467374-490777 GCF_000699105.1 Pygoscelis adeliae
GAAAGAGAAGATATCAAAGAGCCTGTGAACTGGAGGGAAGCGAAGGATGGTGAGGCTGGAGCTAGTTTACAGAAGGAAAAATTCAGGCTGTGGGAGAAAATAGTGGTAGGACCACAGGAGGGAAAAACAACTTGCTTCAACTGCCTTTCCTTCTACTGCCAAACGTCCTATTCCTCATCCTGGAAGAGGATACAGGGAGAAGATGGTCTGTGTTTCCCAGTGAACAGCATCCCAACCACAGTCCCGCACCTCCCCTATGCCTGCAGCCTGCCCACAGAAGGGCAGCAAGGCTGGGGCTGGCCGGGGCAGCTGCTGGGAGGACAGGCAGCATCGCTGTGCCTCTTGCGGCCTGCCAGGTCTTCATCTCCTCTCTGAAGGCAGGGAAGAGAGAAACATCTGCTCCTGGGCATTTGTAGAGCCCAGGACAGTCTGTGCTTTCTCTTGAGGGCAGAGAGAGGCTGTGCCCAGATCACTGCATTGACACGCAGAGACTGATGTTGTTTTACTTATGCAAAGCTCTGTACCATGAGCCCTACTTTATTGCAAATAAGCAAAGCGATCTTTTTAATCCAGTAGAGAGTCCAACAGAGCACGCATATAATACAGTGCATGTGGCTGAAAACAAGGGCACAGCACTAGCCAACCACCGGCTTACGGAAGAAAGGAGAGGGGGCAAACCCTGCGGCTCACGGAGCAGCTCTGCTGAGCAGGGCAGCGTGGCAAGGTGGCTGAAATAGTCCCGAGGCTCTGTGCTGCAGCTTGTTTCTGTAGGGCTCTTGGAGCCTCCTGCACTCCCTTGCAGTTGTTGCAGGGCTAATGCCACTGTACTACCACTATCTGGGACCAGATTTTGGTGAAGGTTGGGCTGCTCACACTGGTATTTGTTATAAAGTCGCTGGTGAGCAGAGATTCAGTGGAATGGCAACAGCTCTCTGGAAGGATCTGCCTGTATCATTAATCTGCCACATTATTTAATTGTGAGCTAGAATCCAGGATGGCACATTATCTGCTAGTTTTGTCCTTGTGAATATCCACTGGAAGGAGATTAATAATCCAGATGGCTGGTAAAATGTTTGTTTTATCATGCTTTCTGATTATTATGAGACTATCAGCCCTCAGTGCCTATTCAAGTAAAATGTCCTCTATATACAGTGTATGCATTCAGCAGTCTAAATATATAATAATTACAGGTCAGCTAACGTTGGAACGGTGCCATTTGGTGATTTTTATGCACCATTTGGGTATAGCTGCAAATTGATACATCACATTTCTACAGATTTTATATAAATCACATATAATATTAACTAGCACAATGAAATGATCAGCTCTCTCTGGCTCCCAGAACTGGGTCCTTAGGCAAAAGGGCTTTTTTTATTTGATAATTTACTTTTATCTGCTTCTGCAAATTATTGTGTTATGCAGGAGCTGGTCATGACTTCCTAATTAGGGTTGAATTTTGAAATAGGACTGTGAGCCTCATGGAAAGCCAGTTCTTCTCCACATGTAGGGTGGCCTTTCAGTGTGAAACATCGCTTAGGACTAGCATTATGCAACTTGAATTTTTTTCTCCCTGTAGTTTTTCTTGGTTTCTTTTAATTAATTCTTAATGCAAAGCCTTTGAAATGGTTCTCAGGGCAGCCTTCATTGTTTGGCATGCTGGACCTTTTTAATGGTGTGGGGGAGACCCACACAGTACCGTATTATTTCAGAGCCCATGCTTTTTTGCATTGCAGAGGTGTTTAAAAAGGCACTGAAGGCTGATTTATTATTGTAGGGTTGTTGATGATTGCTGAACAGCTGTTATTATTTATTCTTTTTTTAAAAAAAGTGGCGTGGGCTGCAGTAATTCAGGCTGGTATCCCAAACCCCCCCATCTGTGCCAAGCCACAGCCCCTAATTGCTGAGGAGGCCAGGACAGGAGCCTGGAGAGACTTCTTGAAATCCAAGTGAGCGGCAGAGCTGACAAGCTGCCAGGGAACTCAAGTCCCACCTCTGCTCTGTGGAAAGCCCCACAGGAGCTTCACAGGGGTGGCAGCCACCCATCCTGAGCAGGGAAGACTGGGGGGGATAAGGTGAAACTGGGAGAAAACTAGAGTTTTGAAGTTTCTTTTCTAAAAAAAAAGCGATATTTGCCCTGGGAGGGAGGTACATCTGTGCATTTGTGTCCAGTGCACATTGGAAGAGCTGGGGAAGAGAGAGCCATTTTTCCGTTAGTGGTATCTCAGCTGTTATCCGCAGCGATGGAGGTCAAGCATTTCAGGCAGGAGAGCGTTTTTGGGAAAGTCACGTGTGTCTAAAAGGTAGCGAACACCCTACTTACAGGTGACTGTGGACTGGGCTAAGGTAGGAACCTTTGCAGCATTGTCTAAATCAACTAAATATGACATTTAATAAGTCACTGGGAAGAAACAGTGTCACCCCCAGTTTGCCTCTTCCACCTTACTGTCGCCTGCAGCACACCATCGTTGCGGTTTGAGCGAGCAGGTCAGTGAAGCAGAGAGGATCTGGCTTGGGGTGGTGGTGTTGGGTCAGAGGACACAATTAACGCTTTAGGTGCAGCCTTCCCTCGCCCCAGCGCAGCCCAGCTCCTTCTCAGCACAGGCACAAGAGGATTTGAGAGCTGAAGTTGCAAAACCAGGCATACTGTGTCAGACCAAGGGTCTGTCTAGCCAAATTGTTGCTCATGGTTGAGTACAAGAGCGCGGCGAGCCCACAGTGATGCATTTCAGTCCGTATTTCAAAGTATGCACGAGCTTTTCTGTGCCCTCTGCTTCAACGTAAAGTCTGTCAACCTCAAAAATATTCATGAAAAATGTCATTGGTAAGGTAGATTATCCCCGTTTATAGATGGGGAAAGCCTTCACCAGTGTAAGTGATTGGCCCAAGGTCAGCAGCAGAGCTGCCGATGTACCTCATCTTTTGTGAGTCACGGTGCATACTTCAAATGATCCCCTGGAAGAATGATCCTTGCTTGAATTACGGAGAACTTTAGAGGTTAAGACAGAAAGCAGGAGTGTTTGAACAGTGCAGTGGGATTAATCTTTTCAGCAGCTGAGGCTGGGTGGAAGGCACATTCGGCTTCCTCTGTTAGCGATAAAATCGTTGCATTTGTTTTTAATCTAAAGCTGAAGTCATCTAGACTAGAACTGTAATTTTTTCCTTTTGGGAACATGAATCCTAGCAGGAAGGAGCAAAAATTTCATTAAGGAAAAAAGCAGGACTCCTGAGATTCCCAGATGTGGAAGCAGGGAGTGCTCCTGCAGTGCACAAAAGGCAGACCAAATTCTGAGGTTTTCAGATATCATGAAAGTTCGCAAGCTTGCTATTTGCCTTAGAGTTTCAAAGCCTTTAGGATTCATGCTTTCAAGCTTTCCCCCCCTACTATTATGATTAGATCTTTCCTACTTTATTTTTTTAATGAAAATTGAAATTTTTCTCATGATCGCTTGACTCCAGGAGGCAGAGCTTTAAAAATATCTTCTGTTGCCACACTGGCAGGAGTGTCATGAAACTTGGTAACAAGCTGTCCCAGTTGGGTTTGGGAGAGCTGCAAAATACCTTTTCCTAGTAGCAGGAAGGTAGGATGGGAAGTTATTTTAAACTTCAGCCGACGGGGTTTAATACCTACATTGGGCCTGCTTGATTTTCAACATATATTTGGTTTGGGATGCCAATAAAGCTGTCGCAAGGATATATTCCTCAAAGGACTCCCCATGCAATTCTGTCCTTCCCACGTCTAGGCTATTTTGTCTTCTGAGGATGGCCCCCAGGTTTTCACAGCAGAGCCCCCACTAAAATCAGCGTCACTGATGTAAGTAAATGGGCCCCCAAGGTCGCGTTGGCAGTCTTACGCCAGCATGGCGGTTACTCAGAAGCAGCACTTGGACGTTTATTTTTCATCATAAAACACTGCTTACGTACGTGAAGCGGTGCTCTATCTCAGTGTAACTGAAACCTCTTCCAGAGCAGAGAGCAGGGTTTGCTGGGAAGAGGCATGTTTTCTAACTGGCCTTTGGGTTGTTTCTCTGAACAAGTGATATTCTTCTGAAATCTGTTTCAGCGTGCCAGGAGGGGTTTTGCAGGCTGGATCCCCGTATCTTTGGGTGCGATTAGATCACTAGCTCACTGCCTTCCCTCACAGTGACCCAGGGCTCAACCAGGCCTCCCAGTGCTGATGGAAATCCTACAAAAAGTCCTTTCAGAGATCCACGTGCAGCCCCACAGTTGGGAGACAACGTGACCTAGTCCATCTTTGCAGCAGATGCTGCGATGGAGAACCCCATCCTGTGGGAAGGACCTGGGGAAAGGCATGCAGAGCTGCTCCCAGGCATGCTGCGTCTCCCAGGGGTTTCCCTGTGTCCAAACTGGCATAGCTGGACATGGCTGGGGTCACCGAAATGCCCTTCTGCAGCACCCAGGGCTGCTCGCCCTTAGGACCAGCCCTGCTTTGACCGCAGCCGAGCCACCCTGGGTGCTGCCAGTGCCGCAGGACCGCACGGCCATTCTGTGCCTGGACACACCCCTTCCCCCTGGAGAGCACCATGACATAAGAAACTGAGAGCTGACAGCCATATTTGCTGGGTTTTGCTTCTGCTCTGTCACACAAGACATTTAATTGACTCTCAGCTGCACTGTCTTGGGGAAAGGTGTGAAGCCTTTGTACTTCGAGGATGGCTCCTTCATGCAACGGGAGCAGCGCCGAGGTGGCAGGAGGGGTTATTCCACCTCCTTGGCAGGCTTCGGCGCATCCCTCTGGTCTCCTGATGTGCAAAAGGAGGTCCCATGTTGGCAATGCAGGGTGGGGAACAGGTAGGAGATCGCGTGGGCAGAGCAGGTAGGATGCCTGGATCCATCCAAAGAAAAATTTCTTTGCTGAAAGAGTGGTTAAACATTGGAACAGGCTGCCCAGGGAAGTGGTTGAGTCACCATCCCTGGAAGTATTTAAAAGACGTGTGGATGCGGCACTTAAGGACATGGTTTAGTGGGCATGGTGGTGTTGGGTTGACGGTTGGACTCGATGATCTTAGAGGTCTTTTCCAACCTTAATGATCCTATGATTCTGTCCTGGCTCTGCCACTCACTCATTCAGGCAAATGGTCTGCACTGGGTTTCCTGCCTTGGAAAGTGCCCGGTGCTGCCAGGACACGGCACGAGCACAGCCTGGGGTGAGCTGCTCTCTGCAACACTCAGCATAGGGTTGATGCCCCCAGCGGGTCCTGCCCGCTGCCGGCAAAGAGGGCATCTTGTCAATTAAACAGGCACTGCTGCCCTACACACCCTCGTGTGAAGTCCCTGATAGCTCCCAGACACAGGGCACAGTGGTGAGCAGGGTGAAAAGTCCGGCTTTTTATTGCTTTGGGGTTTTTTATCCCCTAAGTTTGTGGCATCATTAACATTCTGCTAGAGAAGAGATGGGTTTTCTTCAAACATCTCGGCTTCTTGGCCTTTATAACTCACTGTAGGATGACAAAACGTGGGAGCTGCAAGAAGTGGTTTGGCAAAACGTAATATTGGTTAGGAAAGAAGGGAAGGAGCATGGGCAGGTTTAGGGTTTTTTACTTCACTAATTTACAGAAACACAGCCCTTTACAATCTGTTTAAAACCAAATTTAAGCTGAATAATGGGAAAGTATAAAAAACTATTAACACTGAAAAGAAGACTGCAAGATCAGGTTAACGATGCAGTTTGTTTTCCATATGCCGCTCTGTTTGTGTGGACAGTTTCACTGTTTATAGGTAGACTTATTTTTATGTTTGAAAGTCTCCAGTATTTGGGGCTTTAAATGCTGAGGAGAAAAGTTGCTTCATTTACATGGCAACTTAGGTGATCTGTGTAAGACAGCAGTATTTCTGTCTGTTTTAAGCTTTATTTATTGTTTGTTTACAAACTACGCTGAGCCCAATTTGAGTTAATCAGGGTTATTTTAAGCAGGTTTTATTCGGGGGAAAAGGTAACAAAAGGAGGCACTTGATCCGTATGTTGTGTGCAGAGCACAGTCTCGTTCAAAGACACAGAGACTAGGAGGCAGCGTTATCTTTTAGTTTACAAATTCAATGTATGTTTTTTATTTGACGATGGAAAGAAAATTCAGTGTGCTGAAAATGCAGCGATCCTTTTTCATTGCGTTTTGCAATTTGTTCCACTTTAGACTATTCAGTGCCCAGGGGTGCTCGGCACCCCCTCCAAAGTTGCCCTCAGCCCCCCCCAGGTTTTAGGAGACTTATTCAGCCGGTCTGATCTCAGTGCGGTTTAGGGATCACCATCTCAGGATGCTGAGATAGGGCATTTGCCTGAGTGGGAAAGGCTCTTCATGTGAAATGATGAGGAAAGCTGCTGTGAAATGAAAATCAATGCTCATTCACAAATCCTGGCCTGGGAAGTTTACAGAAAACTCAGTGCCACGACCCAGTTAGCCTGGGCTGATGTTCACATTCATTCAGATTTCTGAACCAGGTGTATCTTGACCTTCTTAAATCAGTCACCTGTAAAGGGCTTATCCTTCCTCCCAGAAGTTTCTTCCTGTTCGGCCAGACCCCAGCTGATGGCGTGCGGGAACTGGGACAAGCCGTGCTTTACACTAGTCGCTGCAGCTTTCTTTAGGTTGGTCTCTTTTACGTATGTACATCTTGGTTCAGAGCACTTGAGAGCATCCAACAGTCCAGTTCCCCTTCCACATGATTATTTTATATTTGGGATCAGAACTGTCAACACTTGAAATCCCTTTGCTTACGAGAGGAACTTGGCAGTGTGCGGGGAACCATTTGGGGCTGGTTGCACCAGTGTAAAAATGGACTGTCTGGGCTGTAAGCTGTTGTGGACACCACGGTGCATCGCTGGCAAGAGCATCGCCGTTGCTGTAAGGAGGGAGTCCGATCCAGTATCTCCCGGAGTCATGCGACCCAAGACACAGCCTACTTTCACTCGTTGGCTTCCTGATGGTTTTATGAATAAGCCTGTTGCTCTCCCCTCTTCTCCTCGCAGCTATGGGTAAACCAAGAAGATGGAGTGGAGGAGGGAACCAGCGATGTGCAGAATGGCCATTTGGATCCAAGCGCCGACTGCCTCTGTCTCGGCAGGACCGTTCAGAACCGAGACCAGATGAGAGCCAACGTCATCAATGAAATCATGAGCACCGAGCGCCACTACATCAAGCACCTCAAGGACATTTGCGAGGTACACGGGGGTTGTGACGCTGGGGTACTGCAGTAGGACACGGGATGGGCTGTTGAGAGCTGAGGACTGGGTTTGTCCTTGGGTGATGGGGGAAAAAGATGCAGTGTGTTTGAGTACTGTGTCTAAAAGAGGAGCAGCATCTGTCAATAAGTATTGATGCTTCTGAGAATTTTCTGCTGGATCTGATAATTACCTTTAGTTTGTATTAACTAAAAGTAGAATTTTCTGACCTTTTTTCCATACCTCTAAAAACTGATGAAGTTGAGATCCTTCAGCAGTCCTCTTAATTAAAGCCCAATGCCATCTACTTCTGAACTTGTGATTGAGGAAATTAGGTTGTAATTAAACCAATCAGTTACCCATTTCATCTGTGTCTTTCACACTGGGTTCACAATTTCCCCTGGCTCAGGATGGGCTCCCATTTGCCTTTTCTTACGGGGAGACTGAGAGCAAAGTGTTTTCACCGTGGGAAATGAAGTACGTTACATTTACCCAGTGCAAGGGAGCCGGCAAGCAAATGAACTTTGGTGACTGACCCTTCGCATCCTCAACTTGGTTCTTCTTCATTATGGTACAGTTAACCCCTACAACCCCTCACTGTCCTGCAGCACGCAGAATCAGTGCCACACTAAGCCCCAAGTGCAGTGCATGCGGTGCTGGGTGTTTGGGAAGGAGAACGCACGGCTGTGCCGGAGAGTGTTGCAGGACAGCTTGGGCGTTGTGTGTAGAGCATATACTTATCACTAAGAGGCAAAAGTTTTTTAGCACTAAAATCCAAGTCCAAGGCTTTCAGCTCATCCCTCTGAGTGTTTAGGATTTAGCGAGCCTGTGCCCAGTCTTTGCAGAGTCAATGTGCTGAAGCCCCTTGTGAGTTCTGCTTAGAAACATGTCTTCCTCCCTTCATACTTGCTACTTTTCTATTGACAAGGCAAAGCAGCCATCCAAAAAGCATCTATGACGCTTTTCAAATACGGAAGAGTCTTGGGATTTCGGTTTGGAAACAAATGAGCTTAATTTCGCTGTGCTATTTCAGTCCGAGGGCTTTGCATTGAAGAAGGGAAGAACTGCAGAAACTTCTCCACATATTGTTTCTTTTCCTGCATTTGCACTTTTCCGTTGAAAAACTGAATAAACCTTAACTTGCATTTAAGGTGTCACCATGCTTTTGCCAAATCAGATTCTCAGGAGGTACAGAGAGGTATAGCTTCAGTGACATCTGTGGGATAACACTGATTTACAGCACCTAATGATATGTCCCAGATATGAAAGAGATCTCTAAGGCTCTTGCCTTGCTCTGTATGATGCAAAATGGTACTGAGGGAACAAATCCAGGTAGAGCACCAGGAAATTATTCAGCTGCCTCTCTTAAAGGAGGAGGAGGACTGAAATGGGCATTGTTATCTGCAAAATGATGGGCTGTCCCTTGCTGGAGAGAGCCTCATTGTGCCCAGTTTAATCAGAGCAATCCATTTGCCTCGAGAAGGCTCGGAGACAGCTCAGTCATCCCAGGCATTTCGGCATGGCATGACGTGACTGTTTCTGTTTGTGCATAAGAGGAGGGGGGCTGGAGATGGAGAGACGCGGGCCGGCTTGAGCTCCTCCCAGCACTACTGGATGAATTTGTACAGAGGTGTTATTTGTGCCGAAGAACGAGTAGACACCAGACAACCGCTGATGAGATGCAGAAGTGCTGTTGACAGTGGCAAATTCCCCTCTTCCCCGTGCTCTTTATTTTAAGGTGTCAGGACAAACAGCAGCGATATGACGTATTGGAGGGGATGAAAGAGGAGTTCTGGCTGGGTGGCAAAGGTTGAGCCTGATTTAGTACTGAGTTCAGCAGTGTGTAGTTATACTCTTGTTGCTGAGCTATAACAAATAACAAATCCTAATACGTGAGGCACCTGAAGATGTGTGGTTGTTATCAGAGGACCGTAGCCCCTGCTAGGTGATTAAGAGCCCTCCAATTGCTCTTTTCTGCTTCAGGATGTATTTCCACAACCTGCTACTATATTATTATACACCATGTTATTATTCATAATACCCATGGCACTAGTCCTGCCAAGTTAGGAGCTCACAGGCTAGCCAGCACCAGAATGAAAATCACCTGCGCAAGCCAAGACCTGCGTGAAGCAGCTGGCTTGGAGGGGAATTCCCCATCACAGCAAAGCCATACTGCCCTGGCGACTGCTGCTGTGGTGCCCTTGCTTAGAGTATGAAGGACTGACTGCTGCTTGGTGAAACACTTTTGTGAAGATTTTTATTAGGGGTAAGAAGTGGAGTTTTCCCTGGACTGCGTTATCAGGAGTGCATGGATCATTATTCTGAAATATCACCAAGGGGAAAAGAAAGAAAGAAAAAATAATTTAGCCTTAAGGAAATATCCTGCAATAGGAATTTCAGGCTTAGCAGTCAGAGCTTAGAAAAATGATAAGCTACTGAAAACTAGGCTTTTA
Source organism: Pygoscelis adeliae (assembly GCF_000699105.1). Lineage (NCBI taxonomy): Eukaryota > Metazoa > Chordata > Aves > Sphenisciformes > Spheniscidae > Pygoscelis > Pygoscelis adeliae. The sequence continues at coordinate 477,002 of NW_008824812.1, forward strand.
TAATGGGTAGCAATAGCCAGCCTTGCTGGCAGGCAGTGCTGCTCACTCGCTGTCCTGTAAAGCACCACACATATGCATGGCCATCTCCAGGCTTGAAAAGATATCCCCCTGCACCTGGGGCTTGATCCTGGGAGGATGCAGAAGGGCGCAGGATCTATCTGTGATGTGGCACCAGTGACACCGGCGGAGCAGCCGAGGTGCTCAGTCAGGACAGGTACCTCGATGAGAGCAGAGGGCCAAGAAGGTGGTTTGAGCTGTAGCGTGCAGTGGGGAGCGCGGGTGGACTAACGAGACGCAGGAGGGCTACAAAGAGCAGGGTGCCGTGCTTTGAGAAACGAGCAGGATTTGGACCAGCATATGGATTAGGAAGACAAGGCTAAATTTAAGGAGGTGTTAGAAGGAGAAGTGACAGAGCTTGGATGGGAACAGTGAGACAATGGGAGATCAAAGGAAACCTCTGTATTATGAGTAATTTGGGGGTGGGAGGTTAGAAAGGCCAGCCAACTTCCAGTGCTGCGTTTTGCTCTTTTCCAAGTAATTTCACTTTGAATTTATTTTTTAATAATTTTGACTGGATTCCACCTAAGCTTTGCTTTGGTGCCAGGGCAGCTCTGAATGCCGTGTGGAAAACATCCTTGTTGCATCTTAGCTGTCAAGCTGAGTCTGTTGTGCAGAGCTGACGGGACAAGTTTTCACGTGGTCTGGATGGCATTAGCCTGAGTCATTCTCGGAGACGGATAAAAAACACTTTTTTGTGCTGCCTCAGAGCGAAGCAGCATAAAACCTTGGCGGCAATGTGGCCCTCCTTCAGAGGACCACTTCTGAGGAGCTGCTGGCCCCGTTGTATGACCAGTTTCTCATCCGTGGATAGCAGACTGGAGGGCGGCTCTGCAGAAAGCTCTTTGGATCAATGGCGATATATATACTACATACATGTATTCCCCAGCGTGCAATTTGTAGCTGTCTTTCACAGCCTGCTTGTGCACACCTCCTTTTTCTGTTTTGGAGCTGGCTGCTTCTTGCCCTTTTGAGGAACAGGCTTGTGTTCCTGCAGGACTTCATTTTATATTTTAGGTGGGCCCCGGTGCGATCACAGTGCCTGACATTCAGTACTTGCTGTAGACCAGTATTTGAATAAGTGCTTTAGAGTCCTGACTGCCTGGGACCCGACACGGCTCTAGTTTTCCTTTTCGATTCAAACAGCCTCAGCTTTGGTCTTGTGCTTATTCTTGCTATGCGCGTATCAGCACAACGCTCAGCTGGATGCTGTGAGCACCGCTCTAGAGAACAATATTTTTATAGCCCAAATGGTGCCGGTCCAAACTGAGGGATGGTCTACAAGACAGCGTAGACAGCCCCCAAACTGGCTCAGAGATGGAAAGAAACTGGAATATCACCACAACTGCCTTTGAAGTTATAGCCTGCAGTGGCTATCATCTCCTCATTCTCTCCTTCACTTTGCTCTCAGCCGGACAAGGAGGAGGACGGATGGATTGGCCACCTGCCCTGACTGTCTCTAAACACACTCTGGGGTGGAGAAAACTTAGCACTTAACCTCCTGCAAATACTTTCCAACTTTGGCCTATACTTCATGGACTACATGGAAAAGTATTTTAAAAAGAGACAGTTTGACAGCTATTTTTAGGTATTCATTGAGCAAAACACTCTCCAACATCTGCTCATCAGTCAGCTATCCCTCCTCTGAGCAAACCTGACGGGATGAGCAGAAGGAAGATGACATTGTTTTATGTAACAGAAGTAAATTTACTGGAAAAACTATGCAGCAGCCTTCTAGCTGGCTCTTGCTGCGTATTATATATAAATCTTCAGTCTCCCCTTCGCTGGCTTGTGCTGGAAACCAACCACCCAAGTGCACAAGCTGGGTAGAGGATAAGGCTTGGGAACTCCGTGCGTTCTTATATTTTCCTCGTGGTTTTAGAGGTGCCTGTACAGAAATGTGCTGCTTCAGCTTCTCTGAAACACGTGACTCGGGCAAAGTGATGAAGCAGCACAGGGAGAACGGGGAATATTCAAGACGGTAGTCGCAGCCAATAGCAACCCCAGGGCTGAAAGATGTTCACATAAATCATCCAGTGACTGATTTCACAGAACAGTATGCGAGAGGGGAGGCTGGCTTGCAGGCAGCCTGCAGCGTGCAGCGGGGCAAAGGTCCTAATACAAACGGCTTGCAGCAGTCATTCAGCGCTGCTAGCACGAAAGCCAGTGTCAAAAAGAGCCTGGCCTTGTGGGCAGGTGCACATCTTTTTTCTTTTTTTGTTGAAAGCTGTTCTGAGATAAGCAGGTAAACTTGAAAAGCAGCATGGAAACATATTCTGCATTATTCCTTGCTAGTTTGAATTTTTATTTGCCCTGCAACTGTCCTGCAGTGTGGGAACCAGCCTGCTCCCATTCCTCCTGGCCTTGAAAAATGAGAGGGGGAAACCCAGGGAAATGAGTCATCAAGTAGCTCCTGGAAGAAGAGAGACCTAGATTTAGTAAGTGCAGAACGTATTCCATAACCCAAGCTTCCCAGCTGAAAGAGCCAGCAAATTCAGGGTAACGGCGTCCTTCTAGCTAAGCTGGACATCGCAGAGGTTGGTTCTTTGCCAGGTCGGCCAAAGTTGCACTTATCATTCATCTGTTTGAAGTTCTCCCTCCCAGGAACCACATGGTGAGGCTGAAGGACAGTTTATTATAGCGTTGCAATAGTTCGCATTGTGGACCAGCAGCTGCGTGTCACCAGCTGGCAGTTCGTCTGTGTGACTAAGCATCTAGAGTTCCCAAATATAGCCATTCAACTGGAGCTGTTGGCATATTTTTTTTTCCCCTTCATTTTTTTCTCTTCCTATATAATAAAGGCAGGCAAAGTCATCTCATGATGACCCCCATGTTATTTCTTTTCGGTCAAGAGGCCACAGTCCAGACCGGGCCAGCATAGCATCTGATATTTGGCCTTGCAAAGTTTCTAGTCTAAATCATCCAGACAGGCGAAGCACAGGGGGGATGAAGTGATTTGCTCAATGTCACACAGGTCGGTGGCAGAGCCAGAAATTCAGCCCAGGCTTCCAGAGCCTCCATGTGTCACGCTGTCCCCTGGACCACGTGTGCTTCAGGCAGGCGTGTTTGAAGAAGTCCTCATGATTCAGCTGAAACCAGGATGGTGAGTTCATGGATAAGGCAGGGTCAGCAAAACAGGGAGGCAGACAGAACTTGGTGTGTTACGCTTTTTGCCAGAATACTGATCTGCTCAGTCTTTTTAGGTCAGGAGGTCTTCAGAGCAGTGCTTGCCTACCGATTTGTGTTCATATGATGTCCAGCTAAGCTCAGGCTCAGTACCAATGGGTATCATGGGCAGGTGAAGAATAAGCAAGGAGGATCTTTTTATTAGTGCACTGGACCGAGACGCAGGAGATCTGAATTGTTTCCAAATCTGCTGCAGATTCATTCTGTGATTTTGGAGAATTTCCTTAAACTCTCTACATCCTAGTTCTCCTTCTGTCTTTCTCCATTTGACTTTAATGTCTACAGACTCAGTAAGGGAGCCTGATGTTTGTGCAGAGAAGGGTACAAAGCCTTTTCCTCTGGTCCCACTTAAAAAAGGAAGAAAAGCAATGCAAGATGATAGTTGAGAAAACGGCAGAAAAATTGTCCCTCGTTTTACACTGTTTGGAATAGCATATTTGCGCTAATGGAATGGAGGATATAGAAAACAAAATTAAAATAATGCTGTTTTCCTTTAGATGGCATTGATCAGCAACTCAGGTTGCTCCCACTGTGGCTCCCTTGCTCGGGCAAGCCAAAACACCGACCCAACCTACTGCATCGCCTTTGGGGTTCACCGCCATGACACTCACAGCACAACAGCCCTTCCGCTTTTGTCTCAGACTCAGGAAGATGAATAATGGGGGGGATAAACCATGTTGCCTCCCAAGTCAGGGAACGCTTGAAGAGTGTTTTCCTTCAACATTTCACTTGGTGCTGAAACAGCTAGGATGGTTACACCCTCCATACCCTCTTCCTAGACCAAGGGCATGCAACCAGACATTAATAGAGTATTTCGCAGCATGATTATCAGCTTCCTTGTCCTGATTACCATGGCTAAAAGGAGAAATCAGAGGGGGCAGATGATCAAGCAGCCCCTTGCAGTTTTCTCTGTAATGCCACGTGCCACTGAAGAAGACATGGAAACAGCGATGTTTGTAGGAGCTACCCTGGATATTGGGTATTGCGAGGCAGTGATTATTGAAGGAACAAACATACAATACTGTAACACACCTTTTTGGAGCCAAATTTTGCTGTTGTTTGCAGCACAGGTAGGGACAGAGCCGTTTCAGGCTGTGCTGGTTGAGATCTCTGGGGAACCTTCCTTTTGCAAAACTGGTTCATGCAAAATGCTGAGGGACGTTGAGGCAGAACCCAGCACTGTCCTCCCAACGCACTGTACACAGGCCATCTCCAGCATCTCCTGACGCAGGCTGTGAAGCCCTGTGCATACTGCGTCTGGCGTGTCCTTAGCAAGAGAAGTGCCGTGGGTCTGCTGTAGGTTGCAGTGGGAAACAACAGTTGCAAATGAGATGTTGCCTATCAAAAAAAGGACTCGTAGTGTTTCAGGGTGCGTTTTGTGCATTGCATGCTTACTCATAGACAGGAGTTGATGGAGACTCTCATGTCGTAACAAGTGGATTTTGTTTTCAGAGCCATTTTCTGATTTTGTTTTTACTTGCTCCTTCCTCAAGAGTAATCTGGGAGCAGCCTCAGTATAAGTGTTTCGGTTATTTTATGGATTGTTCTTTCTTACTCCTTACAGGGTTACTTAAAGCAGTGCCGGAAGAGGAGGGATATGTTCAGTGATGAACAGCTAAAAATCATCTTTGGTAACATCGAAGATATCTACAGATTTCAGATGGGTTTTGTCCGGGACTTGGAGAAACAGTACAACAACGAGGACCCCCATCTCAGTGAAATTGGACCATGTTTCCTTGAACACGTAAGTTAATTTGGCGTTTTTGTTTGGGAGTTTTGGGGTTGGTTTTGGGGGCTGGGGGGCTGGGGGGGGAGGAGTAGCACTGTAAGTCAGGAGGCAAGAACCACTCAAAATAACTTTTGGCCCTCCATTTACTTCGTGAGGTGCAGAGAGGGGAGAATTTGAGGTGAAGGATATAGTTGGATAACCCCCCGGTACATTTGAATCCCCACACCTTTTCACATCCCCCCTTAATCATGTTATGTAGGCGCGATGTCCCTCACCTACTCCCCGCCTTCTTTTGCTCTTCAGAATATGACTTAAACCCACTCACGGGCCATCCTAATCAGGTCATGGATGACCAGAAGGTTGGAAGAGGTAAGAGAGTCCAGAGGAGTAAAAAGAGGCCTTGGTTGTGCATTATACAAAGAAAGTAGAGGAGAGCAAACGCCTGGGCTGTTCGCTGTGGCACCGAGATGCACTTGCAAGGGATGAAAAACCCACGCAGCTTCAGTTGCCTTCCCCTGCGGAGCTGCTGGGCCGGGTGGGGAGGTGCCAGCTAGTGCTTCTTGCTGCCCGGGTGGCAGCGGGACAGCAGATAACTCGCTCACGCTAAGTGCACACTGAACAGGACATTTTAGCTGACGATATAGTCCTGGAGGCTTTTGCCCAGCCCATCGTACTGTTACATAAGCCACATACTACAGGAGCTGATAAATTGGCCAGTGTTGTAAAGATGTCAGGAGATGTCAAGAAAATTATAGTCCTGCAGTTCTAGGCTTTCCTTTAGGGAGAATGAAGTGCTGTATCGGAGCTTACGTATGAGGTGCTCCAACCCGGGATGCAGATCCTGTACTGTGTTACCTCATTACTTACAGTCAGGGCTGAGCTGGCAACGGTTCGCTTCTTAATAGAGACATTTCTGATAGACATCTATGAAACTTCAGCAGGGCATCCCTGAAAAGGTTCACAGCATCTCTTAAGCATCATTGGTCTTCTAACTGAAAAGCAGGTTTCTTTTTGAGAAGTTGCATGAAGCCGTTAACATTGCTCATTTTTATCAAGAGCCTGCAATCTCTGCTGCTTGCTTCCAAAGCAGCATCGTATTCCACCTCTGTGCTAAAAAGATGTAAGAAATCTCGGTGAGAATCAGTAGCTAAAACTTCATGTCTTGAGGCTGTGCTGTCAGTTCATTTATAGTGACAATAGTAAGAATTACTACCGTTATTCAGAGGAATGTCTGACACTTATCTGTCATCAGATAGGGGCTAAAGGCTGGCTAATAAACTCCTGATAAATTATCCCTGTTTAGCCATTTGGGGAAACTGAGGATGAGGACACTAAGATCCTGTTATATGGATCTGCAGAGCATCTTGTTCCTCGGCTGCTGGAGGAAGAGAGAGGTGTTAGTGCTTGGCTCTTGGTCAGCTGTGGGGATGGGAAGGAAACCGGGCTCCCCTATTCCCAGAAAGGCAGGTTATTTGGGCACTTGTGGGACTGAGAAATGAGAACTGCTGGTCAAGTCTATTTTTAAAAAAAAGAATCTGGCTTTTCTATAGTTTGTGAGGCATTGGCCACAACCTGATGTTGCATCTCAGGCTGTTGACCTACAACACCTGGGCTTATATCTGGGCTGTCTCAACTACAGTCTCAATATGTGACATTGGGCAGTCAGTTTGTGTCTGTCTCTCCCAGTGTAATCTTTCTTTGACCTTTCGTCTGCCTCGTCCGTGTGGCCCACACGAATCAAGCCTGAGTTAAGGGTGACAAACTGCCATGGCCCCATCTGTGGTCAGTGAAGGCAGAAAAAGGAGATTCTGACAAAATTAGCACAAAAGGACTTGTTAGACCAGTGCAAAGGGTGGGTGGGCACACGTGTGAGGTTTTTTTTTTTTCCTTTGTTTCTCCAGTCTTTGGTGTTTTGTGGCTCTCTGGTCCTGGGGAGATCCACACAGTGGTTGGTGCCTTGGGTTCCCTGTTGGTAAAGGGAATTTCAAATATACCCAGCTCCTAAACACTTGCCTCAGGGATATAGCTCTAGAAATAACAAGGTTGTCTTCTTGTATTACCAAAGGCCAGAGCTCTGCTTGGTTCTACCTTTACCTTTTAAAAAGAAAACCCCACCGCACAATTTGAAACTGAGAACACCCACAACGCTGCGCAGGGGTTCACTTTAACACACCCTGTACCTACAGAGACCTCAGCGATCTGTCGGTATGCAGGTCCCTCTCTGCCTCCCTTTTCCCCCAGAGCCACCATGCAGCACCTCCTCCAAGCAGGAAAAGTGCTCTAGGATCAGTCCTCCCTCCTCCTGCTTGGGGTATTCTTTCTTCTTTAGTTGTAATGCGTTCTTGTTGGCAAGTCGGGTGGCTGACTGCTCGCGGCACGTGTCTGACGTGTACTCCCCTCTGTGTGCATCCCTTTTCTCCTGCCTCTCACAGCAAGATGGCTTCTGGATCTATTCGGAGTACTGTAACAATCATTTGGATGCATGCATGGAGCTTTCCAAGCTGATGAAAGATAGCAGGTACCAGCACTTCTTCGAAGCGTGTCGTCTGTTGCAGCAGATGATTGATATCGCCATAGACGGTTTCCTTCTGACGCCAGTGCAGAAGATCTGCAAATACCCCCTGCAGCTCGCAGAGCTGCTGAAGTACACCGCGCAGGATCACAGGTACGCCCATCTCTTATTACATGGAAGGATTTTGCTCACTGCTTCTTTACATGGCCTCTGCACGCACACAGGGGTTGGGTTTTTTTCTGTCCAGCTCTTCTCTTCATGACATCTTGTATAAATTGAAGCAGAAAAAAAAAAGTTAGAAGGCTTCTCAAAGCACTGATTCTCAATGGAGCCAAACTCATCTCTGTTACAATCAGACATGTGAACTAATTACCCTTGGATGTACTTTCTGATGCTACCGGTTACACTAGAAAAATTACCTAATTAGCATTCAGTGGTCAGAAAGGCTCGTTCCTTTATCCTGAAGAGGACCTCAGCACATAGCAAGTAGCGGATCCGCAACTCAAACCTGAATACGCTCAGATTTGGGGAGAATTCAGAACCTGCTCTGCTTCTCAGCCTGATTCCATCTCTGATTTTGCCATTGGGTTTAGGTTCAGAGGAGCGCCCGGCAGTTTGATTGCTTCCCAAAATTTCCAGGATCTCTTTTGCTGCTGCTGAGTGCAATCAACCTGACTCCCTGACCTGATGTAAATCACGAATAATACCTATGATATCACTTGTGATATACTGCTATAAAAATAAGGTGAAAGAAGAATCAGGCCCCCCAAGAGAAGATTTTCTCCTGGCTTGCCGATTTTCTTTCTTTCTCCAAAACCCATTTAAAAGGAAGTGCTTCAGAGAACAAAAAACCCACAGATGTTTCAGAAACTTCTGCAGGTGTTTGATTTTTTTTGGTTTTCCCCAAACCCAGCTCTAAAAGTGTGGAGAGACGTGATATGAGCAAAGAGATGCATTGATTTGCTTTGACCTGATTCACGAGTTTGATTCATACTAGCTGAATGCCCAGTTCAAAATCACCAATTTGGACATGCATTTGGCTCCAGATCCAATTTCTGGTTTTCCCTTCATAATGAGACCAAACCAAACTTGGAGTGGACTCATGGGAACATTAGGGTATCAGAAACCAACTCTAGGATCCCAAATGTTGTGGCTTTTTTTCCTTCCCAGCCATGTGATGTCCCCACAGTACTTTCAGATGCGGCTTTGCAATGGGAAGACATAAGCAGCCTCAGAGAGAAGAGGTCTGTGTTTAAAGTGACCTTCTCTGAGTTATTTGGTAGCCATACCAAAGGGGATGCGGACAGTGTGATTACACAAGGGTTGAATTATTTTGGGAGTACATTCCTTTTTCCTTTGGCACGTTTTAAAATCAACATGTTGTTAAGTAATCAGATATAGTCATATTCTGAGGAGACTCGGACCTTTCCTGTGGTTAAGCAACAATTAGTTGATTCAGACTGAGAGCTTTTTTTTACTGGATTGTGTCAGTGATCGGACACAGCCATGGACAAGGTTTCTCTTGTTTCTTCGTTTTCTGAAAAGGGAAAGCAGGATTATATTTGCTTGCCTTGCATTAGTAAAGAGTAAGCCCCCTGAAGCTGTAACACAGTGCATATATGAAACTCATGCCTGCACAGAGAGCCAGCAAAAGACCTGTGCCTCATCTCAGCCCTGGAGCGTGGCGTACCTCCGTTAGTGTGGGCATGCCCCGGAGAGTTTATTGACTCATGGAGGAATGGCGTTATAACACAGAAATGGGGTGGGTTATACCACACTTCCCTGTGGTCTAGCTCCTCCGCTTCAAGCGTTCAAAGAGCCTGGGAGGGACCGGTCCTCCAGGCAACTCAGCTCGCATCCCAGACAAGCTTAATGCCACGAATGGGGAAAGCGAGGCACAGAGAGGGTGTCTTACCACCAGATGATTCTGCACTGAGGCTGTGCAGAAAACCCGGGCTGCCGTGGTTGCCTGCTTGAACTACAGATATTTTCTGGTCTTGTAATTCTGGCTTTGGGATCGGGGCTGAGACGAGCAAAGCCTGAGATCGGAAAAGCAAATAATCTTTGGGGAATGTCATGTTGTGACAATACCAGACACAGGGAAAAGCCAGATCCCTGCAGGTTGGGAAGCCGTCAGGGTCAGCTATGAATGAAAGAAACTGAGAAGCCAACTGGGGAGCTTCGGCTCATTCAGGGCCCATTAAGCAGGCGGTGAGTTGTCCTCGTACGCTTGCAGTTTGACAGTGCTCGCAATTAGATTGCAAGTCTGAAACAGAAGCTAGAAAATTACAGAGTGGACTAATACTCACAATGAAATCAGGCTCATCATTGGCTGGATTAGGAGTCTGTTAGGCACTCCGATTAGAATGTAATATGTAGGAAATACTGTTCAAATCAATTGAACCATTTACGGACTAAGGCAAAACTCAGAAAGGACCAGGAGTGCCAGTGAAAGCAAATATGTTAGCTTCATCTAACAGTGGGGCATTATATTCTTTTGGTTTTTTTTTCCTTCCTCTTCAGTAATATCATACTTGTAGAGCTATGGATCTTCCCTGTACCAGGTCAGGACAACAGAGCTGAAATCAGAAACCTGACCACTCTCCCCCAAGATAGCATGTGATATTTGGCAAGAGTCTAGACTTGTGTTCTGATTGAGCACTGGAAGGAGGTCATTGCAGCCCCAATATAATTGTCAAACAATTAATTTCATAGTTAATGCAATCCTATTATTATTTCACTGGCCAAATGCTTTGCTTCTGTTATTTTTTCTTCTAAGTTTTTGCCAGCTCTGCCACAGACATGGGCTAGGAGCCCAAAAAGTTCAGTCATGACTCTTTCTTCATTACTGCGTGAAAGAAAAATGTGCATGGGGTTTTCTCTTCAAACAGAACATTAGAATTAGTGAATTAGCATTACCAAGACAAAACCCAGCTTGATTGGCACTGGTGCACTCCGCATGGAGGCAGGCGTGGGGGTGTTTTCAGAGCCTGGCTCCCTTCAATTGCTTATTGTTTTGAGACTGATTCATTTGAATTTTTCACAAAGCCACATCTGTTCACCTCTTCAAGATTTACTCCAGCTTAATATGAATTAAATATATGAAAGTCCTAAGCGCAGCTTGCTGGTGTCCTGAGCGTTCCTGCTGCAGAACTGAGCTGGAATTAAAAGTGTATGAACACGTTATGTGAGAAAGAGGAGACTCTGCTAACAGGTGGACTGACATTAGCCTCCCTTCTTTGCACGAGCATAATTGCTAGGAGATTATTAGTGACTGTCTCTAAACCCTACACCTCTCCCTACCCCTACAGATTCTTTCTGGCCATAGCGACCTATTTCCTTACAAGAACTCATGGACATCTTGAAGACCAGACTAACTTCTCTCTGGCATAGCTCCATTTCTCCCTTACGCAACCAGGTGCTCACTTCATACAGATGGCCCTGCAAAGGAAGGCACAAGAAATTCTTCATTGTGTATCCCGACGGATATGTCAGACAGCCCATCCTCTGTTCTCCTTTACTTTGTTGAAGGACCAGTCCTGATGTTCTGGAATTTGTAGGATTTTTTTTTTAACCTCAGCTAGAATTTTGATGTAAGAATTGAATAAAAATTGAAAACACATCTCAAGATTTCATCCAAGGATGGCAAAATAGCAAATAATATTCTGTTGTATATCATATTGTGATTGTTTCTTAATATTTATCCTGTTTGGATCACATGGGGAAATTGATCTAATTCACAGCATTCACCCCTATTTTAGCTGTCACCAGTGCAATTCTTAGCAATAATCAATAAAGCCATTCCCCCTGCAGCTGCCCAAGATCGCAGTTTTTCTCATTAGTCAGCAATCAATATCAGCCCTTAAGTTAATAATATGTTACGGTGGCATTATGGCAGCTGGCCTTGTCTGTTTTTCCGATTGAAATGAACTTTAAGGTTCCTTAGAATGGAAAAGAAGGCACAGGGCGGAAATCAATAGCATTGATTTCAGCATCACTTTTTGAAAAGACTGATCATCATCTTTGCTGGCCCTGGCGGGAAGCTATTTTCACTCTTTGTTATTACACTCACAGGCCCATCCAGAAATAAAAAAGAAAAAAAAAAAAAAGAATTGCTTTGATTTGCTCACCTGAAGTCTGCAGTAAGAGTGAATGCCATGGGATAGATGCTCTGTGGCACTCTTGGAGTCACCTTATGGCTTGGAAGGTGCTCTGGCCTTGTGTCTAATTGAAAAATCTTTTCTAATGTTCATTTTAAAAATGGAAAAATCCAGGCCCAGAGACACAGGCTATAAAAACGTTCAGACTTTCTTTCAGGATGCTCTTTAGCTGAGCACCTTAAGACTTTCAAGAGCAATATTCACAGCTGTTGTACATTGGGTTGGTAGAGGCTAGACTGTACTCTTTGGGGCTACCCTGATGCAAACAAGCTGAGGAACTGGCTGGCTTCTCTGTCTCATACACACACAACTTCAGTTTCAAGCAAGGTGCTCTTCTGTGATGATCCAGAAAGACATTGCTGATGGAAAAATTACGGTATCGTAGAAATGAGTGCCAAATCCTACCTTCTTTCTAAAAGGCTGGTGAGATTATGCTGCTGCTAATGATAGACTCCTGTGCATTTCCACTGCACATCAGGCTTTGTTTCATGGACTTTTCTTTTGTGTTCAACAGTGACTACAGGTATGTGGCTGCTGCTCTTGCCGTCATGAGGAATGTGACTCTACAGATCAACGAGCGGAAGCGGAGATTGGAGAACATTGACAAGATAGCTCAGTGGCAGGCCTCCGTTCTGGACTGGGAGGTACAGTAAACGCTCGGCCCTGATTTAGGTGCTATAAACCTGGAAAAAGTAAATTCCGTGCAGTTGTTGAGTTATCCAAGACCACAGAGTTCATTTCGCACAACCTAGTCTTGGGATTAAGCTTGGGACAGAGAAGACATATTTACAGACTTCAGAGATGGTACTTAAGATGTAAAACATTAATGGTACTCTGAAGAAAATCTAGGGTCCAGTTCCAATTTCAGCAATAGAAATCTGGAGTAACTTTTGCGATTGCAATGCTGTTGTCCTGGGAGTGAGAGTTGGATCAAACTCTGTGTGCATTCCGGCTCTGTGCTTTGTCATTGGGGAAAAAAAAGAGGTAGCAAAAAGCCCTAGAAATTGTGACAGGTTAAGAAAATGGAGAAAACTCTTCTGGCGGTTGCTTTATGATTAGAAGCCAAAACATTAAGCTGAAGTTAGAGATGCTATTTGCACATTTAAAATGAGTACCCACTTAAAGATATTTCTGAACCAGCCCTATGTGTAGTGATCGTATAATTAAGGAGCTGAGAAACACAGGGAAGGCAAAGTCAGCAGAGGGATTCCTCACTAGCAGGCCTTCAGTCTCCTACATTTTTGCCATGTGTTTAAAAAAAAAAGCCATACTCAAATTATGTACTCCTTTTGGTCCCTGATTTTTTAAAAATCATTGTATGAATGTGATCTGTAAATAGGATTTGTGAAGCAGACCAAGGATGACAAATGTTTTTGTAAATCCCTCTCTATGTTGTCATCGATCCATGTGTTTAGCAAGTAGATACTTAGAGTGATGGAACAGCCTTTCTTCTTCCTCACGGTCATGAAGATCTGGAATAACTCCACATTCAAGTCGATGGGATCACACTACGCAAATTAGTATATGGGAAAGATGCATTAATCCTTTAATTATTTTTTTTCCAGAAAAGATCTAGGAAGGCTGGGAGGAGAGGGAGAGAAATACAGGTGCATCACCTTCTGATTGGGTATCCTCCTTGACTGAATTAGTTTCATTGCTGTAATGAAGGTCGGATTCAACCGTGGATCTCTTGATAAAATATATAAATGCAGCAATCATAGCTGGTTCTTAAATTATGACTGGCTGTGAGAGCAGAGAATGCAGATGATTTGCTTGGTTGTTTTATTGTTGTTTAGTGCGAAGAAACCTCTCCCTCACTGACGCGCAGACTCATTTTCAGAATTAGAAAACTGCTCTCAAGGAGGCACAGGACCACCAGATATATTTTCAGCCTTCAGTATATTCCATGTGATGAGCTAATGTGTGTCATTTGTAAGAAATGCCGAGACCCTCGTTGTAAATAAATCTAGATTAAGGACGGATCAATTCCAAGTCAGTGAATATTCATGTGTAATGACAGTGGAATGTGGAAAGCCAAGGTGACCTCCACATAGGATCTATGGAGTAGCAGTTTCTTTTTCTCTTCCATTAGTTCAGTTGATAATTCATTTTTATTTAGCTATATCCTTGAT
>NW_008824812.1:490839-509494 GCF_000699105.1 Pygoscelis adeliae
CCATCCTATCCTCAGGAACTTGCCAAATCATTCTTCCAGGCTTTTTTCAACTATTCCAAATTTTAAGCACAATATTGCAGCAACATCCTTCAGCTTCTCATAATATAGCAAAACCTGCTGTTGCTACCGCTCAGAGATCCGATGGGAATACAGCCACTGCCCCTATTCAAAGGAAAACACCCTTCTTGCCATAAAAATGGCATTCTGTATTTTGGATCAAGAAGAGTCAAAGAGTTGTGATGAGAACACTGGAGGACGAGAGCTAGATCCAGCAGAGGACTTCACTGCTTGATTCTTTCCTCTAAAGTGACTTCTGAATCATCAGATCCAGCCCCCACCTCACAGATGTCCATGTAATGGCCAGAAGGATGCACAAAAACCCAAAATATTCAGAACTATAGTATAATGCAGGAAGAGAGCGGGAGAAATCAAAAGCAGTGCCAGATGCTTAGATCTGTCCTAGATCTCTCTTTAGGCATTGCAAACCCATGCTGCTAACCTCCAAAAACCCCACTCAGCTGATCTCTGTAGGACATGTCTCCCAGGACATAGGCCATTGGGGGTTGCTTTCTGACCCAGCCTGTAGGGGTTCAAGCTCTCATCTCCTGCGCGTAGGCAGTTAAGGAGTAGAAGAGGGATTTCCTGGTACATCTCCCTGGCCTCTTCCAGTCTGTGGGGAACATGCATTTATTATCTGGGTCAGAGAGTAGAAGACCATGACTCCCAGTTCATCTTTGGTGGAGGACACTCAGCTGAGAGAGTGACCTTCTGTCAACTTTGTGCTTCTACAAATACTTATCCAGTTTATATTAAGTACTCACTGAAACAGAGACAGGGACCCACAGCATTACCCTCCCATCTTTCTATGGCCCTATTCCTACTCTAGTTAGTGTCTGTACCCAAAAGCACTCCCTTTCTGTCCCTCTGTGTGTCACAGCGGCTTCCTGATCTCTCCACCCGGCACGGCAGTGCAAACGAGCAACAGCAGCATGGACCCGGGGTGGACAGCACAGTCTTCCTTGAGATGATCTGAAAAAAACACTAAGTACCAGAAAGCAGGAACTAGGAGAAAAAATTATCAGTTCAGGCTTTTTTCCACCAGAAATCCAGCCAGGGCAGAAGATAGAGATAATCCCTAATTCCCACTCTTATGTTGCACTTGGTGAATTATTTCAGCAGCAACCAAGGCTAAATGTTTAAGCACGTTGAAATCTTTCATTTGGAGAAATGTCTGTTTTTCCTCAACATCTCTAGACTAACGATGTTGACTCTCTGATTTGAAATTGCATTTTCATTTCTAAATTTACCCGTGTTTTGCGATGAGATGTTGGAAAAAGATCTTTAAAGAAGAAGAAAAAATCAAACCAAACAAAAAATACATAGTGCGTGAATATTTGAAATGTCCTTGTATACAAAATGTATGTACGCATTTTCTTGGCAAGGAGAGGGTGTTACTGGGAATGCATACATATTGCTGACCCTAAAACTAGTAGAAGAAGTAGGGGGCATGTCCTAGCTAATATAAGCAGAAGGGATTTTACTGAATCCCTTGGACCTGGGTGCCTGTGTGTTTCAGGAATCATTTTTATCACTCAAGATTTTCTGCATGGCCCTGTGAAGGTGAATTTCAGGGTCAGCGTTTGAAAAATGCGAATGTCCTTGAGTTAACCAAGGCCAGTTTTTTTTTCCCAAGATGTCACGTAAGCAGGGTCTGATGCTTTGAATTGCGAATGGGACCAAGAAAGGGTGGCCTGACTCTAGTGGCAGCTGATAACCATGCTGTGGCAGCCAGGGCATGAAGTCTTAAGGAATTATTGGCAGCTTTGGCAGCTATATACAAGTAATGACTGAGCAGAACCTTAAGGGAAGATTCTGATCTCACTCACTGCTGTAAATTAGAAATAACCCCAATCACTTTGAAATGTGTTCCTGTATAATTCGTAGGAATGTGGTCTTGACTGAAAAGCCTGGGTTGGACTGTTGCCATGTATGACTCACTTCTTTATTTTGTAACCTGAATTTCCAATATATAAACAGACCTAGAGAGGTGCTGCCCCTGCCTACACCGAATTCTCTAGTGCCTTTTGTCCTTTCAGTTGTTAATGGCGCAGAATGTAGGGCTTCCACCACCTCCTGCCGAGACCTTTCAATGTCTGAGAGCTCTCGTTGTTATGAAGTGTTTCCTGATGTTCAACCTCTATTTCCCTTTGCTCAGCGTCATCCCCTTGCTTGTAGTTAAATACCCTCCGATCAAAACAGTGACATTTAAAGGCAGGCAGGCAAAACCGGCACACAAAGTTAGCTGGAGCGGGTTCAGAGCAGCCTGTGAAGTCTCCTCTGGATCAGACTTCAAACAGGCCAGACAGAGCCCACCCTGGGCAGCCTTTACACGCTCAGTCCCTTCTTGTGCTCTTGCCCTCTGAGAGAGAGTTACAGACCTCAAAGGTTAGTGGATAATATCTAGATATATGTACACACACAACAGTACTATAAAGAGATTATTTCCACAAAGCCCATCATCATTTCTAAGTCCTTGCAAGCCCCAGTTTGGGCAGTGCTGTATTGACAGGCACACAAATGAGGCAGCGGGAGCGAAGGAGCGGTACGTCCCTGCCTTCCTCTCTATGTCTGCTCCTGTGCAGCCTTTGCCGGACGGCCAGCGGAGGAGCGTGTTCACCGCTCTCCTGCCCTCCTTATGGCTCCTGCAAGCCCATGGAGGCATGCTGGCGAGCATGCTGCAGTGCCCAGCTCCCCGCGGCGCTGCTCCTGGGCAGGATTTGCAAGCTTGCCGGTTGCTTGGGCATGGCTGCGGTGCCCACCGCAGCCTTGAGTGCAACTGCACCCTTGCTGAGTGCCCGTTACAGGTGATGTGGAGATGGAAAACAGATCTGCGCTTTGGCACGCCTCAGAATTGCTCTATTTTGTGCCTTTTCATACAGCTCTTGAACCACGTCAAAACAAAATGAAGCAGTGGTCCCTGCAGCATTTCAGGCTCCCTCTCCAGCCCTCGTGGCAGCTGCCGGCAATGCTTTCCTCCCTTTCAGCCCAGGTTTTTCTCAGAGGAGGGAGGCGTTGTGGCACCCATTCCCTGGGAGGGGATCTATGGAGGTCCCTGAGCCAGTGACGGGATGTTTGGTACAGGAGAGAGCCTTGCTCATCAGCCTGGATTAGCTTTAACTTGTTATTTAAACAGATTACTTTGGTTTATGTAGATATCTAGATATTTCTACCAAAGATTCCCATGGGTTGCCACTTTGGCAGGTTTCAAGAGTATTAAATTTACATGAAGAGAAAAATATATATAATTGAGAAATATGATGAACACTGTCTTTTTAAATTTCTTCCCATTCGTGTTATTTACGTGTCCTTTAAATCAAGACTTGGTGCCCTTAATTATGTAATATATAATAGTTGGCCTCAGCCTAATATTACGTTATTGAATCCAAGAATGACATGAAAAATGATGCAGGCAACCAATGTACTGTTTTCAAAGTGAGGACAGCCCAATGAGAAATCCTCCTGGGAAAAAAATCGCATCAGGGACTGAAACAGATCCTTCTTTTTTTTTCTCCCCCCCCCCCAGCCCAGCAACAGAAGGTATCAAAAAATGAGCCTGATGAAAAGGACATTTCTCTCGCTTTCCTTTTTCTGATCTTTCTGTAGCCCAGAGTGCTAATCAGCCTGTCAATCTCTAATTAAAGAACAGCAGTGTCAGGCAGAAGAGAGCCCTGCTTGCTGAATGTTAACTAGTAAAGGGGATTTTGTGCCCAGCGGTGACAGCAAAGAGCCACGTCAGGAGGTGGGCTCGGGTGCAGGGGAGCGGGTCCGATGGGCTGATGAGCATTTCTGAGCCTGGGACAGTGTCTGCTCAGGGATTGCTCGTGGGAAGAAGGAGCGGGGCAGACTGGGAGGTGTAACGTGCTGCAGCTCGCAGTGCCATGCCCTTCCTTGTAATGTTGGTGCTCCCAACAGCGTTTCTTTCATGACACTAGTAAAAACCCTTCCGGTTCCTCGTTATAGAAAGTGATGGTCACCTATAGCATAGCTGAGGAGCTGATGATCGACTTCTTTCTGTAGCAGCAGCAGAAGAGCTGACCCTCTGCTGCAACGGTTGGGATTAGCCCCAGGACTTGATATGTCATTCTAGCGCTGGCAAGCTCGAGGGAGCGTGAGGCACACGTCCAACCTAGATCTGGGTGACCTTCTGCTCCCGTGACTGCACACTAAGGAGTTGGACTCTACCTGTGACTGCATGAAGGAAAGAGGAGTTGGCTTTCTTTTTCCTGCCCTTTGTATGTGGCAGGATGCACAGTGCAAACCCTTGATGCAGGCTGGGGAGGGCTGATGTTCTTTATTATAGGCTTATAGGATAACTCAGGTTGGAAGAGACCTCAGGAGGTCATCTAGTCTTCTCTTGGCCATTTTGCTGCTGTGCTCTGCTGAAGTCAGTAGGACATCTGCCAGTCCCGAATAAAAAAAAGTTCAGCCTCTTCCTTTTTTAGCAGTATTTCTCTTAACTTACAGAAGGATATAGATGATCCAGCCTCTCAAGGAATTGCTTGGGAACAAATCGAAAAGGAAAAGAGAATTTTTTCCTAGTTTTGTATAGGATTGGAGGGATCCAGGCCTAGGACTGGCTTCAGAGAAGGACTGGGAGCCTGCCTCAAGTCAGGACCGGGTATGGAGGTATGCTGGGGTAGTCATGTTAGCAGTGGAGCAGAAAAGCAAATGCCACCCTTCTTGCCCGCTACCCTGCAACTGACCCCATGAGCCTCCCCAGTAGGGACGCTCCACCAGCAGAAGACAGTTCATGCTGTTCAAAGAGGTGGTATAACTGTGTTGGAAAAAACCCCACCTTTCACGGTTCGTTGCATCTGCTCCAGGAGGTCTGGCAGCGCAACCACACCGGTGTATTGCTACAGCAGCCAAGGGCTTGAGGAACAGGCAGGGCCATGGAGATGCTGCTCTTGGGGCTGAAGGCTGGCCAGCCGTGTGCTAGTCCAAAACTATTTGCAATATGTATTTCCAAATTTGCTAACCCAGCACTGGAAATCATCTATTTCTAGCCTATAGACTGTATATAAAAATTGTTTTCCCACATAAAAAATGCAGTACAAATCCTACAATTTCAGATCTAAATTTTTTGGTTTATATTGCTTGCAGGGACTACACAGTTTGGATTCAGCTAATCAAGAAGAAGTGTTTACAGAGTCCTCTGTGTGTCCTCAGGCTTGAGATGCTACCACAGGAGTAAAAGACAAAACTGGCTTTCTATTTTTAGCAGCCAGCCTCTTCTAGGCTCGCTCCCTCTCATAAAAGCTCCCATCCATAGGCTTGTATGAATCTTCTTCATATAACCTCATGTTTAGCCAGGAAAGCCCGCGATTTCTGAAGCCGGTGTGTTTTCTTCAGAGGCTTCTTGTTCAAGGGCTTGCGTGTACCTGAGCTGTCGCAGCAGCGCATGGGACCCCGGTTTCTGGCCAGGAGGTACCACGGCTGAAATAGGACCCTGACACCACGCTCTTTGAGACATTGCGTGACGCACAGCCCATCCCTTCCGGGAATGACCCTCTGTGTTCCTGGGAAGTTGTACCTAATTAGGCTTTCAGATACCACAGCCACAGAAGTGAGATAGAGAGGTGGATAAATACCTTGCTAAGGCGATTTGAAAGTCTGTGCTGCAGCATGATGATGCAGCGACTTAATGAAGTTGCTGTTGTCACAGGGCCCAGGGACTCAGGCAGTCGCTTCCAATCAATGCTGAGAGGTTAATTACACATTTACCTGAACAGCAGTCTGAAATCCTCACCAAGAAATTAGGAGTGGGGGCGACTCTTGGTTGCTTTGGCACCTACAAGTGTAAGCAGTACCAGAAAAGTGTGTCTATCTAGATGCCCCCCATAGCTGGCTGAACCTTTACAAGCTGTTTGCTGAGATTTTGTGATGGTCTTGTCCCAGAAATTGGTTCTAGTTTGGCATCAAAGCCAGAACTGCACTAGTTTCAGAGCCAAAAGGAAAAAAAAAAGAAAGCTTTTCTCTCACTTGCTCCTGAATCCTGCTCCTTACCTTTTAGCTGAAGTCATCCTGATTCCTTCTGTGGTATTTCTGAGTGAGAGATACACTGAGATGCCCACAGGGCAGGTGGTGGTGAATTCACCCATTTTTAATAAATACATTTTAATTAACTTTTTAAAAAGTCCAGCTCATCCCAATTAGTGGAGGGTGACTGCATTTGTTCTCTCGGAGAGTGGGAGAGAGCGCGCTGTGTTTTCAAGACCATCTGCTCATGAATCCTTAAAAAAAATGGGAGAGGAAAACAAGTGTTAGCCGGAGGCAGAAAAAGGGTGAGGGCATTCTGGCAGCCAGCTGGGGAGGCCTTGCCAGCCGGGGGGGCTGGAGGCTGCCAGAGGAGCCGGGGTGGTCCTGACAGTTTTTTGGAGATGGGGAGCTCTAATGAGCTATGGGAGAAGGGACTGTAATTGCCTGAATGAGTGGGAAGAGAGGCAACAATCTGGAGGGGTGAGTTTTGGCAGCCTCACGGGTGGGGGAATTGATATCCCAGTGTAGATGACTTTGGTAGCTGGCCTGAGATTTCAGGAGGGGACGTGCTTTGGGATGCTGTTTGGAAGGGAATTTCTTACCCTGAATACAACGTGGCTCTGTCGTGGGCAGGAGGAAGGGGCTTGGCTTTGAGGATGCCACGGGCACCTGCAGCGAGATCCAGAGTCTGGGGATGCCTGGAGAGGGGTGAACAGGGACAGTGTCTGGAGCAGCTCTTTCCTCATTGCGTGTGAACAGTAGTGACTGTGCTTCCAGTGTCCACACTTATTTCATTTATTTCCCTTCCTCCAGAATTCTCTCCTATCTCCAGTTTCTGGTCTGAAGTCAGATGGGGTGGCTTTGAGAGCTCCAGAAGGGCCAGAATCTTATTTAATTATGGCTTTTCCCCGTCCTGCAAAGAGAAACGTATCCCCTGCCCTGGCTGGGAGCGGCGGTTCACTCGGCCTCGTTCTCTGTGCCCTTTAGGGAGACGATATCTTGGACCGCAGCTCAGAGTTGATCTACACGGGAGAGATGTCCTGGATTTACCAGCCTTATGGACGGAACCAGCAGCGTGTTTTCTTTCTCTTTGATCACCAGATGGTTCTCTGCAAGAAGGTAAGGACGTCCAGGGAGAAAGCAGCACGGCTAAGGACATGCTGCAGACAGGCTTTCCAGTCCAAAGTGGTTTTTAGGGCAAGGTGGCCGTTTGCTACACGTGCAGAAGAGGACATGGATAGCACTGAGGAAGGGCAATCCACATGCTAGAAATACTGAATTACAGGATGGTGAGTATACCGTGGTAGAGGGATTTTTATGCTCATAGCAAATCCAGCCTCCACTTGCTCATTTCATGCCTTTTTCTCATGTGTCCCTTGTTTGGCTCGTTGCCTCGCTTCTACTTTTGGGTTTTGGCTGCAGCATATGATCTGGGATTAGATAGCCCTAGAATTTCTATATGAACTATGAAGCCTGGCACTTGGGCAGACAACTCAATTACTGCATTAAAATGATGATCGCTGCCTCTCAAAGAAATACCGGGCAGCAGCCTGGTCTGTAGCGGGGTATACGTGCTGTCACTTGGTGCAATGCATTTTAAGCCTCATCCTCATGTAGCTGCTGCGCTGGATTTTATAGGGCATATGTCTGCCACGAATCCCATCATGAAAGTAGAGAAAGGTAGTGAAGAACACTGATGCTAATGTGTGGTAGTATTAATAGCAGCAGGTGAACTGTGTTTCGGAGCAACTGTGCTAAGCAGCAGCAGCAGCAGCAGCATAGCTGTATTACTGTAGTCCTGCTAAGGTGATCCCAGCTCATTACCATCACAGCTGTTGGAAGTGAAGTGACAGAGCCCGTAAGTCCTGGGTGCCTCTGTCTTCTGACAGACGGGGATTCATTGACGTTTTCACTGCAGCTATACAGATAACTGTGCAGAGGGAGTCCCCTGGACCGGCTTCAAGTAGGAGCGAGGGCGAGCTGCAGGTGTCTCCGGCCAAACACACCAGGGCTGTGTTCCTGTCACATCTCATGTGCTAAGGAAAGGTTGAGCGAGACCCGCGCCGCGTGGCAGCCCTCCGAGGAGTGCCCTGCCGCCGCAGGAAGCGGCGTGGGTGGGGGCGTGGGTGGCTCCTGACTCACGGCAGCATCACTGCCTGCTGCCGCGGTACGTGGAGCTGCGGCCTGTGCCGTTCAGTGGGTGGCACTTTCTTCTCCTGAGTCATGGTTGACTGAAATTTTGCCTTCTGGAATGTTTGTGCTTATTTTTCCCCTCCTCGTCGCTGTGCCTTTTACTTCTTTCCCGGGTCTGTAACAAAAAAAAAATCACAGAACAACAATAACAAAGTCAGATGTTCAGAGAACTGTCAAAATGAGTCTGGAAGTACGCAGCTGGGTTTAATTTTTAATCTTGACCTCCTACACTTTGATTGTGACCCTGAATTTCCAATTCATAAGGCAGCATCCAGTTTGGCTTGCACTGGGTCTGATCCAGAGAGATATCGAGCGTTCCCTTAACTCCCGGGAAAATCAGAGCTGGGATTTCCGTGGTCATCAGTATGAGCGGAGAGTGTTCGGCAATTCACAGCAGGCTGCTGGGGGCTCGAAAAGTTCTATCAGTATGCAAACAGTGTTAGTGTGACACTGTCCTCTTCCTTATGTATTCAGAAGGCATGTTGCGGGGGTTGAGAAAGGGCGTTGGGGGGGGGGGGGTGGCAATGCTGCACAAGAGAGGCCTTCACAGGAAAACGCCCTGCAGATTTTAGCTGTCTCAGAGACAGCACGGTGGTCTGGGTCTTCCTGGCAGAGAGATTGACTCCATGTCAGGATCTGGCAGGCTCTTCTGCCACTAGGCGGGGTCTTGTGGGACAGTGTCCCCACTGAGCTTTAAGGTGACAGGGCAGAGGGTGGTAACTCATCTGGTGAGCCCAATATCATGGGCACAGGGTTCATACCTTGTTGCAGGTTCTCCTTCTGCATCTCTTTTTGCAGTATCAAACTGCACTTGTTATTCTTCAGAGTGTTGGGGTAGGAGGGGAGACAGGGTTACAGCTGGACTCCCCCATCTTGATGGTTTTTTCCTTGAACATTGTTAAGAAAGATTGCCTGAGTATGGAATTCAGAGGAGTGTTAGCTCACATTTTGGGATCACGCGTCCTATATAAAATAAATCCGAATGATTTATAGCCTGTGTTGTCTTGACCCTTGTGTCAGGCTTTGCTGTTACAGATCCCAACAGGCAACCATCTAGCAGGATAACCTCTGCTTTAGAGCCAGAGCGCTATATCCTGGGGCTTTCTTAGTGAAGCACCATTTATATCAAGGTGTGGGAAGCTGGGGCCAGCCTTCTCTACCCTATGCTTTAAAATTATTCTCTGAGGGAGATGAAATACGACCCACACATCCCCAAGAGCAGGGAGAAGACAGCAGGTCTGCGGGGGTGCTGGTGCTCCAGCTCTGCCTGGCCAGCAGTGGGCAGAGCACCATGTCCTGGGGTCATCTGCAGCACAGTGTGGTGCCAGTCATGGGAATTAAAGTGCTTGAGAGTGGCGTGAGCTTGCAATATGCTTTCATGTCCCACTTGAACAAATCCTCAGGGAATTGGAGTTGTCTGACTCCAGAAGGGAAGGTCTGAGATTTCCAGAAGGTCTCAGACTGGTCCAGGGCTGCCAGCTCCTCCGTCTTGTGTACAGGGAGAATTAAGTCCTTTAGAGGTTTCCAAAGCAGCAGATTGAACAGCACCCCTCTTATTCCAGACACAGGCAATGAGAAAATTTATGGACAACCTGACCTATGGTCTGCGTGAGGTTTGTTTAGTTTGTCAGCCTGATCAAAATTTTCAGCTTTGGTACCACTTACGATGGCACATCTCAGGGAATCTTCCTCTTCAGAAAATCTTCTGCATACGTGGGGTTTCTTTAGATATAATGAATTAGTAGGTATGATACATCCTTAATCATGACACGGTCTATTTGAGAATACAGTTATTTTTGAATTATAATGGTTGAATTTTACCTCTTTATTGGTCAAAAGAGATTTTTAATAGAAATGAGGAACTAAAACCAATTCCTTATGTAAATATATCACAGATACTTTAGTTTGATGAAAGCATGCTAGATATCCTGAGAGGCTCTAGAAGACAAGCATATATTTCAGACAAGATCTCCCACTCCTCCAGATCTTCATTGCAGTTATCTGCATGCCATCCTCACCTTCGTTACCTGTTGTCTCCCTGGTAGATGTTTGCAGCTGCAACAGCTCTGTGCTCTTGAGTCCCCTAGTAATGCATATGGATTCAGTGGTTTGACAGATACTGATACAGAAGTTTCTGACGGAACAGGTACAGTTCGATATCATAAGCTCTGTGATGGTTTTGGATGTTGGTATTCCCTGTCGTTCCCTTTGAACTCCGTTGTCTGCAAAACTTGTTACACAGTGGGCTCACATTGCAAAGACTGCCAGATTCCTGCTCACTAGTTAGTGCAGTGGAAGATGGAATAATTTCTACATGGCAAAACTGGCTGGAATCAGCTCCACCCCGGTAGGCTAAGGTGAGGTGTTAGTGGCATTCACTGATACCAGTAGATGCGTGTTAGGTCCAGGAAGATGCTATATGAATTCCTGCAATATCTGGAAAAGTGCTGGTGAAAGCCAGTTTTTCTTCTGCTGCAAAAATTTCAGCAGCATTTTGCTTCCAGCCAGCAGATGTGCTGGAGATATCAGTCCCAAGAGAGCACACTGCTACATACATGCCCGCAACCCTTGTTTGTGTCTGTATTGGAAGCTGCTGATCCTTTGGGCAGGCT
Source organism: Pygoscelis adeliae (assembly GCF_000699105.1). Taxonomy (NCBI): domain Eukaryota; kingdom Metazoa; phylum Chordata; class Aves; order Sphenisciformes; family Spheniscidae; genus Pygoscelis; species Pygoscelis adeliae. The sequence goes on from NW_008824812.1 coordinate 501,684, forward strand.
GTATTGCTGCTGCCCAGGCAGAGTATTAAAACATTCTGTCTATAGCCAAGGTAGCGACTCATTTTGTGCCCATTATTTAAGGTGAGCGCTGTGTGCAAAGTAACATGTCCCCCCCACCCCCATCTAAGTTTGGGTTTCTTCATAGCAGTTTTGCTATCAGCTAGTAAACGATGAGGACTGCTCCAGTTCAACTGCTCTGTGTCCTTTGTGTGGCTCTAAAGACAAGGCACAAGCCACAGTCTCAGGAAATGTCTTTTTTTTTCACGTTGGATCACATTTGCTCCATCGGCTATACAGGCAGATGGCCTAGGAAAGTTTCAGCCGGACTCCTATCATATGTTACCAAGAATTACCAAGTTTCTTCTTCCTACTGCTCCGTCCAGTGTTGCCTGTGCCTAAGGAATGAGGTCTGTTGGCTATGGTGGTATTTCTGGTATCCAGCTATCTGCTTTCAGCAGCAGTTAACATACTTCCAAATAAACCCCTGGCTGCTTTGAATATGACCTGCTTTCCAGAAGCTTTGCCATCCCTTTCTCTTGATGTCTGAAAATGTTTCAAGGTTATGGGGCCTTTCTTTGTTCAACATCTGGCCGAGACATTTCTGTGAGGGAGGATAACTCTCGGGGTGATTCTTCTTGAGATTATCACCTAGTTGTTCCCCTGCTTGGTACTCCTGCAGAAGATCATCAGTAATGCCAGGCCAGCCATCTGACAGACAGGAGCTCACTGGTCAACATTCACTGTATTTATTAGTTGTTCCCAAACATTTCAAGCAAGGTTTCAGCATCTGCCTGGCCTTTTGATATCGTGGGTGTCCACAGGTTGGAATCACCCCCTTGTATCCTGAATTGCTCGCTGCTCGTCTCATAGAGGTGAACTGCCGCTCGGCAGATGGGTGGGAGGGACTGAGAGCTGCCGGTGGGAGCAGCTCCTTGAACGTGAACGTCCTGCATCTCCTAGGATTTTTCCAGGGGCTTTTGCAATGTGAGCCAAGCCGAGGGCCTGTCTTTGCAAATGGGCATATGGGCAGCTGGGTGGTTACCTGGTTGATGTTTGCATGCAAAGAACCAGACATTAGTATAGTCATTAATATGACTATATTGGACTATATGACTGTATTAATATGACTATAATGAACTAGTCATTAATATAGTTGAGCTGTCAGGAAAGGAGCGATGGCACTGGTCGGATCCAGCAGCAAAGCTCAGGCCCTTCCCTGGTTGCCAGTGTAAGTTCCACTGCCTCAGACTGAGAAATCCCAAATGCATGTCCATGACCACCACGTCTTGGAGAACTGACGGGACTTCAGACAGAGACCTAGTTTGTGAAAATGAGTAATTAAAAAGGGCTGCATTCAAATGTGCTTGACAGATGTTACCTCCACCAGCATGGGTATATTTAAGTCTTTCTTCCAAGCAGGAAATTTGCACTAAGATTTACGAGGGCTACATGAACAGGAGCAGTAGCAGCAGGTGGAGAAGCTGACACTATGGTAGCCAGCTTTCATTTCTGGCAAACATCTTGCAAAGCAACTTGTGTGGGAAAAATTTCACAAATAAAATTGGTTTCGAGCTTTACAAATAAATCCCTCTGGCTTAGATTTTGCCATCAGAGACAGCACTGGTCACTTCCTAATATCACCACTGAATTATTTTCTGGTGCTAGGAAGTGAGAAGTTTAATCAGATGAAATGGCCATGTCAACCGTTTCAGTGTTCAATAAACCTAATACTGAAATACCAGTGGATGTAGGTAGGTACTGCAGAACATTTCCAGAACCTGTGTCAAAAGGGGAGCACTGAGTCAGTTCGGATGTCTGCAGTTCCTGAGAAAGGGCCACTGGAGAGCTCATGATTTAGATTTTCTTTGCAAAGCTGGGTAACTTTCAGCTATTGGATTAATGTCAAACTCTCCTAATGAATCTTCTGCCTGTGTTTCCTGAACCAGAGGTTTGGATGTTGCAGCGTGCATGAGGCCAAAGCGGTGCTTTCTTCAGAAGAGACTGTTGGTTGGTTACCCTAATGCAAAAATTTCCTTTTGGAAAGGAAGAAGGGAGTAAAGTGTGTAGGAAGCGAGCACTGGCCTCGGCTTGACTTACCGTATGTCTGTAAACAGGAAAGAAGAATACATATTCCAGTATGCTAACCGTAATTACCAAGAAATGAAGTCAATCCTCGATGATGGTAGCATTAAAAGATGTTGCCTTAAAGGCACAGGGTCTACTTTTCTTATCACCCTGAAGTTGAGAGAGTTTGACAGAGAGATGCTTTAAATTTGCAAATCATAGTACTTAACATCCAGGACTGTGACATACAGCATTAATTATGATCATAGCTTGTTATGTTGGGGGATGCTCGAGGTGCTTATCACGTAATAGACGAGGATCTTCTTTTTTCTGTTCTGGGTAATAGTTTGGGTTTCCCCAGTGGGCTCAAGAGTGCTGCGGCGTTAGGCTGGAAATGACAGTATTGAAGTATGAAGAGTTAACAGAGCTTCTGCACCAAATTACGCTTTTCTTTCACCAATAGTGGAACAGTCCTTGATGGGGCTCCGCGTTTAGTGTTTTCTGACAGTGCGGGAGGATCAGTGACTGCGTGAAACACATTTAGTTTTCATTTGCGCTTTTTATGTGTCTCTTGTAATCAAGAGGCAATGCAGACTCCAGCTTGTGGTTTATTGCTATTGCTGTCTTCCCTTGAGCTCTCAGAGCAAAGCAGGTTGGATGAGAAGCAAAATGAGACCAGTTTAATAGCAATAGCCAGACAGTCAGCCAGAAATATCTGTGCTATAGGAGACAGAGTAAATAAAATAATCCTGTCAAACTCCACTGCAAGTTCAAGTTTCCAAATGGGAAGATAAAAGAGACATTTCTGAGCCCTTTTAGTGTAAGAGGTCTAGTTCCCATATCGCTTCTGTTAAAAACAGTGAAGTAATCTTTGCACCAAAACAACGGCCCTGCTTTTATTACAGGCTAAACAGGTCTCACAGGGCTAGCCAAAAACCTTGTTTGCAAACACAGAGCAGCACTGGGACAATTCTTTTTACTTCAAGTGGTTTTTTGACTCACAAGGAACACTGTTTGACTTTCGCAGCACCTCCCACCCCTTCTCTTTTCCTCCCGGTAACACAGATCTCCATGAAATGCCGTGGTTTGGGTCAGGCCTGGGTCCAGCCTGCAGCAGGGTGGGAAAATGGGTCAGGCTGTGTGTCACTGTCTTCAAACAGGAGCTCGGTAGAGACTCGGTGCTGCGCTGCGCTGGCAGACAAAGCGTGCTGCTATTTGAGCTAGTGAGATAGCATAAGATGAGCATGAAGACGACCAAAGAAAACACACTGGCTTGGTCACGGCCCCAAAGCAAAGTATAAAATGAAGTTTTTAGAACAGTGTTTCCACAGCCCCACTGACGTCGCCCCGCGTTCATGCCCAGCTGATCAGTCAGTGCTGCCTGCAGACAAGAGGCTTCTGTGGCTCCAGACGGTAGAGCGTGGCAAGGAAGTTTGATCCTCCTGTCAGTCTCCTTGGCTAGCAGATAGCAGAACACGAAGGATGAATTCCAGCAATTGACAGGTTTTATATTAAAAACAGTTATGAAAAAGTACTTTAGCTTTCAGATATGGCGTATCCAAGAAAAGAAAACATTCCTTTTAATAGTCAGAGTAGCCCTGAATGCAGTTGCTCGGTGTCCCTTTTGCAGGGATGGGCACGTGCCAATTATGTGCCCCGAGCGCAGTTTTGCAGGAGGACTCGTGCTAATGGGCTGTACTGACCGGAGCCAGCAACCTGCAGCAACCTGCTGCCCTTCTGCTGACTCGGGGAGGCAGGTGCTGCCTCTTCGCTGCTCGGTGTGCAATAGCAGAGAGGGAAGAGCAGACTCCAGAGAGGTCACTGGGACGCAGGAGGTGCAGGGAGAAAAACAGCAGGGTCAGCCAGAGGAGCCAGCTGGAGGAGGGTGAGAGAAGGCTTCAGGTTGTTAGTTGCTAATTCAATGGTAAAATCCAGAAAGGGCTGAATTGAGAGTCCTTCACAGTCTGTGTTTTCTTTTCTGGATAGGGAACAGGTTTAGCCTACTCATGTAGCCATACAGATATGCAAGACGCTATACAATATACTCTCGTGTCTAATTTATCGTTCCTGTAATTGCAGTGGGTGTAAATTTGGCCCACAAGCAAAACCTCAAAAGCTGAAAATCTAACCCTCTTCCTGCTGTGGGCTTTCAGCAGCACAATTTTAAGCCCCTAGGAGCAAACTGGAGAGACCAGAAAAGCCGAGTGACGTGTCTGCAGAAGGGTTTCCCATCTCTTCCTGTTAGTAGTTCTTTGGAAATGCGCTCGCCCTCGCCTCACTGCTTCGCAGCGAATGTGACTGGGCTTGAGGTGGAACAAGGCATCAAAATGCCACTGATGTTCCACTAAATACATTGAACGAAAATAGCATTTCCACATAAATGCTTTCAGCTCCAGTCCTCCCCCACTCGGATCCCACACTGCAGCTTCATGGAGCTGGCAAGGATGAATCAAATGCCTCTTTCCAAACTCAGGAGACAGACACTGCTGAATAATTTGGCAGGAATCTGCCGACCTCCCCAGCACAGCTGTCCTTGGGCAAGGAGGAGTTACGTAAACTGATATCGCAGAGATTTTGGCTCCCCTCTTCCCATGGCAGCCCCTGGGGAAACTTTTAACAAACAATTTGGCCCTTCCTAGGAAGTTTGCAGGAGGAGGCGAGTGGCCGAGGTTGTGTTGGGGAGGTGGTGTTACATCCCTCTGTTTCTAATACGATCCATCCCTCATCACGTTTTCAGGCTGTGCTGTGCAGACCCCATTTCCCTGCTCCTAAAGGCTGGCTCAGCCCAAACTGCTGTGTCCAGCGGGGTGATAGTAAAGCTCACAGTCACTGGCATCCAACCACTTAGCAGGGCTTAGATTTATTTTCTGGTATCAAGAATATTTAGGACAAAAACATTCAAAAGGGTTCATTGAGTTTTAGGGTCTCATTTGGACAGAAGAGAGGCCCAGTTTTGCCATGCACTCAGGCTCTGGGGAGGTCCATGGGAACGGTGTGTAACTGTCCCGTCGTAAAAGTCAGCCCGCAGTAGGGTTAAGTTAAATGAACAAATGCTATGGAAAACTGTGTCCTTGGTGTTCATGAAAAGCAGGCTGGGCTGCTTTCTTCAAAAGGTCGCTATAAGGTAAATCAGATTTTAAAAATGTGGGCTCTGAATCTTTTTTAAAAAGCCAAAGAACGTTGAAAGCCCTTATGACTAAAGATACCCAAAGACATGACAAAGTGGCAGCGTGCCATGCTCTCATTGCCCACGGCAGGGTGGGCAGAGTGACGATAGAGAGCAGGCAGGCAGGAAAATCAGGACAAATTTCAGGAGTAAATTGAAAAACTCTGCTTGCTCCCTCTGATTCTTCCATTCTGCTCTGCAGTCACTGCCCAGGTCAACGAGAAATCATCGGCGAGGTGTCTGCGACCCACACCTTAGTGCAAAAGACAACTCAGCCTTTTCCAAATCTCTGCCTTTTCCAAATCGTGGGCTGGTGTTTGGGTGCAGTTATTATGGACCCTGGTTTAGTCTTTTCCCAATTTCAGCATCAACTATTCACTATTCATCAACTGTTTCAACATCAACTGTTCACCAAGTTGTAGAGCGTGCCTGTAGGCAGGTTTCTCTTCAGCCTCATCCTTGGATCCCCATTCTCCTTTGATAACTGAAGAACACAACATCTTCTGGGCAGACATAGTCTGCAGGGATTGCTGCTTTTTATACTGAGCATGCTGCTACCTTGCTGCCGTGTCTGTGTTATGTTTGAATTATTAGTCGTTTCAGGCAAGCCCTGGCTTTGCTTATCTGTGTGTACACAGTGTAAGACTCTCGGCCCTCCAGGCCCATGAGTGCTTGCGAGGGCTGCTGCTTCACTGGCGACACTCCTCGCTCCAAGCCATGATCTCGGGTAGGGAGGAGTGAAGGGACAAACCCCTCATGCGACATTGCGCTATCACCCATGCTCAGTGCAAATGGAAAATACCTCAGAAAACCTCTATTGGGATGATCTTCTGCAAAGCTGTGGTGGGGACGGAGTGATGATCCCCAGCGGAAGAGTCACCCTGTTGCACGTTACTCGGGCCGCCCTTTGCCTCGCAGGAGGGACGGAGGGATCTGTGCCACGCTGCGTCTGCCACCCGCGGGCTGCATCTGCTGCCTGCAGAGCCTCCTCTCTGCCTCCCTTTGGTCTGCCAGCGCCGAATCCCGAAGCATGTGTAATGCTAAGCTATTCCTACAAAGCTTTGAGCTGTTAAAGATCCACCATCAAAGGCTTTCAATGTGTCTTTCACTGATTACTTATTTACAGCTCCCAGTTGCCCTGTAAAATAAGCAAATGTCATTATCCCATTATAGAGATGGGGAAGGACTGAGGGAGGAATTGCATTTCACCCGAAGGCCCGCAGCCAGTCCCTGCCAGCCTTGGGAGCTGCGCTCAGCAGGCCTGACTGCATCCATGTACTCAGAGTCCATAATTCCTCCCCAAGTCATTTTGAAACTACTTTCCCATGGGAATATGCAGGATTTTGGTAACCAGGAGGACCAATAACCTACATGTGCAATGAGAAACTTGTAACAGATTATTCTGTCGTTGGCATCTTTTATATTGTCAGCTCATAAGAGGGATCTAATGACTCATGGCTGGAAATGGCTTTTTCTCCGCTTATGTTTTACAGATGATTTGTTTTACGCATGAGAAGCAGAGTGTGACCTAGCATAGAGTAAACCATAGAACTTGAAAAAAAATGTGCAATCCTAAAATCGTCACCCTTGCTTAAGACCTCCCCATCCATCCTTGCGCGCCACCCGCTAAGAAATAAATAGGAGGAGTTTCTGAAATGCTTGAAGATGGCTGCACGCAAAGCTAACAGGAACAAATCACCTGGGACGCACCCCAGGCCAGGTCCTCTCAAGTGCTTGCCTGTGCCCTCTGATGGAGGAGAAAATTTCCTCCTTACGTGCTATGTGCTGCTTAAGCCGTTGAATAGCTTTTAAGTCTAATGCCATTTTGCACTTGCAATCGACTGCACAGGGAGATTGCCCTCCTTGTGATTAATATTACATTTCCTCATCACGAGAGGGTTTGACTCTTACAGGGTCTTGCACAAGCACAGCGTGCAAAGGCAGTGCCTGGGGTACACATAGCCATGGCCTGGGGTACTCGTGGCAGAAAAGAAGTGATTGATTAAAGCTAGAGAGCAGGAGGAGAAAGCAGTACTAAAGACAAGTAGAAGTCAACTTAAGAAGAAGAGTTATTGAACAGTCTGATTTACAGGTGCGACCCTTTCTATAGATAGCTATATCCACTGCAGTCATTTGGGAGTAGGTGCATAATTCATTGTGAAAGCCCCATCCCAACTTCAGATCTTCAAGTTTTCCAGGACAAGTTCAGCGTTGGTTTCCTTCTGATGGTCACAAATGGGATTTTTTTTTTCTTTCAAGCGCAGCTAAAGAAAGTCACCTCCCCCCTTCAGAGAGGGGACAGTGAAATGGGGAGATTTAAGTCAGAGTGAGAGCAGGAGAAAATGGCCAAGCAGGTCATGCGGACAGACACATCCCCCTGAGCGCAGCCGCTACCTCAGGCACAAGCGCTTCCGCTGTAAACCTCCGACAAAGCAAATGCAGGGAGCAGAATTGTGGTAGGTTTACGTAATGTGTCAAAACTTTGTTCTGTGCTCCCATCAAATACTACTTTTTTTGGCTTCATCTTTTCCTCGTGAATCCTTAGTACGTACTATGTGAGCAGAACTGCAGAGCATTATTC
>NW_008824812.1:509544-528276 GCF_000699105.1 Pygoscelis adeliae
TAAAAAAAAGATCATATTTAGACAAATAAGTGCAAATGACCTAGATGCATCAATTTCCGTAAGAGGCATGCAGTGCAATCTGGATGCTGTCTGCAGAGACTGCAGGTTTATGTCACTGCTCCTCGCGCTTGCTGTCCTGGTCTGTGCCTTGGGGCTTCTCCCATACCGCCCCTGAAGTCTGTACTAATCCTACCTGCTCTCATCCCGTTTTCTCCTCCATCTGTCACCTTTCTCTCAGACGTCATCAAAATGCAGAGCTGGGAAGGACCCCAGGAGATTAGCTATTCCGCTCGCAGGATTAAGTATACTCAAATCATCTCTGATGGATGTTTGTCTAACCTTATTTTTGAAAATCTCCAAGGAATGCTGCCCCAAGACTTCCCTGTTTTGTCTGTTCTAGTGTTCAGCTACTCTTAGAGCTAGAAAGATTTTTTTCCAAGTATCTAATCCTATTCTCCTTTGTGGTAAATTAAGACAAGCCACAATCGAAATGGAGAATAATTGATCGCCAGCCTCCTTAGAAGAGAAGCAGCTTTCACATATTGGAATACCAATAGCATGTTTCCTCTTATTTATGTCCTTTCTAGATTAAACAACTCCATTTCTTTGGCCTTTCCCCACTGACCAGGTTTTGAGAGTCTTTTTTTTTTTGTCTTTTTATAATTTCTTGCACTTACCTGATTTAACTACAAAAAATAATTTTGTTTGCCATTCAAAACTGGACAGTGTAAAGCAGCTAGTCGTCATCCTGGCTTAACTATGGACAGGATAGTATATAATACTATACTAATATAGCCAGCATATAAACAGAGGTAAATTCTATAGCTTAATAATTTCTTCCTAATTCTCTCGTATTTGATCCCTGGGATAATCAGGACTAATAGCAGCAGCCTGTCCCAGCTGCCATTTCTGCCCTCCCCTAAGCCCGAGCTCCTTTTGACAGTGTGGCTATTTATATAGCTGATAAATCTCCATTTTGTGTATACGTATTTGTTTTGTCCTTCTGACACGTAGTACTTACACCAGTCTGTTTAAACAATCCGTTTTCACCCTCAGCCACACATCTGCTTTCCTTTATCTTGTGCGTGCTTGTTTGATTGAGCTTACGCGCTCGAAGAAAGGAAAGATGATAGTCCTGCGCTTGATAAAAATGGCGTACAGAACAAGGTTCATTTCTCACACTGCTACGGGCTTTCTGTCTGCACCTTGCAGAAATCACAGAAAGCAGCATTGCTTTCATTGCCTGCGTGTTCCCTGAATTTTTATTCTCTTGTCCACGTACACAAAAAGTTCCTTGAAACAGAGGTTTGGCCTGGTTTGCTGTACGTCTCTCATGTCGCCCAGACGAATTCCTAGATTTTATTGAAATCAATTACGGTGTAAGCCAAGTGCCTTTGCCCATGCTTCACTAAGGAGTTAAGTAATATATGTTATTCTGTAAGAGCTGTAGGAACATATGTGATAAAATATCCACAGATCAAATAATTATTGTTTCCTATACTGTGGGTGTTAAAATTTAGTCAATTAGGAAATAATATCCATTTATTGAGTGTTGGCAAGAAGAGGGGAAGAAAGGAGAAGTGGTAGTAGGGAGTGCCTAACCTATTAAAAATACCATTATCCAGTTACAGTTCTTAATCTGCTATATGGGCTGAACTTTCTCGAAACCAGGTGTGTACGAAGCGTCTTCCATGTGCAGGCGCGTGCTATTCACCGAGATGTTTATGTGCTCCACCACTCTGTGGTGGAAAATAAAGGGTCTCTTAAAAACTTGGGGTATCGGCGCTGGAGTTTATAGTCGACGAGTGGGGAATGGTCCTTCTTTTGTGGAAGTACGAAGGAAATGCACCGTTGGCACAGGGCAGCGACCTGCACTCGGGTAACGTCAGGCATGGACTTGCTCTGAGCTATTTACCTTTTCCGTACCTCTTTGAATGGTTTCATCTTCCTCCATGGCAGCACCTCTCTCTCCTCTGGGCCTCCCCCCACTCCAGGGGCTGTTTCTCCACCAGAAAGTTCCTGCCAAGCTGGAGGCTGAGAGCTCTGGGGAGGGCGATGGGAGAAAAGATGATTCCTTTCTTCTAGATTCATTATTGAAGTTTCTTCTCAAAACGAAAGTAAAAGTGGCAGGCAGGAGCTTTGCGCTTATTGTCTTTCCCTCCTCCGCCCGTGTGCTTACCTAACGCTCAAGGACAAAAACGCGGTGTTTCTTCTTCATGTGTTTTCTGCAAACAGTCTCGATAGCTGAGCTTGTTCTTTCCCGCTATTGCATTCTCACCACCAATAATAATCTTTGGGGCCATTTTGTTTCCAAAAGCGCTTGTACGATTCCATTATCTCCTCATTGCTCCTTCAGTAACTCCTAGGCAACACCGTTATCTTCACATCCAGTGCTCAGCAACACCTGCAAAACACGGGAGCCTCTAAAACGCGCTGCAGAAGCCTCGCGGGAGGCAGCGATTGTTCCTGCTGCAGCCTTGGAGGGGAAACGTATGGAGCAGTTCAGTCAGACGTGTCCAAACCCGATGTATTGTCCTCTGGAAATATAATGACAGCACAAAGCTGTTAAAACATTCACTTAGCATTAGCTATTAAAAATAGTTTGTAATGTTTTCTAAATCAAAATTGGAGAGATAAGAGAGGAAAAAACGTATTCCGTACATGTAAGAAACAAGCTAATGCACAGAGCCTTGTATTTTCAGAGCCAGGTGAGAAGGAGGATTGTGATTATTTATTCTTGTAATACCTTTTATGAACAAATCTCTACATAATCATGAATATTGCATAGAAAAGTATGTTTGATCCTCCTTCACCCATCTCACTCACAAGGACAGTCTGTTCAGTGTTGTGTTTTGGAAGTTTTCATCAGCGGTGAGTCGGTTCTCCCTGTCTGGGAAGAAGAATAGTTGCTGGTATAGCTAATTTAAGGAGCACGTGTTTTTTCCTAGGAGATTTGTTATCAAGTTTTTTTGAGAATGTGGTGAAGATAGATGCTATTTCTAAGAACTAGTCCAAGACTCAAATTTAACCACAGTGCACAGTATTGATTTAATTGAACAAGTTTAGCGTGATGCTCACAGCCTTTCCTCAGCACTTCACTGGGCACAGAGGGAGAGGAAAGAAGCAATTTTCCAAGTTAGGACAAAACAGGAAAGATATTCTATTGCATATTCAGCCTGAAATATCCTTTTCACTAGTCAAAGCCTACATACTAGAGGGAGATATTTGTACAAGACATTAGTTAATGGATTTTTTCCCCCCCTAGAGCATTCCAGAGGAAGGAGCCAGGTTTTAAAGACTACGAGCTTCTGGACAGTGCCCTGTCTCATGATAGTTAATACTGTCTGGCAGATCCATGAGCAAGTTTGCTAAAAAAATTATGATGTGCAATTTATTTTCCAAGATTAATGATTTGTTTAAAATAAAACCTACTGCTTATCTTTAAAAAACCTCACTACTAAATCTTATTTGAGTAAATAAATGCTGTACATTGATTTTATTTTTCCTCTTAAATGAATCCTTTGACATAGCATTTATCTTTAGGCCACTCTCAAAAATCAAAAAGTATTTAAATTAATTTAATACACCTAAATATTGGCTTTTGAGAATGGGTAGAGGAAGGAAATCTTGATTGTGTGTTGCTAAATTTGGCTTTTTAAATATGTATGCCTTGAAATTTGAATCACCTTATGTGGTCATGACTATGTAATTAACGTTCTGTTTTCTGATGGTCATTTTTTGTTATCTGTTCCTAAAAAGACATAGCGATGTGGGGCCAATGCTGCTCTTACACCAGTATATATCGGGAATAGTTCTAGTAAAGGCAGTACAAAATTTGATGGGCAAAGCCAAAATAAGTATGAAGAGGGTAAGGAGGAAAAGAAATTATCTGTTTTTTACTACAGTTTATCAGCACCCACCATTTCACATCTGTGGTGGAGCAGTTGACACGATAGATCTCGAAACACTTTTTTTAGTGCCACCTCCACCTACCGCTGTCTCCCAGCTGCTGTGACTGCATGCCCTCCGTGGTTTGGCGGGGGGGATCATGGTAGCCGCAGTACCGCTGCACAGGCTGCTGCCGGCACGGAGCGGAGGTTGCGCTGGGCGTGTCAAACAGCCACGGAGCTGTGGGTGTTCTCACGTGAGTTGTGAAAAATTAATAATTAAGACTATTTTACTTTTCCCTTCCCAACGTAGAGAAATGAGCTGTTGCTGAAAAACAAGGGGCAAGGATAATCAACTTAGAAAGGAGATGAGGATGAACAGGTTTGGTTGTAAAGGTTAGAAACGTCAAGGAGGGAAAAAGAAAAAATTTAAGCCGGATCAAGAGGTTAAAGCCAGGGCGTAATGGGACAGAGATAGGTTAGGAGTTCTTTGAACTGAGAATCAGGGTGATTTTCTTGCCAGTGAGTTGTGTATGAATGGGAAATGGGTTCCAAGGAGAAGGGGCAGAGACCCATCTCCCCTGAATCTGAGAATGTGTTTAGAAAACAGAGATCTGCACTACCCAGTCTGCACTGCCAAACATGCCCGAGCTGATTTCTCAAGATTTATGCTTCTACACAGCCTCGTTTGCAGCACAGGAATCGCATCAGACCAGTGGCCTGTATTTTCCGGTTTCTCGTCCTATGGAACAGAACTTCCCATCACGGAAAATGATGGCAGTATGTTACCTACTCAAAGGCATTTCTTCATGCCTACAAGCAAAATTTTGCAGCATGAGGATTTGTATTTTCTTCTTTTATGCCTACGATCTACCCTATTTGTTTAGCCAGCAGCAAATGTATTCACAGCAGATGAGGCTTGAAGAATCTGACCATGTTTCGCCGTTACTTCTTTCTTTTCTTCAGCCCTCCCATGAATTCCCTGCTGAGTTCAGGCTCTGCAAGTATCTTACCATCAACCCTTTTCTCTTTGTCTCTCTGTAGGATCTGATACGAAGAGATATTCTGTATTACAAAGGTCGCATAGACATGGATAAATATGAAGTGGTGGATATAGAAGACGGGAGAGATGATGACTTCAATGTCAGCATGAAGAATGCCTTCAAACTTCATAACAAGGAGACTGAGGAAATGCACTTATTCTTTGCCAAGAAACTGGAGGAGAAGTTACGATGGCTTAGAGCTTTCAGAGAAGAAAGGAAGATGGTAAAAGAAGATGAAAAGATAGGTGAGGAATATGAAATGAATCTGAAAGGAGATTGGTGGTAATGCTTAATTTGGCCCCAACTGTTGGAGAAGCCCACATTTTTTTCATAGTAGAATTACAGTTCGGCCTTGTTCAAATGTCCTTGGTTGCTCTCATAGTCATAAATAGGTCTCTTTCCAATTCAGTTACTGTTATTTTTGGCCCTCAATAAACAAATTCTGCCCATAGCTTCAAGCCTGGACCTCCGTGGGTACTGTGGGAGAAGGAAGTCTTTGGCCATCTGACTTCAGAGTCTCCTGGCTGCATCGTTTCTGCTCTGGTTAAGCATGTCTCATGTAGGGTAGGAGGGCAGCAAAGTCAATGACTTACCAGCCGTGCCCTTCCCTCAGCATCAGCCCATAAATTGACAGTAACCAGCGTCAGTTCAGGCTCAGTTTGTGTTGCTCAGCTGTAAAGCCCTGGGCATATTTATGACACTGTATAAAAAATAATGGGTCTAATCTTCCTTTTCATACAGCCCCTGCACAAGTGAGATTATAAAGAGGCCTGCCCTTTCAAGGAAGATTTGCTTTTCAGTAAAATACCTGCCCATACACACAGCTCACTGGGTGATGCTTTGCCACCTAGGGCGTTCTGTGTTTGCCAAACAGTGCAGAACAGTCCCCCCTCCCCAAAAGATAAAGAGGTTTTGTAAGCAATCTTCTGAATTGTGTTTGCCGTGTTCCCTTTTTCAGGCTTTGAAATTTCTGAAAATCAAAAGCGGCAAGCGGCAATGACAGTAAAGAAAGTCAGTAAGCAAAAAGGTAACCGGCAACATGCACTGTGCCTGGTGATGTGAGGGTGGAGCGGGCTGGGCTGAATCCTGCTGGGCTAGGATCCAGCGTCCCCCTTGAATTTCCCCCTCCCCTTTCTCTTTTTTTATAAAATACCGTTTGTGCTTTGTATCCTTTCTTAATGTATCTGTGGGCCAAATTAATCTCTGGTCTCATGTGGTTGAAGCCAGTGGAATTTCACCAGAGATGAATTTGATCTCGTGTCTCCAGTCTGATGTCCAGAAGCTGTCCCCGGGGGCAGAAATCTATCTCAGTTGTTTATCTCAGGCTGAAATGGCAGCGAGTGCGGAGATGTGTAGGGGTTCTGCTAATTCCCAAAGTCTCCCATTAGCAAAGAAAGAAAGATGGCTAAAATACTGGAGATGGTGAGGGATCTACCCCTTTTCTGCTTTTGGAAAGGGGATACTCATGTTTCCTGGGGCTACGTATAACTTTTTAAGGACAGCAGAGTAGCATCAGCTCTAGGAAATAAAGTATCTTAGTAAAGACATTATATCTCTCTAATGTCAGATTCATTTCCCCACCCAGGCAGGCTACAGCCAACTAATAAATGCCATGCTAGATATTAAACCGTCTCTCAACTGGCGAAACAGCCAGCGTTAATTACCTCTCGCAATAACTCTTGCAGCTACAGGTTTTGAAATAGTAAATACGGAGGGAAAGTCAGAGAGGTCATTTTTCAAGTTTTCCAAAGCTTCACAAAGCTGTAGACATACGGATTCGTTACCGAAGTACCGTGGCACAGCTAGGCCTATAAATGGGATTTGAGACAACTCATCACTTCTTGGCTATAGTCAGTTCCAGGCAGATTTGTCCCCGCTCTGTACAGGCATTGGGTTGTTTTTGGTAAAAGTTGAAGGAGCTCTTTGCTTTCTGCCTCACCTGTTTGTCGTCTACTGGCTTTGCTGGTCCAGTAGTGGTTCGCTAGGCTGACTTTGTAAACTCCTTGGTTTGCTGTGTCTCTCCATTGTCATTAGTCTTCTCCTCTCTACTAACTTCCTATGTTGTCTTCTGAGATGTTCTCTAAAAACTCTCCTGGCCAGATTTTCTAAGCTCAAAGTATGCACACACCCAAAAACGGGCCCGGGGAACGCGTCTCTTACACAATGCACGTGTAGTTCAGGCAGTAGCGGACGCTGCCACGAGCTCGGTTTTGCAGATGGGCCCCTCACCACTTGCATGCTTGTCCCTCAGCACAGAAGCAACCACGGAGATTACGGCAACTGGAGAATTAGAGAAACTGACTTGCATGATGGCCACGACAAAAACAGTTTTAATTATTATTTGCTGTTCAATTAATTGTATTATTAATTAATTAGGGTATTAATTAATTAATAATTGTACTGTTGAGTCATTAAGTGACACAGTTCAAAGGTGCCTGAGCATGCCTACCAGTATTCCCACTGAAATCACTGGACTTGCATCCTGACAAATATAATATGCCTAACCGTACTTACTTCTTACCCAGCAACTGCTCTCTTGTTTTCTCTCTTTCTCTTTCTCTCTCTTTCTCTCTGAGATGAAAAAGGAGGGGCTATTATCTTAGACTTCTCTGACTATAAAATTAATTAGCTCCTAAAACACCAGTCAGCATGTCTTTTATGAAGGACAAGCTTATGCTATAACACTGGCAGTTCTTTTTATGAGATGAAGTCCTCGAGTCAGACAGAAATCCAGTCAGACCCCAAGCGTCAAGTTAAGTGAAGCCTGGTTGTTTTACTTGAGACATGAAATCTGAAAAACAACAAATAGGGTCATTAAATTAATAGCTCTGTTTCTTTTGTCCTAGATTGTGGTAATCATAGCCCAGTCTCAGATTAATTAAATTAAATTAAATACCGGCATTGAACGTTTTGCTGAAAACTGTTAGTTTTCTTACTCTGTGGTTTGTCTTGCGCCCACGACCCGAGAGAGGCACGAGGCTGCCGGAGCAGGGAGCTGGTGGCATTGCTCAGAAGAGGGCGGTAGGAGGAAATCCCTGAGAGTTGGCTTTTAGTGACTGATTTTTTGTATATTGCCAACAATTTTTTTTGCCAAAGACCTTGGCAGGCACTTGGGGCTGTGTTGCTGAGGCTGAGGTGCAGCTCTTGGGGCTGGGAACAGGCAGACGGGTGTCCCTATGCCAGGAGGTCGCAGGCACCACGTGCTGCCTTTGCCCTGCCCGCACAGCCTCCCACAGCACGACAGTAGCATTGGAAGGGGCTTCAGGTTGGTTTTGGAGCATCAGTTATACCTGGGAAGCAGTGAAGCCCTTCAGGAGTAGGAATACTTCCACTGCATTCAACTGAACTATTTATTCATTGAAATTTATGGACTTTGCAGGACAGGTCTCAGTGGCTGCAGCAGGGCTTGACGGCTCAACAGCTTGACCTGACATGTCGAGAGCCCTGCTTCGTGTCAGTGGATGCCTGTTACAGACTTCTTTCTAGATTATGTCAGTTGTTCCCTCCACCTCTTAAATGGGAAACCATGGTAATTTCCCTGTCACAGAATACTTAAGGAAGAAAGAAAAGCCGTGAAGGAGGTGAAATGGAAAATGCAATCATCTTTGTTTGAGGTGAAGCAGAAAAACATTTTTCAAATAGTATAAACTGCCGCTTATTTCATGCACTGTTGTACCACACCTCCCAGAAGTATTGCTCTGGAGCTGGCTGGCGTGCATTTGAAAAGGAAGCATTTAAACTACCGCTCGCTGCAGCAGGCGAGGGAGAGACGCTGAGAGATCAGCTGACAGCAGGAGAAGAAACCTTAAAACTCTGCTTTTTAAACTAATGGAAACTTTATCCAGGTGATTAAGAGAGAGCACAGCTCTCAGTGTTTTGAGAAGTTTTTGATCCCAAAATGAGGGTCCTCTGTGGGGCACAAGTCAGCCCCCTCTGGAAGCAACCCCCTCCCAACGCTCACGTCTGCACAGAAATGCGTGCACTCATGCAGTGCCGGGCTTCCTTCCAAATCAATTTAATGATGCGCAAGGTCAGATTTCAGCAATATACTAGGATTTGCACTACTTATTGGATAGGGAAAAATGTAATGATATTAGACCAGGTGCCTTAAGACAGCATTAAACCAATTTTTGGCCTCCTTTAAGTCCATTAGACATAAACTAAATGGGTAGTGTTGGCTTTGCACCTTACCAACAGATAGAGAAAAGGGCTGTTTGTTGGGTTGTTTTTTTTCTTTTTGCATTGATTGTTCCAGATTTTGCCTCTCGGTTACTGCCCTCTAGCCTCTTTCAATGTCAGTGTGGTAACTGGGAATAGAATTCAGTGTGGTGTCTCCTAGAAATAGTAAAGTAACAGTGAAAATTATTTGTCTTGACTTACAAAAACAACAAAAAACCCCACAACCCTTTTTAAGCTACAGCCAAGCAAGCGTGCCACTTTTCTGCAGGCAAGTCCAGGTACCACTGAGGACCTTTGCTGCCTGCGCTGACACTGCAACGTTAAGATGGCATCGAGTTGCACTTCTGAAATTGTGCTCGTTATTGACTAAAGCAGTGGAAACAAGTCTAAAGTTCCATTGAAAATGGATCCTTTGTGGATCTCCAGTCCATCCTTAACATAGACACCGGATTATCCAGGGTACTTTTTCCATTTCTATGCGTCTGAAAACAGAAGGCTCCTTTGGTGCCTCTGTCCATCAAGGGCTTCTGTTCTGCTGGCCACTTTTAATCTCCCCTCCAACGATTAGTGTTTGCAGCTTTCAGAAACATTCAGTTACTTTTCTGATCCCCAGCTTTGTCCACATCTGTCCCCATGCAGGACAGCGTGTACACGTAAGGGATTTCTGCTCATGTTCCTAGAAGCTGTCAGCCAGGGGTGTCAGGGGGATTAGAGGTTCCCGTGCCCAGGAAGGAGACCCCATTCTTAAAGCACCGTTTCCCACTAATGTTTCCATTCTGGAAAATGTAATGTCTGTTCAAATATAAAGAAGTGACCTTAGTGCTAGGTGGAAGGGTTTCCCACCCCAGGAGAGCTCTTCAGACCCATGCTGTGAGCCAGCTCCTTCGTGCCCTTCTCTCCGTCCTGTGTATTCTCCTCTGCACTGTGCCACACAGCTTCACCAAAGCAGATGCCCTCAGCCCAGACAAGCCTTTAGCCTGGTGGTCTGGGACCTGCGGAAGGAGGGAAACATATATTCAATCACCATCACCCCTAGCCCTGAGCTGAGGAGGATGCTGTCATTAAATCTGCCCATAAATACTCAGCTATGCAAACCCAGCAGGGGTTAAATCATCAGCCAGCATGAACTGCTTTGGCCTGCAGTAAAACACCCTCTGAGTCACTGAATTTTCCTGCTAATTTCTTCCTTTCTGATCACTTGAGCTCACAGCGAACTGTGTCATAAAAACCCTGACCCAAACACCCAGCAGCTTTTCTCTGACTTCTCACACTTCTGCACTTCAAGCTCTCCCCCAGCAAGTCTGCATAGCAGAACGGGATGACTGCACGTTAGCATACTTGTGCTGGCTTCATCCAGCTGGCGAGGACAGGTCTTACCAGGTAACAGAGTCCGCAGGTACCTCCTGTGGTTCTCCTGAGTGCTTAAGCCTATTTTATTGCATCTTCGTTGCTAACAAGATTGACGTGGCCCCAACACGTCTCCCCATCCTATTCACCCATGTAGGCATAACCTCGAGGGGATTGGAAGAGACTGAGCAACAGGTAGACCAACCACTTTAAAACAAAGAGGGGCATTTGCACTTCCAGATAATCAGGGTCACTTCCCTTTTTTCACAGAGCTTCTCACAGCGTAGGTGAAAGACTGGAGCTAACCGTGTTCTCGGTGGTATTTCCCCACAGATTGAGAGAAATCACAGAGCTTATCCCATTGCTTGTAAAATACAGACCCTACCCCAAACCTCCAAAACGCAGGCGTTGCGCAGTGCCCACCTGCGGCCCGCCCAAGCACTTCGTGCTTTGGGTCCACAAGCACTAGTCTCATTGATGATGGTATAGATAGATGGCTTCTCACTCAAGGCGTTAGTAACCCAGCTGGAGTCAGTAGTATCATCTGAGATCCGGTCGGATATACAAGCTAAGGCAAATCATGAATAAATTCTTGGCTGGGAGGCCTCTAAGGATGGTACCGGTGACTCGGCAATGGGCACATGCTTCTGAGCAAATTCTCCAGGGGAGTTTTTTGGTGAGATGTGAAACGGGCCTCTTGGGTTTTCCATTGGCCATCGTTTGAAGAGCCAAGATGTTGACACCAATGTCGTGCTGAGATTCCAACTGAATGAAGATTGTCAGCCCAGATACTCCTGCACGTTCAGTTTGGTGAGGTGTTTTAGGTAAGGGGCAGTGTCGCTACCCAGAAGAGGCTGCATTTCAGGGCAGTGATGGATGAGCTGATCTCTTCCTATCAATGAAACAGACAGAGTGATCTTTGCTATCAGTGCACAGAACGCTGGAGGAGAGGGAGGCTGTAGAAATACAAGATGGGCTAAATTAGTTCTCACCTGGCTTTGATTGATAAAGCCCTAGTATCATTTATTCCATCTTGCCTCGCTTAGCTTTTGCTTATCACATGAGGAATCATTACCTTAATGTCTAGTCTAATGACATCAGGTTGCAGTAACAGACTTGATAAATAGACTCAGGAAGGTCAAGTTTCCTCAGTATTTGTAGATACTGTGGTTGGCTGTGGAATAGCCGGGACACAAGATTACTGTTTTCCTCTGTTGCATTTCTCAAGCTGCAGTTAGCCCTTTTCCCTCCCTCTTCCTCCAAAACAGAGAAGTTAGGCTAGCGGTTAGAAAAGGGAGTTAAGGCATGTTCTCCTCACCGGTACCATCCCTGGTAATATCTACCTCTGCCAGGCCACTGCGTAAAATCCCCGGCTGTGTAAAGAGCCATGGCTAACGCACCACTCAAATTCCTCTCGAGTTGCGCGAGTATGACAAAATTTGAGTCGGGTAGTTTGGCGTGGAAGTGTAAACCAACGAAGTCGGCAGCTGCTCAGGACTGCCTTTGGGGGCAGACGTTTCCTATTCGCAGCTGCCATCCACACCTCTTGCTGTAAAAACTAGGCCTGCAATCCGGGAGCAGAACTAATATCAGACACAGCGTAGTTTGCTAACTCTAAACGTAACAGCAACCAAGTGAATAGTGGTGAAGTGCTTTGAGATCCTCTGTTGAAATGTGCTGAAGAAGGGCAAAGGGCTGGACTCATTCAGCCATTACTGCTTATTTCTTTGACTTAAACTCGTCGCCATTGCAGGAGTAATAAACCGTACGACAATTAGTGTTCTTGAGGTATGTTCCTGGCTACCCCATGTTGTGTATGGGTTACAGTATTCAGGAGGACACTGAATTTATGGGATTTTAGAGCATGGCTCCTGAAAGCTGCAAGTTGGCTCAGCTGCTACTGAGATCAGAGGGAGATGAAAGGTTCCTCAGCGCAGCACTGCTTCCTTTCCTACCAGCAGCCTCCACTCGGCCAGTAGAGAACGCAGGTGTTGATATTTTATTGTCTCCCACTCAACTCTGGGTAATGCACAGCGTGATATCTAGACAGCTAGGTAGAAGAAAAGCCTATGAAATAGCTCCTGATCAAAGTATGAGCTAAAATCTTAAAGGTTGAGGATGGAATAAACAGCTTGTAAGGCAAGTTTCCATGGGTGTATATATATATATATAGGCAAATCTGAGTGTGTTCTGTGTATGTTTTGTATTAACGCCGGAAAGGTGCAGTGCTAACGTAGCTGTCCTGCTATATTATAACTGGGTCTGTCTGCATGTGTCCATGTGGATTGCCTGTGAGTTAATAGCATGCTCCTAAATCTTCAAGTGCTACTGAAGTCATGTTGTGACCTCAGATAGAAGAGACACTTTGAAAAAAAGAACTAGAAGGAAAAAAAGAGCGAGTTTTAAATCTCTTTAATTGTTTTCTTCTGAGCTAAGAAATCCAAAAGATTTCAAGTGACGTTGCCTAGTACTAAAAAAAGACATGATTTCAACTGACAGCGCAGCATCTCTCTTTACCAGATTTGTCTAGCCAAATTATAAACCCTGGAGTATTCTTCTTCTCCTCATTCTGAACAGATTTCCACAACCCCCACCCTGCCAAACGATCTTGCTATGCAGCTGCAGCCTTTATATTCTGCTACAGTGCAGAATTATGCATGAACCAGCAGAAGGAGCTCCAAGTCTGGTCATGGGCGTATAGCTGCTTTCTTACACCTTGGAAAGGCAGCGCAGCAGCTGTGTCTAGAAATCATTACTTATCTATCGATTCTTTCCCTTTGCGCTCTGAATTCTGTTCGCCAAGCAGCCCAAAATTGCATTGGAAAAGAGCTTTGCTCATTTCTTTCTGTTGAATTGCCATGGAGTTATGGCTTTGCATATTAAAAAAAATCCCTCGAGACAATTTTGCACAACGGCCCCTAATTCTGATGAGGGAGCAAACCACTTCAGAGCAGAGCAGAAAAATACCAACCTGTCATACTTTTTCCCAGAATTGTTCTTTCTCAGGATTTGCAGATGTGCAGATTAGGTGAATCTCCCTCCTTCCCCCCCCCAGTTCCTGTGTTCCGCCTTGTCAAGAACATGGGTATGTCCAAAAGAAAAAAAAAAAAGCCATTCTTGGGGCACCTCAAGCTATTGCAAAGTGCTGCATCACAGTTTCACAAGAAAATGTATTCTTACGGAATTATCAGCCTGACTTGCCAGAGCACAAATGTTTTTATTTGCATGCCCACAAACAGACGGTAATTATGCATGCCACTGAGATCCGCAGTCTTGATCATTCAGGCCGTGGAGGCCATTTGATAAATGTGATAAATATGCAAACCTTCGGCTGCTTATTCAAGTGGAACCAGCCAGGAGCTTTTGACGTTCGTCCAGCTGAGATGGTAATGCCAGTAGCCTAGATCCTCAAGCAGGGCCTCACAAACAACTTTGAGAATATGGGTCTGAGCTTCTTTACTGAGGGAAGTGGCAGTGTGTGCATGGGTATGTTTCAAGCAAGGATAGACATTTTTCAGGAGTTTGGACCAAAAAGGCTATTTTGGGAAAGAACTGAATGGGGTTTGCTAGTGATCTGGCCAGGGGAGTCTGCCTTTTTTCTCTTTTGGAGAAGACAGACTATGGATTACATTCTTTGCAGTGTAACTCCGTCAGTGTCAGTGGACTTCAGCCAGACTGTCCTTTCTCTACTGCTTCAGCCTTCCAAGTGCATAACATTCTGCTGATCCAGGAGATCTCTTAGCATTTCTGTATCATGATTAAAATACATTAGTTCACCCTCCACAAATTGGTATAGAGACAATAAAGAGCTCAGCCCAGCTCAGCGTGGCAGACCGGATGCATCACAAAGCTGACTGCTGCTCTGCAGCCACAGGATGCAAAAGACATTGGGCCATGTCATTAAAGCAATGTGGTTTTAAGGTCTTCCAAAGCTAGAAACAATTGCTGAATGTCCCTTAGTAGCAGCTTTAGATTCACGGCTCTTTTGTGTTGTAGAACGTTAGTTAGTCATCTTGGTGGCACAAGGACTATTTGCCTTTGAAGTAATTCCTGAGCCTTTGGGTCAGTCGAAGATCCAAACCACTTACCAGACAGAAGAAGATGTATTTCCCAACTCTAGCCACGTGAGGGACCTGTACCAGATCCTAACCTTCCCACAGATCCTAAAAATCCTCACCAGTCTCTGCTGGGAAAAATGGCCACGGCACTAAAGGCTGGTGGCCTCCAGGAGAATGTCTACACTCTTGTATGGGTTCAGGGCTAGAGTTTGCCCTCCAGAGCAGACTCTGCAGTTGGTTACACTGCCCGCACGTTGACCTGCCTTCCAGCAAGGCAACTCAGAGCAGGACAGTGGCAGAAGGAGGGATGGAAGAGGTAGGGCAGAGATGAGCTCAAGCCCATGCTCTACTCTTACGGGACGTCATTGGCTTAACTCACATAGTGTGGTAAATTCAAATTGGCGGTTGGGGCCTGCCAACAAGGATGGTACAAAAGTTGTCTCGAGTATCCTAGAACTGACCCTGTCCGGCTTTGACCCCAGGACAGCAAGGGCTCTGGGGCTGCACTCTGCTCTGCAGGCTTTCTGTGGGAAGAGAGGAGTTGGGAAAGACAGAGTAGAAAACTTGTTGATGAGTAACTCTGTTCCAGCATACAGATACAAATGCAGAACATCTCCAGGTTATTCTTTTCAAATAAGTTTGAAATATGAACTGTGATGAATGTGTTAATAAGTATGAATCACAGGGCGGTTTTTGTCCACCGTAAGGAAAGGTCTTGGTTACTCCGTACAGTGGACAGAGAGCTGCATGATTTGATGGTATTTGCTGTAAAGAAGGAGAAATCAGTTAGACACAGTCAAGATGATATCTCCGTTTGGTCTGCACCTTTTGAGGATTTTAACAACCCTTGATTGGTAAATTCTATAGCAAGGGGAAGCGAATTAATTCTCTTTCCTAAAGCCGTACTAAAGCCTTAGCTTTGTATCTGAAAGAGATCCTGAATTATAATGCGGCAACGTATAAAAGTTGTCTGATGAGCTCCGTGAGTGCACTTTGTGAGGCTTTTTCCTTTGTCTGTAAGTACTCGACTGTGTGCAGCCTTCCTGTGCCCGGGCCGGCCAGCGCTGGGCCCGCAAAGCATGTGTTTGTGTGTGGGTAGGAACCGCTAACTGAATGCAGAGTCGCATTTCTTTTACACACGTTGCTGTGGTACCTGGGTGCTAATCACCATATTTTGCCTTCTCTAGCACCTTCCCAGCCGAGGATCTCAAAGTGTTTTACAAACATTAATTAATTTAGCTTCACAACCCTCGTGTGAGGTAGGTGGGTAATGCCATCCCGCTTTCCAGATGAGGACACTGATCTACTTGGGTAGAGTCGCCTCGCTCCTGCGGTTAAAACCAGGGGAGGCAATGGCCTCGAGATGGCCCTTGCGAAGCCTGCCACCCGTCACGCGGCCGGGGCTGCCCTCCCCGCAGAAGGAAGAGCAGTTCTGCATGCAGCAGAGGGGATCCAGAGATGGCCAGAGCTTACAGCAACCTGCTTCAGAGCCCTGCTCCTCTCTCTTCTTCCTGCCCTTCTCTGGAGTTGTGGTTTCCAGACGATCACGCTACCCTGAGGCTGAAGGAGGGATTATCCCTCGTCAGTGGAGTTGCGGGGAAGGAAGTACAGAAGTAGCTATATTACTGTTCCCTGTAGTCTACACTTTGGCGGTGACATGCCTCCTTTCTGTTCCACGTCCATTCACCCAGAGCCACCCTTTCTACACCATCCTTTACAACAGGTTGTGTAGGTCCCAGCTTGCTGAAGCTCCCCCTTTCCGTGGGAAAGCTGTAAGGGCAGCATCCCCTCACCGCGTTCCTGCACAGGAGCTGTGACTCACGTTTGTGGGAATTACGCGTCTAGAGCCTGAAAGCGTAGCCTTGCCAGTCCATCCATTGCTACCAGTTTGGATTGAGCAGAATCAGCCTTTTCTGCGTTGCGTGCAGCCGTTTTTGGCTGCAACCAGACTGGTAAATTTAAAATGAACCCTATGGAAAAGTCCTACAAACTTTCCTAAAGAAAATAATGAGTCGCCCTTTGTATTAGGCAGAATAGCGCTGAAGCGGCACGGGTCCCTGCAGCGTAGCTCTTCCTCCAAAGCAGCTCTGCTCCGTTCTGGTGCAGGAACCGGTGCCGAGTGGTCCTCGGGGTCGCGCTGCTCGGGGCTGGTCACCGGGGCATGCTGGGGCAAAACCTCTTTCCAAGCGTAGCTGGGAGGGAGGGTGAAAACGAGCTTGGAAACAGCAAGTGTTAAATTTGCGAGCGGGTTGAATGATGCAGTTGTCTGCCTTCGTCTGACCAGATTGATACTGCACATGGCCTGGCCGTGTTTGTGCCTCGTTAGGTCACAGAGGACTTTTCCATGAGGGCAGGCAAAACTCTGCCAATACAAAAGTAATGGATCTTTTCCCAATCTTCAACTCGTGGTCTAGTGTAGGTAGGCTCTGAGCTGAGAGTTCAGGCAGCTGCTGCGTTCCTCCGTCTCTAGCACATCTCCCTGTTGTTTGGGACCCTGGTTATTAAGTGATAAGAAGCGATAGCATGACAAAGAAAGACTATTGACCCAATTGCACTTTGACTGATCTGTTTCTTTTTCCCCCCAATCATCGATGCAGGTGTGAGCTACTCCAAGTCGGTTCCTCCAGCCTACCCACCACCCCAGGATCCATTAAATCAGGGACAATACATGGTGACAGATGGCATATCCCAGTCCCAGGTCTTCGAGTTCACCGAACCCAGACGCAGCCAGGCACCATTCTGGCAAAACTTCAGCAGGTTAACACCATTCAAAAAATAATACCTAGAGAGATGGAGAATTTTAACTTAAAAGAACTAAAATTTAAAAATAAAAATAAATAAAATTATATTTATAGATGGACCTTTTTTCGGAGAAGCACTGTTGCAACTAAATATATATACATATATATATATACACACACATTTTAAAAATAATAATATATATACATATATGTATATATATAGAAGGACCAAAAACTTTTTTTGTTGTTTTTGGGAAGCAATCTGCTACTAGATACTAGGAAGCACCAATGATTTCTAACCATGTGACCTATTTTATTTTATTCCATTGGTCGGACATCTTTTTTTCTTTTTTTTTTTCCTTTTCTTCTTCATTTTCATTCAAGTCGTCATTGGCATCCCAGAATGCTTTCTCGCTTGTGTGAATTCGTCATCGAAGTTCCTCATGGACTACATTGGTGTATATTTTGTTGGTCTTTATTTGGGGGGGGGGGGGGGTGTTTGTTTTTTGGAGTGCCGGGAGATCTCCGCTCCCTCTCCCTCCCTCTCCGCCCCTTCCTTGGCTGTCCCCGGAGTTATCATTTCAATGAAGAGCATCGACCCTTTCCCCGTCCCCGTCCTGCATTCTCTGGTCTGACTCGTGCCTGTCTGGATGTGCTCCCTTGTGCACCATGCTCTGCTGCGCAGTATTTCTCTGGCTTTACCTGTTTTGTTGTGGGCTGGTGAGAACGAGCAGAAGGGGTATCAGCTATTTAGGAAGTGAGAGATGGGTTTTCCTTGGTTAATTTTTTGCATTTTTTTTTTAAGCACTGTCTTTTTCTCAATTCAGTGTGATCTGTTCACACTCGGAGTAAGACTGAGAAAAGAATATCAGGGGCTTTTAGTTCTTTTGCATTTAGTTTTTGTTTCTGTGGTGTTATCTTTGATTTATTTTCTTTTTAAGCTGAGACACGACTCTGAAAAGCCCACTCCTATCTTTGTTCTCCATGCAAAGATAAAAGCTTAAAAACTGGTGGCTTCATGCCCTCCATTCCAGCTAGAGGAAAATTGGCTATTAGGCTCCAACAAATGGCCAGTTTTCTTTCTTCAGGAACTAAGGTCCCATCCTGTTGGCCACACTCACGCCTGCACAGTACTGCGTTAATGAACCACTAACTGCCACTTACAGGAGCAATGATCCCAAAAGCGAGGACCATGACTGCACTCGCTGCCTGCTCTACTCTAGTGCATGTAAGATCCCTGGCTTCACTTGGGCACTGACCTCCCAAGCAGAACATGAGCTGCCGGTAGTGACCCGTTAGCGGAAGGATCATTGCCTAAGTCATTGGAAGTATTTACCTGATATTTAACACACCCGAGCTGCAGAGGAGTTGAGAACTGCCTTTCAGGAGAGATACGGATGTGACCTGAGAAGTTTAGCCGTATGACCTAATCTAAATCAGCGATCAGTTTAATCTAAACGGCATCAATGGTTCAGCA
>NW_008824812.1:528289-538584 GCF_000699105.1 Pygoscelis adeliae
GGGCTCTGGAGTGATGAGCTAAACTCTCCAGGTCTCTTTCTCTCTCTTTTTCTCCCTCTGGAGATTCATAGCTCTTTTTTCAAAGACATTTCCTACAATTTCAGCCTTAAGTACATTTGTTTGCAAGCGCAAAAGCTTATGTTTAAGCTTGTAAAACAAATCATTGTGCTCTGGGATGACTTTTTTTTCCTAGGGCGAATGAGACTGTTTAACCAGATTTAGAAGATGAACTTGAAAACTTTGCAGAGCTATTCTGCACCCTCCTTTGAAAATGTGGGATGAAGTGATTGATCACGGTATTTATCATTTTCTTTTGAATCTGATACACCACATAAGCACCCCAGGCCAACGAGCGTGGAGATACTTTTTTTTTCTCTCCTAAGAAATACAAGCGAATGGGAAGAGCAGAGGGTGTGATTTCAGCATGTCCATGGAGCCTGTTTTATTTCAGGGCATATTACAAGGCAGTGGCTATATTTTTTTATTTCAGTACAACAATAATCTCAGCACTTTTTAGTAATCTAGAAACTATCAATAAACAGCAAAGCCGGAGTAGTGTTTTGGAGAGGAAGTGGTTTTGCCCCTCTGTGACAGGCAGCAGCGAAGCACCGGGAATCCCAAATAGGAGGCAACCCAATTTTGTATCAGAACTTATTTTTATGCTCTTTTGTATCTTTGCATTTTTATGGTCAGAGTTTAATACTGAATATGTAGCAAATATTATTTTGTTTCTTTAACAGAATGGGTATTTAAAGAAGCGAATGAGATGGGTTCTCAGAAGTTAACTGAAATGTTTTACTATTTCGGAATGGCTGGAGAGATGCAGAGAGAGAGAGAGAAAGAGAGAGAGATTACAAACTGTTGTCAACATGATGAAAATTTCACTTATTCCTTTGCCTTTTTAATTGCTTAGGGAAAAAAGTAACAAGCACATTAGTTAAGCCTGTTCATTTACTGTTTTGTGCCTCAGAGAGTGAGAATGAGACATCCATAATTTTTATGAGAAGATGCTTCCTAAATATTCAGCACTAGGAAAAAAGAAACACCACCGCCACACCATTATTTGCATCATAAATCAAGACTCGCTTGATCTGACAAGGCCACTTGTTGGACTCGCAGCTTCTTTCTTAAATGGAAAGCCAAAACAAGCTAGCGTTGCTAGTGCTTGCCGAAGCCAGGCGGCAGGCAAAGCAGATGCAGGCGTTTGTTCCGGAGGGAAGAGGGGCTTGGCTCTCAGGCATGGCATTCAAGAAAGCTCTTCCCCTCCATAAATTGCCAAGGTGCTGCAAGAGATGGAGCATTATCACAAAGAAGAACCAGCACTGGGTCCCACTTTTACTACCTACGGTGGCTTTCCCGCTAGGGAGCAGGGCTGGGCTGCCTCATGTGTCTGAGCGCGCTGGGAGCAGCGCAGATGCAATCAGATGGGGGTGATTTTGACTGAGCATCTGATACAGACTTTCATTTCAATGCCAGACAGGAGGAACCCACTTACCATTCCATATGCAGAAACAAGAGAGTTGTAACAAACTTACATGTTTACGGTATTTCTCTGGCTGAATCTATATATATATATAAAAAAAAATAACAATGCCCTCTTCCCTAGGTAAATGACATGCATTACCCCTTGACCTAGACACTAGAACAGAGGATCTAAATTCAAGACTTTCGCCTCCCCACCCTCTCCAAAAAGATCAAACAAGAACCAACCTAGGTGCATCTAACAGTTGTAAATAGAAAATAATACATAGAGAAATATATTTGAAATTTGTTTCAGTTTCTGGGTGGTCACTGGCCGTCCACTGCAATGTTATTGATAGTACACTGTGGTGCTTTGGGTTTCTGGTTTTGTTCTCTTTATGCTCTGTCATCTTTTCATTGCAGCTACATTTCAGGGAACATGTATATTTAGTAGCTATTGTAAGTTCTGCATGGCATCACCAAGCTTATTTTTCCTTAAGAAGAAAAGAAGAGTCTGTAGGAGTTTAAAGGCACTATGACGACAGGGACTTGTAGCAGAGAATTTAAAAAAAAAAAAAAAAAAGGTTTTTAAAATTCTAGTTTGAAGCCAAATACTGATATTTTAGTGCTTTTGGGGTTTTAACAGTAAGAGCAAAAAAAAAAAGAAAAAAAAAGAAAAAAAAAAAGGATTTGTGTAACCCAGCTGATCCGCACTTGCCAGTTTTATTATTTTGTTTATATTGGACTGTTTGACCCTGTCAAACAAGTGTCAAAGTTGTGTGTATAAAACAAAAAAAGTGTTTAAAAAAGTGTTGTAAAGACACTGAGCCTTATGAAAATATTTATGGAATTAAATAAAAAGAAGTGAAAAGGCATCTGAAGGCATTTTAAATCATTTTCCTCAGAGCGGTCTCACTCTTTTCCCAAAGGCTGAGCACAAATCGCTGGGGTGGGGCTCCAGCTTGTCAGCAAAGCAGACACTGAGACACTCATGTGTAACCAAAAAATAGGTTTGTTCTGGAAATATCCCACCTCCCCCTTGCTTTGTGTCCTCCATCTGAACTGAGTGAAATGATTAATGAGTAGCTGGAGGTTCAACGCTGACAAAATACCGCCTTGCAAGTGCTGGCAGGGGTTGCTCTAAGCGGAGCTCGGGTCAAGTCTTCTGCGAAACATGGTTTTAAAATGCTTTCTGTTACTGAACTTTGCTCAGCTCCAACCCAAACTTGAAGACAGCCGAATTCTCCAGACAGACATCTAATCGCAAATGCGTTGTGAGCAACGTAAGCGGCATTTCAGAGCACGTGGAAGTAGAGCAGGGGCTGGGTTTTGGAGGGGAGGGAGCCTGGCCACACGCTCCGCTGCGGAGGGCTGAGCCCGAGGAGATGAGCAGGTTCCCGCCCTGGTTTCCCCTTGGCGTGGAGGGAGCAAGTGCCCCCCAGGGAGAAGGAACCGGGTGCTTTACCCCTGAAAGGCACAGTGCTCTCTCCAGAAACACAGTGGCATTTCGCAGGTAAGACAGTTGAGTCATGTATTTCTAGATAGCCCAAAAATACAGTTATAACCAAGAAAACGGGGGTTATCGCACCGCGGCATCCAGACCCGGTAGTGGTTGGGAGCGATGCCTGTCGTCACGTGGAGAAGCACACAGGCACACGTACCAAGTTGCTATAAATAATTGCGGCCAAAGAGCTAGGTGTTCGGTAGCGACACTGACTTTCTGCTCTTTCCTATCTGTCCTGCCGGTGCCTGTCTGGGTGAGTGATGGCCAGTTTGCTGGCGCACGGACTGACCGCATCTTCAGCCCACACGTAATAGGAAAGCAGTCAGACAAGGGAAGGAAAAAAAAAAAAAAGCAAAACCCAAGCAGCTCTGCTCTGGGAGAAAGGGAGAGAGACAGGAGAGAGGCAAAGCTGCCAGCACGAAGGGCCAGAGTTTGAGCAGGTTCAGGAGCAGGCTCACCCAGACCCAAACATCACAGCTTCACATTTGCCTACTGCTTCAGCAATACCCCAAGCCCAGCTTTTTTTTCTCTTGCTTACGTTATTGCTTGCAATGAAGAGGACGTTGGTGCCGTGCTGGGGTGCACCTCTCCAAACGATCCTGTTTCTCTTGTAGCGCGTAACTGAAGTCGCTCGGGAGGGTTGGCACCGCGCCATTTCCAAAGTATGCTGCTGGGGAGAGCGGACCCAAAATGCAGTTACATATAAAACCTCCCCTTGAAGAACACCTCTTCTACCCACACCGCCGTCTTGGCAGGCCAAAAAAGTTGTTTGCCAGAATTTTGCACTCCCCTCCCAGTTTGCCAGTGTGAGCTGTGGGGACGGAGGGGGGGGTGGTCAGGGAGAGCACGAGCCGCATGCGTTGCCCAAGATGTGTAATGTGCCAAAAAAACGCCCTGACAAAGAGGGAATGGGGAAGAAACCAAATCACCCAGCACGTGTGCTGGAGCCAGAGCACCACCAAAGCTTACTCAGAAGCAAAAGACGACCTCCATGCCCCTGCAACACGCTCCCACCCCGCTTGCTTTCCTGGCGGTGGCCAGAGAGAAGAGTACTCCGTGGCCGGGAATGCCACTGCAGCCTGTAGTTGATAGTTGACCGAAGTATTTCATTTAGCGTCAGTATTCGTTTGTTTTTAGCTCTCTCCAGCCGCCCAGCATTCAGCCAGCTACTGTGAACTTCGGTTGCATAAAACAAAAACCAAAACCAAAACCAAAGAAACCCAGTTCCAAATTCATTTGTCTTGCGGGGTGCTAGGTTTGTTAGGCCGTATTTCTGGATCACGGGCCAAACCGATCCTCGGAGGTAGCAGTAGGGCACGCCAGGACGGAGGCGGCCAGCTGATCTCCGAGACCTTGATTCAGAAATTCACTGAAACTCATGCCTAAGTCCACCGCTTTGCACCAAAGCTTTTATTACCTACATGTCAAAGTACAGAATTCAGTCCTCAGAATGAATGGTGACCACTAGGGAAATGACCTTAAAACGAACACCTACATCGATTCTCCCTGTTTTGATGGTCTGTCATGCTACTTCGCCTGCCTGCGCAGTTACTGAGCTGCGTGGCTGAGGGCACGTTGTTGTGCAAAGAACGTGGGAACGCCGCGTAGAGCTGGCAGCCTCCATGGGCAGAGTCAGGTCCCGGCTCCGCTTGGGAACTGTAATAGGATGAGTAAAGCTTTTAGGCTGATGTGTTTGTGACATGACAGGAATGTTGTATGAACGACTCTGTACGTCAAAGCCATCTCTGTTTTATCCGTGTGTATATATCCATGGTATTACAGCCGAGCTTTGGCTTTTGAAGGAATCAGCCTTTCAATCTGACTGCTGGTGCTGGGATTACAGATCCCAATCTACCCCAAACAATAAATTCTCTTCTTATTCTGTAGCTAAGAAGCAGCCCTGGGTTTTGCACTAAGTACGGTAGCGGGTCAGCATCCTCCAAGGCGTGCATTGCACCATCTGTGCTGGGTTATTAAAGAACAAACGGGAATTGCATGTTGCTGGGGATGCAGCGGGGATAACTGGCATTTTCGAGAGCGTTTCTAAGCACTGTCCACCGAGGGTTTCGCAATCCTTCGCTGCCAAGGAAGGACACTAGCTGTTTAACTGCAAATACAATCTCCCCAAAACTGCAGGTACAAATTGTAAAACTGTGTTTATTTGTCTGAATCTCTTACCTTTGCTATGGAAAAGAGATACACAGTATTTCTTAAATGCTTTTAATGTTCACATCCTTTTTTTTTTTCCAGCTGTCTCAAGGCAAAATGCACCCGCGTGAAGCTGCGCACCTTCTCATTTCAGAGCCACAGTAATTTGTTACCTCTTGCAGGTTTGACAGGGTCTCTGTGCTCAGCCCTTTCCACAGGCCGGGCCGTGCAGCAGCAATGGCTCAAAACTGTTTCCCCGTTCCAAGGGCCCCCCCAGGGGCCATTTCCAAACCTCCCTCCAGCACCTCCGCTGTCGACACACCAGCAAAGCCGGTCTGGTGGCATGCGCGGTGTCTGAGGGACACGGAGCACTTTTCTTTCAGCACTGGTTACAGCAGCAACAAAAAATGTCCAGGACAGGAACACTCTGGTTTTTTAATTTTTCATGTAGGAGAATATATAAAAAAGCTGAACCCTTGCAGAAACATTTGCCTCATAAAGAAAACATCAGTGCTTGAGAAAGCGCTCCGGTCTGCGGCATCTTGTCGAGCGTGTGTCACCGCTGGCTACCTCTCTGCGGCTCACAGCTGGGGAGAGGCGTTGGCGCAGCGGGGATAAGGGCTGTACACACGCAGCTCTTCGTACATACGCGCTTTCTTGCCCTCTTGCTATAATAGCAGAGAGCCGTAACGTACGCAGCTAGCGCCGGTCTGGCTTTTATACCCATTGTACAGCTGGAGGGGGACAGACACACATTTTTTGCTAGGATCGACGTTTTTCAGAATAAACCGTGGTACTAAATTGGCTTATGAATAACCTCCGAGAATTCAGGCTGCAAGAGGCTCGGTGGTATCTCGCTGGCTGGTCCTGGAAGTCAGTGGAAGTTAACTTCATAAGAGAAGTTTTATTCTCTTTTTTCCATCTGGAGAAGCATTAAGAGGCTATATTGCTGGATTTGCTGCTCTTTTTAGCTCGCTTTCGCAAAAGCTGTGAAGCTGTTATTCCTGAAGCAAACACTCGGAGGGCGTGTATGTGTACATTCGAGCCTTTGCAGGTTCGCAGGAAATCAGACCGTAGGTGGCCCTTGCCCACAGCACGGTTTGCCCTGGGTGGTGATGCCAAACAAGTGCCATGCCAGCAGGGCCGGGGCTCCTCTCACCCGGACGACGGCCATCCAGCGCCTCCTTTGAATCGGTGGGATTTTTTCCCCTAGAACTGTGTAACTGAAGGGGGGGGGAGGGAACCCAAACAAACCAAAAATCCCATTCCTGACTGTTTTCTGAACTGGTATAAACTGGAACAAGCCCAGTGACCTACCACGGGCTTATTACAGGTGTAACTGAAAGCAGCAGTTGATCCAAGGGTTTAGTGACTGGACTGAGCCGGGCTGGAAATGCTTGGAAACGGTTTAGCTCAGCCACTTAAGAGGAAGCACCTCTTCCTCCTAAAGACAGTGATTTTTAAGGCGGGTTTTATATCGGCTGGGTTGATACTTTATCACGTTCACTGCAAAACACTTGCAGAAGTGTGAAGAGAGCAGCAGGTTTGAACAAATAAGTCATTTACAGAAGTGGAAGTCGCTGCTGCCGTTATCTCAGAAAGTCCTTTGTCACTGGCTATTTCTTCATCCCGGGCGAGAGCTGGCCTGCCTAGGTGAATGGTCTGAGCAGAGCTTTGTTGAGCCGTATTGCCCAGGTCATTTTAATATCGAGTCGATGCCGGCTGACATCGAACATTTGATAGCTTTTCTACCATCAGTCACTCCTGTGCAGCCCAGGCCGCAGGTTTTTTTTTTTTTGAGGCGAAGGTATTTTAGCACGTCTTAAAGTGGAGTTGCTTTCCGCCTATTTGTGCTATCACACCTGGTCCTTGTTTTCTGTTTGGAAGCTGGATAAATGCAAAGAAGTGCCATTTGCTGTATTTTAACTCCCCAGACCAGTGCTTTTCCTGTGCCAGAAATGAGCAGCCTTATGGCACGCTCTGCTCCCCATCCAATTCTCGGCTGACACCAAAGTGTGCAGTTTTTACAGGGCCTCCCAGGCCCAAACCCTGCAAAGGGCGAGACCGGCAAATTGCACTGATAGTGCAACTGTAAAAAAATTCTGTCACTTGCTGCCTTTTCCGACCTAAAACACGTCATTTGCATTTCGCAATTTATTTTTTGGTTTGGCTGGAGCCAAGCTCTGTTGTGTTCGTGTCCATGGCCAGCTGCGGAGGGCCCTCGCGCTCCCAGGGGACGCCCGAGTGACACAAAAGCCTGTGGCAGCCACCAAGAGCCCTACTCCGACAGGAAAAAGCACTGGTGCCTGTTACATGGGTGGGTGCTGTGTGTACGCGCAAGGTGGGCCAGGAACAGGGAGGGTTATTCTCTCGTCCTGTCGAGGGGAGCTGTAACCACGTTGCCACCTGCCTTAACAGAGCCCTTGTCCTACAGGGTGGTTTTTGAGGGAGTATGTGACCAACGCACTGATTTCCTCAAAGTTTCACTCCCCCACAGATACAGGGCAGCAAGAGAGGAGTGCCTGGCCAGCCCTGCTGCTGCGGTGGTTTCACGCTATACAAAGGAAATCCAGAGTCTTTGGACCAGGAAAAGAAAATAGGAGCAAATACAATAAATACTCGTAGCTGTGGTGAGAGCCGAGACGGGTGACGTGGTCTCTGGTTCTGCTCCCAGGACGGTTTGTGCCCGTTCTCTCAGGACTGCGAGCGTGCGGGCTCCCCCACAAAGCCACCGCGTTTGCTCCTGCCGAATCGCCGCCTGAAGGCATCTGCTGTTTGCCGGTGACCGCAAAGGTGATGCTAAAGGGGCTTTGACGTGCAAGGTACGTATCCTGCCTGCAGCACCTGCCCCAGCCTGGATTCTGGCTGCGGTACTCGCAGCCCGCTTGTCGGGTGCGGGCAGGATCGCCGGGGGCAAAAGGAAATGGATGGAGACAACCAAGACATTTTTTGTACGGCACAGAGAAGGGGCTGACTAACGGCGTGTGGCCTGCCCGCTGCAGCCAGCGCCGGGCCGGCCCGCGGCAGGCAGCGCCGGCTGTGCGTGCTGCCGGCCGGCTGGGGAGGCGAGCGCGCAGCCAAATTGCTCAAGGATGTGTCATGCTGTTGTTATTGGTGTTGCTAGCGCAGTTACACTGGCCTTATTTTTACTGTCTGGCTGTACCATTAAACAAGTTTGATTTCGTTGCCTGATTACAGATGAGTGGTTTCAGCCTCGCACATAATTTAGTGCTGCCCAGGGGCTCCATTAATGACATCTTTGGACAGGGAGAAGCAAGTTGTTTGTTGTGTGCGAATACAATGTGGTTTTATGCTGGAGCGAGTGGTAACAACACTTACCTGGCAAAGGGAAACAGGCGGTCGGGTTTTCCCATCCACTTCTTGCACCCGGGGCACGCTGACCCTGCTGATTTACCAACGCATGGGAAACCGGACTGTGGAATTTGAGGTAGCAGGGACTGTGTTAATGCCGTCTCCTGGGGGGGGGGTGAAAAAGAAGTCAGAGCACATACCCAAGGGGCAGCACCCACCAAAGCCCACGTTCACTGTTAAAGTGTTCCTTCACGCTCCCCAGACAGACCCATTTTGAGCTAGAGATCAAGCAGGGTCAGGAGCTAATGGGGATGTTTTACAGTTAGGCAATTACAGGTCCAAAAAGCCAGAGATAACAACCCCAGAGGAGAGCGATGCAGAGACTGCTCAGCACTGGTTTTTGCCCTCACTCGGTAATCCTTTTGGCTTTTCATGAAAAGGCATGTTAGCAATACCCAGTCGTGTAGAGGGTTAAAGGCCATACTTACCCTGCACCAAACACAAACAAAAAGCTTTTGCTGGAAGAGAAAGGCTGATACAAACTGCTGTAGAAATGCCAGTTTGAATTCCACCCCCCCCCGGTCATAATTCCTGTGCTATTCCCAGGCTGGAGGATGAAAAATTCGGAGAGGGCAGCAGAAAAAGGGCATTGCCTTCGGTGATTGGCATTATTTATACCCGCACCAAACTAGCATGAACTGTTTGTAACAGCAGGATCTGTTCACTTGGATCTGCTAACACGTCCGGCCACCGCCAGGTGTGCAAAGAGTTTGAAGACCAACAGAAATATTGTGATGGGCTATCTTTGTGCCAATGGAAACAGATGGTTTAAATAAATAACCATGTCTCTGCAGTGTTTCTATCCAAACACTGCGGCAGAGACCCTTCAAGTGAAACTAAGCATAAAAAAACCAGCTAGCAAAGCTGATCGCAGTTACTGTCCCTGTCCGGTCTAGCAGAGCACTCAGAGCAAACAGCAGGCAAATTGCAGGCTAAGTGGACTGTAAAAAGACTTAGCAAACGAAGGCAGTATTAATGACATAGTAACGCTTGTCTAAGTAAATTATATTGGTTTTTTGTTTTGTTTTTTTTAAATTATTCCTCTTGACTTATGGCTCGTATCAACTTAAAGCTGCTCTTGAAGAAGTGTTGTTATTATTTGGCTCCCGAGAATAGAGTTCAGTGCTAAAGCTAGTAAATGATTAGACTGGAAGACTATGGTGGTGGAAAGGGGGTGGTGTATTAGGGGACATCGTTTCAAGCATGCCCAGTGTAAGAAATTCCAGCAGTATTTGAAAGGAACAGAAAGGTCGAGGGCTTACAAAATGAACAAAGCCAGTAGTGATCAAAGGGAATCCGGTGCAGAGATCACAGCGCCTGCTGTAGCAATCGCAGATGCCTGGGGACCCTGCACAGCGCAGGCGAAAGTCTCTTTGTGCCTAGTTAACACCTGCCTCGCTGGATGCTCCGAAGGGCCACCCCAAGCTGCCGCACTGGACATTCGTTGCCCCCTCTCTGACAAAGCACTAAGCGTTTCCAGCCAGCTGGTCCTGGCGAGACTGACACGCAGCTGGCCCCAAAGAGCAGCCCGTGCCCGGGGCAGCTGCCCAACACCGTGTGTCCCCCAGCCCTTGGTGGGGTGCCCCCACGGCCAGCCCGTCCCTTGGCCAGCCAGCTCACTGCCTCCTGGCCCCGCAGCCTGGGGAGATGCCAGAAGCCATGTTCTCCACCTGCTTTGCTTCCTTGTTCTACAGCTCATCCACCCGCTCCCCTTTCGCCCGTCACCCTGTGCAATGTGTCTAAGTCGTCCCAGCCAGGCCCCACGTCGCATCCCTTTTCCCACGGCAGGCCGTAAGGCAGGGCCGTGCCC
>NW_008824812.1:538651-582991 GCF_000699105.1 Pygoscelis adeliae
CGAACCGAACCGAGCCCTGGCTGCAGCCGCTGCCAAGCCCAGCAGCGGCGTTTCTGCAGAGCCTTCAGCCAGAGCTGGCCTGGGCAGCAGCTCGGAGGGGTCCTGCTCCCATCCTTCTGGGTAGCTTTAGACCTACAAACGGATGTATTTCTTCCCTTCTTATTTTCTTTCTTTCTTTTTCTTCCTTTCTTTTCTTCCCTCTCTCTCTCTCGTTTTCCTTCCTCTCCTTCCTTTCTTTCCTTTCCTCTTTGCTTTTTTTATTTCTTTTTGTATTTAATTCATTGCCTTCTCACTTCCCAGGCATATCTTGCTAGTACAGCTTGTTCAGAAAATGTAGACTTGTGTCATCGCCCTATGTTTCCCTGCTCTGACCAGCGCTGAGAGTTGTAAATCCTTGATCAGTGAGGTGACTCACAAGCTCTTCTGCTTTCTACTTGCGATTTTTAACATGTGCTTCAATTTACGGGCAAAAATTCTTCTTTCTCATTATCTGCCAGCCTGATGACATTACAGAAATAAAGCTCAGTGTGTGCATTCATTTGTGACAAGGACGTTGCTGTAATGTCAGTGATTGGCCATTAGTTCTGCAATGTTCTAACAGCTGAAACAAAGCCACGAGCGAGTCATTTAAACAGCAGCATTTCTTCCAGTGACATTATTTCTTGTTAGTCGTGTAATGGTGCCTAGAAGCCCAGCACAGATTGGGAAAGCACTGTGCTTGGGCGCTGTGCACACGTGCACCACTACCCCCCCCCCTTCATTTTAGTAACGAGAAAAATCAGCACGCCAAGACGTGAGGGGTGTCCTGACACTGCCCGGCACAGGGGGCACACTGCAACTTGTATTTCACCTCTTATTTCCCCCCCATAGGTCTCCTCACCTTACCCCACTGCCCCGATGCTAGAGTACAAGCTGTTAAGGTTGCACCTGAAGCCGGGGTTAAGGACGCCCCTAACTTTAGTTGTTTGGGTCCCAGGGTTTGATTCAAATGCAATTGAGAGGGCAATAAATGGCATACTTAGAGCTCTCTTAAATTCAAAATTAGTCCGATGGAGCCTGGGTCCCAGATAGGTAGGACATCTCTGAAATGTCTTGGGATCAATGGCCAAGGCAGGAGCACAGCAGCCCCTTCTCAACTTTTGTTGGTTTTAATAAACTCTCTTTGCATTTAATAATGTCTCTTTGTGCTTTCCATTTTCTTCATTTTCGTGCCAGCAGCCGGTGCAGGTGCACGTGCACCGTATCGCCCTGGCCAGGCAGTGCCAGCCCTGCTCCACAGCCTCCTCATTTCACCTTCTTTTGCTGGAGAAACCAGTGAGATAAGGGGCT
Source organism: Pygoscelis adeliae (assembly GCF_000699105.1). NCBI lineage: Eukaryota > Metazoa > Chordata > Aves > Sphenisciformes > Spheniscidae > Pygoscelis > Pygoscelis adeliae. The sequence goes on from NW_008824812.1 coordinate 539,981, forward strand.
TTTTGGTTTGCAGGGCTCTTGGCTTTCACTTGCATCTCCTTTCCAGCCCATTCCCTGCTAGCTAGCATCTCGTATCCTGCATTCATCATCGCCGTTCTCCATTTCCAACTGGACCATAGTGCCTCCCCGCATCCAGTTCTCAAGCATTTGTCTGTGCACGTCCTTCCAGACCTGGGACAGGTTTCCATAAACATCTGCAAAGCTCCTGAGCATTTTCTCTCACTCTTCTTCTGCCTCTCGTAGCCGTTTCCATTAAGCAGTCCCAGGCAGGCATAGATGTGTTACGAGCGCTGTAAATTAGCAGTGAGCCAGGCATAGAGGTTAAAACGGCTATTGCCGATGGTGGGAAAAGGCACCGTTTCCAGGAACGATGGACGTGGTGGTACCGAGCTGCTGATGCACGTGGCACTTTGCGAAAGACATTTGTAAGCTCCCGGTCATAGGAGTAAAACCTGAGCTCTGGCGCTACGAGTGAACAGCACTGAGCAATCAGTTAGGAGCTATGACAACAAAATGACAGCAGTGAGGGGAAAGAAAATGTATCATCTCAAACTAGATAGCAAGCGGGAACTCCCTTAGGATAACCATTTTAACGGAAGGGATGAGACTGAGCAAACCTCCTCTTATGAGCTGCTGAGAACCAGCCAGACGCAAATCATAGAATCACAGAATCGTTTAGGCTGGAAGAGACCTTTCAGATCAGATCCGTGGCCCCGGCCCGTCTCTCCTCATTCCCTGGGCTGCAGCAATGGTTTCCCCCCCCCATTTCTTCCACGCAAAGGTTTCTGTTAGCAATACTGCATAGCCAGCTCTAGGGTCCTACTGGCAGAGAGAAATACCGTGTATTAAACAGTACGCCTTGCTGGCCATAACTGTGAGGGCGCTCGCACTGCCCTCAGGAAAGGTGCCGGAGCTTTATTCTCCCCAGGCAAAGCCCCACTGAAGATGAACTGAACGAAAACTGGCGGCAGCAGCACAGGAAGAGCCGCCTTCAAAACGCGCTGAAGCCGACGGGGAGTTTCCCTCTGAATTCATCAGGCAAACATCGGGATCTAATCGCGGCACTTTTGTCCACATTATAAACTCTGCTTTCAATTTTTTGATTCTTCTGCACGAATCATCTCAGTACTAAGTCTCCTCTCAGACTCTGTGGCAGGTTTCCCTCTTCCCTTTCGCCAGGCTCTCGTCAGCCTTGCTAGCCAAACCCCTCCCAGGCGCACGCCTCTGCAAGCCCTGGTAAGGCACGCCGGGGGTACAGAGGGCCAGATCCACTCTCACCTCTGGGCCTTCACCCAGAGCTGAAAAGTGGGGGACGAGCGGGGAGCGAGTGCATTGGGCTTCTGCAGTCTGCTGAGTGAGAAGCTGGGTCAGGGTTTTGTTCTTTCTGGATGTGATGTACCCGCATATTCCCAGTTTTATCGAGGTTATATACGGGCTACTCCCCCTTCATCCTCACTTTGCTAGTCAGTCAGGGTTTTACTGTTGACTTGCAGGATTTCAGCCTTTCTTGGGAAATAAAACTCCAGTCCAAGCATCGCATGTATTTCAGGGCAGCTTTACTACTTACTGGGGGGAAAAAAAAAAACCCACCCTACATGAAATGCTCCAGAAAGAATACGGTTGCTTAGGCAGCAGCATGGCTGCCTGGGAAGGCTGGTATCTCAAGTGTGCTTTATTGAGCTAAAAATAAGTTTATTAAAGGAAAACAAAGTCTACATCCAACAAAGATGTGAGAAGGATAATGGCAAAGAGATGAACCCACAACAAAACAGGAGAAAGTCCCTTTTCCCAGACTGTATGCTGAAACCACAGAAGGGGTGAGGTTCTGCTACTGAGAAATAAAAGGCTTTTAGGAACTGAGTGTATTATAAATCATATTCTCAGCAAGCCCTTGACTACAGCAAAGTTCACATTAGCAACACAGAATGAAAAGAAAGGGCTACATCATATGAGCCTTACTCACGATTGTACTAAATTCTTACACAATTAATCCTTGTGCTTGGGGCTGTTCCTCTGGCCTGTGCTTAAGCAAAGCTGTCTCGCGCTCGCCCTGCAAGGGCACATCTAAAATTAGTCACATTGGGTGGGTAAGAGTTGCACAATCTAGCCACAAATTAGCAGATCCAGTGGATGATGCTTGACATTGTCCAAAAGTCCTGAGTTCCCACTCAAAAATAAAGCTGGTCTGGAGACTAGAACTTGGCAGAAAAACAAGTGAAACCTCAGAATAGTACGTGGCTGCATGCTCTCAGTACTGAAAGTGCTAGCTAAATGATTTAATTAGCTTGTGTTAATGAAAAGCAAATTTTTAATACTCTCTCCTCCAGATTTTCATCTTGCCAAATGTTAAGATAATGCATTTTCAATGCCTAAACTCTTCCTAAACCCCAAAGAGTTGGAAGTTTCTCAGTAGCAATAATCACAAGTGTCAGTACTTCACGGTCCTTCCGTCTTCATCAGTGCAGGTTGTTCTCTGACACCGCTCAGAGGAACACGTGTTGAAAAGCGACGGGAAGAAACAACCTTGGTCCATGGTTCACGGTTGCCATTTCCATTGCGCTCAGCTAGAAAGACCCTTAACGCCCTGAATGCAGCCCCATTTCAGCCTCAAACTGCTTTTCAAAATAAAAGCTTTACGTGGAGATGAGCCAAAGTGGCCAGGCAGTTGACAGCTGTCCAGCAAAAAATACCTGGGGGAATGCACTGGGGAGAACACCCATGAAAGGTAAATTTAGATTGCATTTCAGTGAGGGAAACACCCATTGCCTGTCAGCGCTGTGCCTGCTCATCCAGCCTTGTTTCCATCACAAGTGAGGGAGGACACATCCCTTCCCACCCAGCGACCCTTTTTTATTAAAGCCCATCTTCACTTAAAAGGAAATGGGAGGAAAAAAATGTTTTCTTTCAAATTGAGCAATCTGCACTTTTTTCTCTCTCTCTCTAGGAGCGTCATTCTTATCTTCTGGATGTGCGTTAGACTTTTAGAGAGAAAGCGGGGGAAGAAGGGTTCTTCTCTCCCAAGAGCAATAGCATCTTTGGCTTAAGATGTCCAGGCAAAGATGCCGAGAAAGTAATGCCAAACCATTGCAATGGGTTACCCTTTGAAGCCATTCCCTTTGACTGCTGCACTGCTGATTTGATTTCTCAACTACACATCTGTGTTCAAAAAAACACCTGGAAAATATTCTCAAGAGAAGCATTCATGCCAAAAGAGGACCGGTATTGTGGCCAGAGCTTCTTGAAATCAATACAAAAAATAAATACCATTGGAAGTGTTTTTGAAAGGAGACACGCTTTGTATGACAACAACTCCATTTCATTCCTAAGTCCCAATTCTCTCACTAGCATTCAGCTATGACAATAGATTGATGAGGGTTTTTTTGACAAAAAAAAAAAGTCACCGAGTCGGGCTGCTCCCTGTTACTCTGTTCTGATCGCCCCTTAGGTGCTTGTTGTTAATGGGGAAAAAAGATTGCCCTTTTCTTCTTCACAGAGTACTGGAAATGCAGAAAGTTTGTATTTTTGATGCATACCAAATTCAGCAGAACAGGAAAGAATTTGATTTTTGCTTTCAGGCAACTTACGCTATATCAGTATTTTCATTTATTTGTGCAAGCGGCAGCCTTGTCTGCCCTACTTACGCTTTGTACTTGCAGTTCATAAAAAGCAGAGAAGAGAGACTGCTGCAAGTGGCTGCAAACAAATTTTGTGAAATCAATTAACACATTAATGAATTAAAGAGTGTTAGCATTTCTCATTTCTTCGCCTTGATGATGCCAAACAGTTGAATTGGAGGGCAAAGATTTTCATGGTTTGTTACTGCTGTGAGCCTTGCTAATTATTTTTCTTATGTTGCTGTCCCAGGAAATGGCCATCAAACAGTGGTGAGGAGGGAAAATACAAAGTAGGGCTTATTCACCACATGCATGAGACACTTGGCAAAACCCAGGGAAAAGGGGTTCCAGATGGGAACCAATATACCAAAGCCCTTCTGGGCCCAAAATGTAGGCACAAGGATGCTGCCGAAGAAAGCAGCTGAGGAGCAGGAGGGAAGGAAGGAGGATTGACTTGGGAGGAGAGGCAAAATATCTGTCCAGTGCTCGCCTAATGTATCATTGTCATATTAATGAATTCTACATTCGGTAAGTCAGAGGTGAAAAGGAAGAAGGGAGCTAAGCAGAGGGAGGGATGAGGAATTCCTAATCCAAACCCAGCTCTTCCACCTACTCAGTTTTCTAATGACAAGGCTGCAAAATATCTGGTGAATTGTATTTCCCTTCACTTTCCATTTGACTCTACAGCCTCCCTCCACGTGTTTCACTGCTAGGGGTGAGCAGTGGTGCCAGGAAACCAGACTTAAACAGAAGGTTATTGCTTCATGATTCTTACAGGCATGTGGTTTGGGGTTTGTGGGGGGTTTTTTTGTCTTCTCATATTTATGATTTTAAATAAATAAATTAAAACTATTTCAATGCTTAGAAGAGAGTTGTTTCCACCTCGATACCCTAATCAAGCTCATCCAGCAGAGCATCCACAAATGTTGTATTTCAGCTGGAAGTAAGATGCAGAGAATCCAGAGGGATTTCATCACATAATATTATTTTTGTTTCAGTGGACACATACATCATATCTATCATGCAGATAGAGATATCATTCTCTCTATGGCATTGAGCAAGATACTTCCAAGAGTCAGTGGCCAAGCAGCTGCAGAGACCTCCAGAAGAAGCACATAATGCTCTTACGGCAGTAACACAATACCTTTGCCCATCCCAGAGTCAAGGATCAGAGTATACACAGGCATAAAAGTGTATGAACTCCCTTCTCCATCTAGGCATCACCCTTAGGTCCCCATCTTTGCTGCCTGCCAAACTCAGAGGAGCCAGGAGCTGATGTGGGAGAGGTAGGAGGTAAAGCAGAAAGACGTATGGGTGGCTGTGGGGAGGGGGAAAGGGGGGTGAGAGTGGTGTTCAGTGGTGTTCAATTTCTTCATCCCTGATCAAGACACTTCTAGTTTCTATTACAGTTCTTTTAAATGGTGTGGAAGCTGGGAATGGGGGAGAAGAGACTTCCAATAGCTACCTCCTAAAAGGTGAGGACTCAGAAGAACTTTGATTGAAAAATCTGCATGACATAGTAGGTTTCACTCAAAATAACAAGAAGAAAACCAAATACCCCTACGTTATTGTAGCAAACAGGTTACAATCTCTGGTAAGCACATCTCTGGTCTAAAAATACTTCCTAAAGCAAAAGCTCTGCAAATGAGACAGACTCGCTATGTGACAAGGAAATTGCTTGCATTTATCTTGCAGGTCCCCCAACTCTTACCAACCTTGTACTATTTTATGTTCTTAGGATCTTAGATTGCAAAATGAAATTTCAAAGGTTCATATATCAAGAATATTAGCAAAAAGAACTTCAGGATTTCATGCCAGAAATAATGATTAAAAGGTCACGATTTGCAACGTATCCCATTATTTTGTGGTACTAAATTCAGTAGGCCAAAAATAAGCACTTTTTTCCTGTCCATGCTGCAGCCATTTCTACTTACAGCAGTACAAAAAGCCCGAGCATCAGAAAGAAACTGCCCATGTGGTAAACACTAGAGGTTAGATGTGGGTTGGAGGGACACATTGCCCTTTGGAGCGCGGGAAGAGGAGAGGGTAGCAGCAAACAATGCATTTGCTTGCACATAAGGGGTGCAAGTTGTTAATACTGACACGATGCAAAAGACAGAACATAGCTACAAAGATAGATATAAATAGCAAAATATAGATGTAATAAAATAAAGATATCATACAGTCAGGTTGCAAATGATAGGGAGGCTGTCGTACAGATGGGGGGAACCCATTGACCACCTGTGGTCACAGTAGGACCGTGCTGAGTGCTTTGGACTCCTGCACCCGGTGTGCCCCAGCTTTTGAAGCTGCCTGGCAGAAAGCACGCAGCACCTAACATAACATGTGTAGCACACCGACTCCCACCTCTTTACAACTGCGTGCCCCAGCAGACAGTGATCCCCACCAGCAGCACCGCCTGACCCGCTTTGGGAAGCGCCGAGCCCCGTGCGCCGGGGCCGGTTAGCAGGTGCCGCACGCAGCTTGGTTTTTGGAGTAAGACTTCCCGCATGGGGAAGGGGGAGGAGAGCTTCCCCCAGCTACTTTGATCGCAGCGGCAGATGGAGACAGGTTGTACTTCCTCAGGAAACACACTTCGGCAATGAGAGGAAGGGTGTGATCCTGACTTAGAAAGCAGGGAGCTGTTCCTGAGCTGTGTAAACAAGGCTAAGGAACAAGGCACCATCCTTTATTTTAGCAGGGAAACCAAATAAACCCTTCTTACCATCGGCCAGACTGACCCTTCCAGGTGAACGAACACCTAACTTCGTGCTCTCTCTTGCAGGGTCTCGATATTCAAAGGTTTACCCCAGGCCTACTTTGATACATGTAATAGAAAATAAAAAGAAAATTGTATATAGTATTTTGAAAGGATTAGTGATGAATGGGATGGACTCAGCACCGCAGAGAACACCTCTCCTATGAAGAAAGGCTGAGAGAGTTGGGGTTGTTCAGCTTTGGGAGACCTTATTGCAGCCTGTCAGTACTTAAAGGGGGCTTGTAAAAAAGATGGTGGCAGACTTTTTAGCAGGGCCTGTTGCGACAGGACAAGGGGGAATGGCTTTAAACTAAAGGGGGGTAGATTTAGACTAGGTAGAAGGAAGGAATGTTTTACGCTGAGGGTGGTGAATCACTGGCCCAGGTTGCCCAGAGAGGTGGTGGATGCCCCATCCCTGGAAACATTCCAGGTCAGGTTGGACGGGGCTCTGAGCAACCTGATCTAGTTGAAGATGTCCCTGCCCACGGCAGGGGGGGTGGACTAGATGACCTTTAGAGGTCCCTTCCAACCCAAACTATTCTATGATTCTATGATTCTATGACCAGGGAGCAACAGTTACACATCAGGGAAGGGGCTCCTGGGCTCCCAGAAAGACCAAGTTTGAAGCAGTCTGCAAAAAAGGCCTTTTTTTTTTTTTGCAGAAAGAGTTGCAACAACCTCAGGAAGATTCCCACATGCATATAATGTAATACAGGTATATAAAAATGGGACCAATGGGGAGGGAAAGGAACTTAGATGAGACCTAATGCTCCTTTGGTGGGGAGGACCCATCGCGTGTGCAGAGATTTCCTCCTCTCCATCACCCTCTTTGAAAACTAGCTTAACATTATGCTCATCTGCTCCACAGTTAGCATTTTAGCTTACTAAGGAGACAAAAAGTATAAAAATGTGAGAAACAGTTAAATTTAAATGTAATTCATTAAAAATGAGCTCTGAAGCAAAATTGTGTCAATTGCCCCTAACTTCTCGGTAGGCCAAATGCAGAGATAATTGGTGCTACAGCCAGACAGACACAAGCCCTCATGGAAACATGTGATTAAAGGCCAGATCCTGCCCTTCACTGCCCAGAAGGAAGACTGGGGTAGGGATGCCTTTGCACACACGCAGGCACAGCGGGAGCAGGACAGCAGCAGTGCTCACTGCCTCCGCTCGGGAGCAAACACCTCTGGCAGGGTTGGGGGCCCCACAGCCCTGGCAGCCAGCGGGGAGCAAGTGGGAATATTTGCTTTGGCCGAGCAGGCTGGCTGGAGCGCACGGGTGGCCCCATGTTTGCCAGGATACCCCCAAAAAGGAAATCTCATTGTTTATGTTCAAAATAATTTAGTTATGCGTCAAAAGAGCAAATATCCAAGAGAGGAAGGCTCTGCTGGATGGGGCCACACCCACAAAGGGTCCGTAGTGCATCAGATAAAGCTAGCTGAGGATGATAAAAAGGTACACAGGACTCTCTGGGAGCAGGTTGCAAGGACAGCTGTGAGGTTTTTTTTGCTTTTCTTTTTTGCCTTACCTCTGGTTTATATCCTAGAGGCATGGAAGCATCCTGTGTTAGATGTTAGCCATGTTTCCACACGAGTGATAAGGGGACAAGGGCAGATCACAGGCCTGCTTGTGCACACACAAAGGTCCTTGCTATGCCCGTACAAAAGATGCTTTCCAAGAAAATGAAGGATAGGAAAGGCACCGTGGCTTTTTTCAAAATAAAACCAAAAAGTAACCACCTAGAGAAGAAATTTAAGATCCACTCTTCCTCAAAAAAAGAGGAAGACTTTGGTCTCACCTTTGGACAGGTTTAATTTCTCTTTGCAACTCAAGGACTAACCCAATTTCGCAGCTCTCTGGGCTTTCACTACAGAGACCTCAAATCTTGCTGATGTGCATCTGGCTTTTTAACGGGTGAAATCTGGAGAAGGCCGGACCTGTCTCCACTGTCCAGATTTCACAGGCTCCTTTTCCACAGTTTCCTCCCGGTTGCATGTACGATGCTACATCTATTGTCAAGGCTCTTATTAATAAAACAGCACTGCTTCAAGGCTGCACAGTGGTGTACCCATCTGAGCTTTTATTATCTCGCGGTCCCTTAGGGCTCATTAAGGTCTGAATTAGCTGACTGTCCATGGCCCTAATTAGTTCTTCAGCTCTCTGGGAAGCAGCCAGGGCTTTTTTTAACCATTGCTCCTCACCTGTGGCATCAGCTCCCTTCTGTGATTTGGAGCATGCAATCTGCAACGGCTTTGAAACTATCTGAGATAAGCATTTATCCCCTTGCTGCTTTTAATTGTTATTAATTGTAATGGCCAACCCTGGAAAGTGAGGGTGCACTGCAGGACAGTAAGGAAACGTAACTTGGTTTTGGTTTGTGAGGCTGTTCTCCTGAAGAGCAGAGGGAGGTTTTTAGGTACAAACACCTAGTGCGGTGCTTTATGATGGACAGGGCGAAATACGGGAAAGGCTCCACACAAAGGTATAGCCATATATAGGTCTCGGTCCTTGCAAACCTGGAGGAGGAAGTATTTGATCTGTCATTTCTTGTGGGCTTGGTGGAAAAAGCGAGGGCCCCATCGCTCTTGCAACTCCACTGCCGTTGCCGCAGTTGGGCTGAGCTGCACGCCCTGGGATATGGACCCTGAGAGGTTTGGTTGTTCGCTTTAAAGTTGAGGTGAGAAATACTAATTTCACCCTCACTGCAAAATTTCGAAGCAAAATGAAAAAAGATTTAATCTGTGTTGCATATGGAAAAAGTTGAGTCTTCACTACAAGGCAACCACAAGTACAACATCAACTGTATCAGGCTTTGTGTGTGTGCGTGCGCGCATGTAGAACAAGTACCTTCTTAAAAAGTGATCATTTAAGGAAAAAAGAAATGCAGCCTGGGAAATTATTAAAACTGATTCTTGACTGGGTCTTGTTCTCAGCAATTTCTCAGAGAGCCTTATCAGAAATACCTCACTGCAGATCTAAGCCTCTGACTGAAAGAGTAAGACCAGGAGCCTCCCATGCTGAGAGCTCTATAGAGGAGAGATGTCCTGTATGACCTCTAATAAACCGCTTAACATCTCTGTGCCTTGATAGAAAAATGAGGGCAATACCTCAGTTGTGATGCAGTTTGGGATCCCAAACAGCTGGTCCTGTACTGAGATTCCCAAAGTATCTCTGTTTTTCAACGGGAATTTCTAGGCAAGCATAAGCAATAGCTGCCCATTGACCTCCACAGCACCTGGGACAGCTGGGGGACAGAGGAGTCCTACAAATAAGATGAAAATGTGTATCTGCATTCTCAGTACACTTTGACAACCTGGGGACGTGCTGGTTTCCTCAAAAGCACGTGGCAGTAATGCAGAGCGCTAAAGAGAGAACTATGCTGGAGATGTTCAGGAGGTCTGGGTCGCTCATCAGATCCCAAGGGATGACGAACGCCAGCAAGGTAGCTGGGCTTTTCACAGAGCACAGCTCCAAGGCTCTCACAGTACTGTGGAAAACCCTTTTGTGCTGCTTGCAAAAAGGGAACGGGCTGACAGTATCATAACATCTAGAAATAGCAGCAGCCATGCACGCCCCCTGCCCGTGCTCAGGGGAGGAAAAACCTGCTCGTTGAAAAGAGCCACCACGGCGATAGCAGAATTTCCCCTTGAAATACAAAGTTTGACTCGGGAGCTGAGCTGCGGGATGACCTGCACTAGCACCGAGGCAGACGTCGGTCTGATCAGCGGCTGAGGAATGGGAGCCATAGGATCAAACAGTGACTCTAACGGTGGGGTCATCTATTTGGGTAACTGGCACCATTTGCTCTGACGACAACATGCTGCAGCGATCTGTAAGCTGCAGATGGGGCTGTCTGATGACTGCTTCCTACCAGAGCTGGAGGAAAGACAGCCAAGAACAGGCCCAGGCTGCGCTGCATTTATTAATTTGGATACAAAACCTTTCCAGTCTCGCCTACATCACTGCTGCAGGCAGTGACCTCATGGTGTACTTGGCAGCCACCCAACGGCACAGATCAGCTTCGGCTGCAAACTGTCAATCCAAGTGAAACAACGTGCTCGGGCGCTCCGGGTTCAGAGCTACGCTCTGTCCCGAGCTCTTAGCGACCATCAGTGAAACAAGCAGCTCCTTTACTTAAAAGCCTTCCAAGCTTATTCTTAAGAAAAAGGTCTTCCCATTCCCCGGGTCCCCTAGAGTGCCATAATCAGAAAGTGATCCAGTTTCATAACTGCACAGAAAACCAGCTGAGCACTCATGCCTATCACTGCTATGGAAAAAGCGTCCCTCGCTGAGCATTAGGCCAGACTGTTAAGAAATCAGAAAAATATTCCATGTGCCCTCCATCAATCTGAGAAAAGTCCTGCTGGAAATACTATTTCAGGAGAAATAAGGCTGGCCCAAACTTGCATTTTTTTTCCCTCTTGACACAGCTTTGTCACACCAGAAGGACGACAAGCTGAACTTCCTGGAAGTCTTGATGCAACTTTGGCGCTGCTTACTCATCCAAGATGATGTTCAGATCCTGCTGGGTTCATAAAGTTCACCAAGAAGTCACAGTAGCTTTTATTCAATACCAGAAACAAGTATGAACAGAGACCTACATCTGCAGTCCCACTTTCTACAGCAGCATTGAGAAATGTTAGGAAATGACCCGGGACCAGAACTTGGCTTCCCTTGGCTGTAATACCAGGGTGAAGAAAGCCACACAAAACAGAGATGCAGACATTCTCCTGTCAATGCTTATACTCCTGCCAGCAGGTACATTAACATGGTCTCTGCAGATCTGTCTTTAAAAGAAAATACGGATATTTATTTTTGAAAATAGCCTCGGAGTCAAAGCTGTGCGTCCTATAGAGGACACATCTAAGCAGCCCTGGGTTCTTCAAGCAGAACACAAGATCCCTTTGCTATTTCTCTTGCTTTTTCACTCATGTGTAGTGGACAGCTGAAGATGGGGGCACTACTAAGTAATGCAAATTTTTAATGTCTCTCTGTTAACCCCCACCTTTGGTTCATGAACTCGCTGTCTCTTACAGTAACTCTCCAAGACAGGAACAGATTTTTAATACAGTGCTTGCAGGACTTCACGAGGTCGGGCCCCAACTGCAACTGCAGGCGTCACGGCATTAGCAGAGATCAGAACAGATTTTGGACGCTCACATTATGCATACAGCTCTGATTATCACAGAAGTCTAGGCCTGCAATCAGGCCAGCTTATGGCTTTAGGCTTTCCACTTGAAATTAAGTTAAAAATAGTTGGCCTTTGTTTTACTGAAAGCTTGGGCAGCGGTGACCTTTTGCATCTGTTAAGCATTTCCTGCAATGTGCCCCTTAACATTTAGAAGATGCGGCTCTCGACTCCAACAAGCTGCTCTCACTCTGCTCTCTAGACTCTGGTGGTTTTACCTTGTGGCACTTTTCTTTAGGACCAACCGTGCTGTGAAGCACCAAGTAGTTCGTACAGACTTTGGCGAGATCAAGCCACGCAGTCAGCAAGGAAATCCTCCTCCGGCATTTCCAGCACATGCAGGTCTGGGTACGGCACCTGTGCTGCCCCTGCACTACCATCCACACCAGAAACTGAGTTTTGTTCCCACTGCTTTCTTCTTAGATACTTGGCTTTCCATCTTCTCCTGCAACGCAGGGTTCCCATGCATCCTTGTAGCTCCATTAGGGATAAGCTGAGGCTCACGCTGTGTCTGAAGAAATGCGTTTCTTTCCATGCTTTGTACTCAGCAGAGGCAGGTAGTGTATGGCTACACCCAGGACAGGCACCTAAATAAAGAGCTATAGACACCCCTCACTGCCCGCTCTAGGGTTCACCCTGTCCACACAATACCCATACCTCAGCAAACCAAAAACCTCCCTAATGAAAATTTTCAGGTCTTTCATTTTCTCTGATCTTCAAGAGGTGAGCAGCCCCGCAGAGAATATTCCTTACACAGGCTGTTAATATTTAAAGTTTGGCCAAAGACCGGTGCTAAACTTTCTTTTAAAAGAGCATTGCAGCACATCAGATTTCACTAACAACGTACATACTTTTGGTGGCAGCACTAAAATCAGATGAACTATCCCATGGAGGCAGGCAGGAGAAGTTCGTGGTCTCAGACTTAGCAGGGAGCCATTGAGGGAGTCAGATGGAGAACACGGATATGAACAGGAAGAAGTTGAACTAAAACATAACAACCCTCTACTTTTATTGACCACAGTAAGTGAAATGCAAAATACAAAGGCACAGCATAGAAACTGCAGACTAACACCTGCCACAACAGTAGCAGATGCCTTACTTTTGTAATTTTAAAACATCTGTCTGTAAGAAGCGTTTCCTCAAAGAATCCAAGTCAGAGCAGCATTTATGAAAGCAAAAAATGCAAGTCAACTTCAACATGTCCACCTACAGTCAAAATTTCCCACCAGCTTGCATCTACTCAAAATAGTAGTCAGGAGTGGAGACCAAGACACGCAGAGGCTTCATGTCCCAGAGCAATCCAATCTATGGCTAAAGTTGGTCCTGCTTTGAACAGAAGGATAGGTGAGACAAGCTTCAGAGGTCCCTTCCAAGCTGACAACACTCGGTTAAAGATCTGGTGAGGCTATTGGAAACTGGGTCCTTTGCTATTTCAAAATGTTGTGCTTGCCCCATGTTTTTATGTTTCTTCTGTCTCTGCCCTAACGATAATACCAAGAAGTCTGGAATGTTGTTTCCAAGCAGTTTATCTGCTTATTCTCCCATCTGTGGGAGGAGGTGTCCCAGCCATCAGAGGGAGATGGAAGCGCTGCATCACTGTCCTTCAGAGATGTTTTCACTGAGTGTCCCAAGACAGATGGAAAATGAACGATGCAACCCCCCATTGCCAGGCTCCCGAAGCAGGAGCTGAAGCAACCTGCCCCATCCAGGCCGCACTGCAGCAGCACCCGCCGTGTCCCCATGCGCCAGAGGCAGGTCTCAGCTGTGGGTCTGGGGTAGAAATAAAAACAGACTCCGACCTTCAGGGAAGGATCCCCCGAGCCCTGCAGCGGAGAGCTGGGATGGAGCCTTCTCATCCTGAGCCCGTGCAATATTCACTGCTACAGCACTTGTGAGTCAAAGTAAAGCAATGAACTGGGAATGACTGGGAGAAGGATTATGAGTGGCTGCAAATGAACTACATTTGATGAAGACTGTTTAGCTTCCCCGAGCCATCTTATTTGTAATCAAATGCACTGCAAAACAGTTCACACAATTTTTATGGCAGGTTGAATCCAAACGATTCTGTATTTTTAAATTCTTAAAAAAAAAATCACATCCTGTCCTTGAATGTGACCCTGACAACGACAGTGGTGGAAATATATAAAAAATTTAAGATAATTCCTTTCAAAGAAACAAGAGTCATTTCAGTTTCTGGAACAAGCACAGAAATAATTTTCTGTGGAAGAAAATGGACACCAATATTTACTCTCAGTGGTGAAGAAGAATTTCCTCAATTACTCATAGTGCATGCCAGGCATAAGACAGCAAACAGCATGGATCACAAAAGTATTTCTAGCATAACTTCTCTGAAGAAAGATCTTCAATTTTTTCACTCTTAAGTACTGAGAAAATATAAAAAATGACAATGTAGCTACCAGAGAAAATAAGTGGAACATCATACAAGCAAAAGACACTCAATTGTGAAAACAAAAGATACTCAATTAATTTTGTAATGTAATAGCGCTGTTTTCCAAGAATCAGTGACAACTGAAGTGATACGCATTATTAGGACAAAGGTTAATGCATTACAAAGAATTTACTTACTTTTCTTTCAGCGCAGTAAATAATTACAGGTGCGGTTGAAAGGACATATTTTTCTCTGTGGTTATCAACGCCTCGAGCCATGGAAATGGCAAAGCGTTTCCAACAAGTGGTTGGTACTGCACAGCTGAAAGTGGACCGAGGCATTGTCTCCCGTGAGGCCCCCGAGCGTGTGGAACTGCAGGGATCTGCCAGGCTGCAGCTGAAGCCCCTCCATGGGGTTAGGGTTTACACAGGACATCCTCACCAGCAGCTGCTGGGCAGCCTTTGGTTTGGGGGAAACGAGATGGCGTGGTCCCACCTGACAGCCATCTCTGTGCCCTTCTGTTGAAAGAAAGACTCACAAGAGGTTTCCCAGACCCCTGAAGACCGCCATAGGGGGGGATGACTATTCCCAGCTGCAATGTTGTCGTGGTTTAACCCCAGCCGGCAACTAAGCACCAGGCAGCCGCTCGCTCACTCCCCCCCGGTAGGATGGGGAGAGAATCGGAAGGGTAAAAGTGAGAAAACTCGTGGGTTGAGATAAAGACAGTTTAACAGGTAAAGCCAAAGCCGCGCAAACAAGCAAAGCAAAGCAAGGCATTCATTCACTCCTTCCCATTGGCAGGCGGGTGTTCAGCCATCCCCAGGACAGCAGGGCTCCATCACACGTCACGGTGACTTGGGAAGACAAATGTCATCGCTCTGAACATTCCCCCCTTCCTCCTTCTTCCCCCAGCTTTATATGCTGAGCATGACGTCATATGGTGTGGAACATCCCTTGGGTCAGTTGGGGTCAGCTGTCCCGGCTGTGTCCCCTCCCAGCTTCTTAGCCTGCTCGCTGGAGCAGTGGGGGTGAGAAGGAGAAAAGGCCTTGACTGAGTGTAAGCACTGCTCAGCAACAACGAAAATATCCCTGTGTTATCAACACTGTTTCCAGCACAAATCCTAAACGCAGCCCCGTACCAGCTACTGTGAAGAAAATTAACTCCATCCCAGCCAAAACCAGCACACCCAGCTAATTGCAGTAAGGATGACAGAGGGAGAGAAGGTAGGGAGCCCCGATCCTTCCTAGCTACCCAAAAAAGCTTCTGAACCTTGAAAGGAGAACTGTGCCATACAGTTTATGCCAAAGTGTAGAACAACACATAGGTTGCAAGAAAAGACACACACAAGAAAGCAGCCCAGAGCAACAGGTGACAAGTTTTTGATCACTTGTGTAAGCACTGAAAAGTCCACATGGCAAAGGAGAAAAACTGAAAAGGGATTCAATTTGGTGGCGCAGATTGGTTCTCAGCTACCTGCCATAACCCAGATTCAATCACTTCCACAGGGAGGAAAAGAAAAGGGAAAAAAAAAAAAAAGAAGAAAGGTGGTGTTCTGACCTACACTGAAAGGTTGAACCTCGCCTGAAGACTGGCCCCGGACAGTTTCTGAGGAAAGCTGCACTGACTTCTGAAAAACAAAAAGAAGGGCCAAGAGGTACACAAGCTGCCTGAACGGTGACCTAGTAGCTAGCAGGGTTTATCACAGCAAGCCGGACCTGGGGACAACTGAATTTGAGGGCCAAAGCATGAAGAAATGATGTACAACGTTGTATAAAAACACACGGCAATGCCTGCAAAGGGCAATCCCTGGTGGGTCCCTCAACATGCAGCACAGTCTTCTTGGGCCCTCCCTGGGCACCACCTGCTGTTTGCAGCAGAGAGCGGTGGCCCCCAGGACCGAGGGGCCATCCACTCCTGTCCCTGCAAGGGACACATTTTTGTAGGCAGATGGATGTCAAGCCAGGTTGTGGTCTCCAGCCCTTCACACACATTTGAGGCAGACAGCTTCCCTTCAAGCATTAACTACAAAGCAGGGAGCCCTTCAGCTCATTGCCCTGTTAGTGAAGATCTCGTTCTCTTTTTTTTTTTTAAGCCAATATCATGATTTTTGGAGAGGAGCAAGCAGTGAAACAGCTAGTCTGGAAAAGCTTGGGGTGGACAATACTGCATTAAAAAACAAATGCTCTTAAAAACCTCAGCGCCCTGATGTGCACCACAAATCTGCCACTGTCTATTAAAATAGCAAGCGCTATTAACTATTTTCTTCATCCTTGGTTGCCTACCATAACAGCTAGATTATACAAATCAGTCACTGAAACAATGAATCTCCTGTAGCAAATATATATATAGGACTCGACAGAAGTGGGGGGAAAAGAAATCTCTTTATGCACATCCTCTGAAAAAAGTTAAGTTCAGTTTGCCCTACAGTTCCGTAAGGACATAGCACAAAAGATAAATATTTAATTGTGCTCCTAACAAAACCCCTTCTTTCCACCTAATCCTTTTTGTTCTATCCACATCTATTTGCAGTTTACAACGGTTTACTTATCTTATTGCAATACCTGCCTTTCTATAAGCATATATTGCCTGTTGCCTTGGGAATTCTCGAGCTCTCAACACACTTCGTTTTCCAGAACAGGACATGAGGATTTTTTCGAACTCACTCATAGACTGGCAAACAGATGAATCCTTCTTTCTTTTATTTCCAAAGGTGACTGGTAAACACCCGCTCTGCTGTCTTTTGGCTGGATTTGGAAGAATTTCTTAATTCTGATCTGAAGATCTTAAGCCTTTGCTGGCTGAAAGAAATTCTCAGATTTTTTTATTCCTGTTGGTCATTTTGCAGGAATAAAAGCTGTGCTCCCTCCTACTCCTGCATGGAATTCTGTGGAGAGCTAACCACGTGAAGAGCAACCACCATGCTGCGGTCAGCGAGGTTGTTTCTGATTCCCAGCGTTGTTATGAGCAGAAACTGGTTGATTTAAAATGGTAATACTGCATTCTTCTAGGAACACCTAAGTGGCCTGTCATGCAATCTCGTCTACTAATAGAGACTTTTTTTGGTCACATGCTGCCTATGTGTGTTTATACACAGTCCACTCTGCAGTTTATCTAGTATAGCAACAGATTGAGGTTTTTTTCACTATTGGCTACATCCTTTTCTTGGAATATGTCCCTCTTATGTGGATTAACTTAAAATATAACTTAGAATCATGGCAGGTCTTTTCATTTTTGTCATGTCCTCACCTTCCCTCTTCCATTTTCTCAGCAAAACACACTAGGAACAAAGCTTTACCGAAAGCTGTATTGAAGGATGGTTTGGTTTGCTCCAAGCGGGTATGACAGTCATTCAGTTTGTCATTGATGAAGATGGTTTTACACATCTCACTGCACTTCTTTTCAAAGAGGGGTAGCTACGGTCACAGTCGTATGGTAATGGTCATTTCAGGTTATGACTACTAGCTGCAATTCCCCTTCCTCCAAAACATCACAGCTTTCCCATTTCAATGGCACCTCTCTTGTCTTTGCTGTTTAATGAAAGAAAACCGCTTTCTTCTCTTTGGCCTTTGCTGTGATCCACCACTGACAAACGGCATCGTGTTCTGTGTCACTGCATTTTTGCATCATCATCATGTTCTTTTCTAAACGGCTTGGAAAACAAAGATAGACCAGGCTCTGGATTTGAATCTGAGTTGAGCAGAAGCACCTGAAAGCAGCAGCGAGGTTCAGTTCTCCTGCTGAGATCAGGAGCGTTCGTGAGATCACTATGGGGATTCTAATGTTTCTGCACTTAACAGCGTGGTTCAGAGGCCAGGTCTGGTTATGAGGTTTCTTGAGCTTGCACATCTTGGATTTAGAAATACTCTTGAAGAGCAGGCCTGGCCACTGAGTCATGACCACTAATTCTCTCACTCACCCTTTAAACCCATCTATTAATCTCAGAGCTGTCAGTTCTTTTTTGAACTCAGCTCACCCCGTCTTTACTAAAGGAGATGACTTAGAAAGATTCTTAAGCATGTGACTGTGGTCTGTCCTGCAAGTTCCCAGCATCTAAGCATGATAAAAGTAGATGGTCCAGACCAGTTCAACCTATTGATTACCAACAGATTTTGTGATATGATCATAGAATCATAGAATCATAGAATCATTAATTCAACCTACTGATTACCAACAGATTTTGTGATATGATCTGATATTCGTTCCCATTTCCACGTCTTTTTCTAGTAAGGAGTCAAGAAACTTCCTTGAAAACAGTGAACACCTCAAAACCCAATGACAAATGTCGCAGCCAGGCAGGCCAAAACAGCTAAAACCGCTGTTTTGCAGGAACATCCACACAGGTTTTCTGACACAGCCACTGAACAGCACAGCCATTTTTAAACAGGTTTTGCATAAATCTCTGATTTGGCCTACTAGAGGAAACTAACATGAAAGAGGAAAAAATCCAAGGAAAGACTAACAGCATGCCAGTGAGCTCGGTGTAGACAAACAGCTCTCCAGTGAGCTGGAAACAACCTGCATTTGGCTCTTGAGCACATTGCATGAGCACACGGATAGCCATGAGTCTCAACCCTTTACGTTGCGTAGAAAAATCTGGCAGAAGCCAGAAGAAAATCCTTGCTGCAAACTACTAAACCAGCCATCTAAATTATGAGTGTAGGTACCCTCCACCCCCATGCTGTCAGTGAAGAGAGGGACCTCAGCAAACAGGACCTTAGTCCATCAAATATCTGAATCCCCTTTGCAGGTGCCTGTCTCTCTCAGATGCCTCAGTTAAGCATCTAACCTTAGGTAGGAGGAACCCGGACCTTAGTAAAACAACCAGCTGCCAATGACAGTTAAAAGAAGACATCTTGCAGATGCAAGTCTGCATCAAAACCATCTTGCAGAAAAAATAGGCATAGGTCATGAAAGTCATTCCTGCAGGAATTACCCCATTACTATACCAGCCTGGCCTATCGCAGCAGAGAGACAGCTACCAACCCTGGAGCTAGTTGGATTAAACCCAGCGTAGACTTGTCTACACTCCACTGCTCACACTCATCACCATGTACCAAAATGCCTCACTGCTTCAGTGTACACCACCTCACTACACCCCCCCAAGGTAGGGTCAGCCACGTAGCTCTGTTTCGGAGGCGAGCAAACAAGGCTCAGAAGGAAAACCCTCAGGTCACACAGGACAGCCATGATTCCTCTCATGGACCTCCAAGCCTCAAGCCAATGTCCACGCACCTCCTTCGTGGTGTCTGTGATGTCTGGGTTTCCGAACTCCCTCCCAGTAAAGTGATGTGGGGCAGCCTACGGAGCAGAAGCAGGAGCGGACCTCAGCCCTTCTCGTTGCTCAGGCAGGTGCCATAGCACCACACCAGCCTGGCTCCTTCTCCAAAAACTTCCTTCAGGTGGAGAATTCAAGGTAAAATTGTAGAGTACTTTGTTTTTCACAGCTCAAAGGAGATTTTCTTTTTTAATGCAATGTAGAACTGTACCCTTAGTGCTCATTATTTTTTGAATTTTGAATCAAACACTTAACATTTCAATGTTCAGCATCTAAATCGGGTAACAGAAAGCGTATATTCAGAGAAACCTCTGTGGAGACATACAGCAAGTGCGCGCAGCACCTGACATTTTCAGTGCAGCGGTTGGCGATGTGAATGGATCTGGAATTCCACGTGGAGCCCTGAATAATATCAGGAAACCTCCTGAGCAGTAATGTCTCCATTTCAAATGATGCATCCCCTAATAGTTTCTAGCAAAAAAATGGCTTTAAGTGGTAGGGGGTAGCAGCATGGAGATACAGCAGTGTTGCTCTTTAGTAGTCTACAGAAAGGCAATGATGCACTGAGGGTCTAATTTGGGTTCATCAGAATGTAAACGGATATTTGTGCCTATCAGTCTGACCCATGCTGAAAGAGGAGGAATTGTAGCAAATCTTCTAAGCAAAATTGTAGATTTGAGCCCAGATAAAATATAGAGGGTTGGCAAGCATTTGCAGGTACACAAAAATAGATACCAGTGATTGAAATGTGTCTGCTAAAACGTCTTTTTCTGATAGGAAGCTGTTTCTTCAACAAAATGCTGTCCGAGATTTTGGGGGTATTTTTTTACTTCAAACAGGATTGATTTCGTGTAGATTTGGATATCTAAAAATGAGGTTTTCAATCTAGGCTGGTCATCTAAGCTTGGTCTCTAGAGAGGGCAAGGACAAAGGCAAAGAAAAGTCCTAGGCTGAGATTAAGTTTCCATCCACCTCTACGAAATGTTGCTTCAGATTTTTGTATTTGGTGTTTGTAAAATTAGAACTGGGAAAGTAGTACATCAAATATCTGCCACAGCAGCTCAAAATGGTGCTGAGGTCAATTAATATTTGTACACTTTCCTTTTAAATTCATTTCTGACCAGCATTGGAGAGGATGAGTGTATTAGCAGAAATTAGAGGACATTTGAAGTTAGATTTGGTGCTCAGAACCGTATGTATTTGCACTCAGTCAGAGAATAGAAATAGTAACGGGTGACCTAAGCCTCCACTCAGTATTAGCCACCACAGCAGAAAATCTAAATATAAAACCAAGCAAGGAAAGACTAAGAATTACTCATAAAACTTTCCCGATTAATAACTAGTACCTCCCAGAAAAGAATGGGTGTATTTGAGAAAACTGCAAGCTGTTCACAAAACATTTGTAAGCAGAAACAGAGGCAAAATCACTGAGCAAATTATTCACTCAACTCTGATTGCATTGTTTGAACCGATGCATTGTATCCGAGTTTGAAGTAAATGTTAATTGTGTCCCATTTTCTAGCTTCACTTTACATTCTGCTAAGAAATTAAATGTCAGAATGTCCCTCAATGTGCTCTGTGAGAAATGAAGCTCTCTCGAAGTCTCTTAAATTCCTAATCGTATTGCGCTTAAATGTTATTCCTTCAGCTGAAAGAATAATTTAATGAAATACAGTATATTTCAGGGTGGCACATCAAAAATGTCCATTTCACCAATCTCTTCTTTTATCACATCAATTTTCTATTCCACTTTATCTTATTGGAACACTGAAAGTTCATCCCACTAAGCCTGTTGTAACTGTTGTCAGAAATCAGTCCTAAAGTTTCTCAGCTTCTGGTTTACTTGATTTTTTTTTCAATCAAGCAACAGCATCTGAAACATTTCTCCCCTGCAAAAATCACTGAGTGCAGAGAAAAAAATGGTTTGTCTTTTTTGCCGGTGTCCATGGATACCATCGAAACGTATTTATCTCTGGGGTGTATGTGCCAAAGGACTCGTACCCAAATCAGATGCATGCTGAGCGTCTGTATGGGGTGTCACACTTATGAACCACACCCCAATTTATTGAAGGAAGGGAAAGTGTTGCTCCTACATCAATTGATATCAACCTGGCTTCAAAGCCCTCCAAGTCAGGCTTGCATTTCCACGAACCCTGGAAAAACACAGTGTCTACTTGTGCCACTGGTGGGACTAGTGGTCCTGTGGTTGATCTCTCTTTCTATATAGAGAGATATATATGCATTCCCCAGTAAAATCCCTATTAAATTTAAAACGTTCATTGTAAACTGCCCACCTGGAATTACTGGGAATATCATTTCTGTGTTGTTCATTCAGTGCCACATGGCCTATGACTGAGCCTGATTTGATTAATGCTATAAGTATTTAAAATTTAAAAAAAAAAAAAAAAGAGAAAAAACATTATTTATCTATCTCCTTTTTTATATCTGTTTATTTAAGCTGGAAAAATTAACCAAAGAAGAATGCCAGGGACCTGCCTCCAGCAACTCGTTTTTGCACTGCAATTTTTTTCCCCCCTCTCCTCTCTGCTCCTCAGGAGGGATCATTAACATGAAATGCTAGGGGACAGGCCAGCGATCCCACATTACTCATTCGGAGAGAGCAATTATTTCTAGTCTGATTTGCTCCTCTCGAGCAGGGCTTGGTTCGCAGGCGGGACCAGATGGTTCAAGGAACGACACGGCACAGGAAGGTGCTGGCATTTATTCACCGGCTGCTCGACCCCACCCCAGAGTGCTGCGTCCTGCTGGCGGGCGAACACATTTTTTCAGTCGGTGCTCAGCAAACCTTAGCTTCCCGGCAGCATTTCCCGTGCCGGGGTACTTCACGGTGTTCCACCCCCACGGGTGAGAAAACTGAGGCACAGAAGGCTTAAATCATGCAGGGTCTCGCGGCTGCTGCTTTCCATGCACCATGCCCTACCGCCCGGATCTCTTTTGAGGCAACATGACGGGCTATCGATTACCAACATCAGTTAGGAGAAAGCAGGGCAGATGCCGAGGAGGAAAAGATGAGTTAAAAGCAGTTTCCTAATGATCTGTGTCCTCCATAGCGCAGAATAGCTGCGTAAGACCAAGACGCGAGTACGGTGAAGCGATCAATTCTGCTACCGCCTGGCAGTGCTGCAGCCCCAGCTTCTGCAGCAAATTAACGGGGGCAATCTCAGCCAGCGCGTGCAAGTGCATGGGAATCACTTGGAATGAAAAGCACTCTGTCTAGAGAGCTCAGCGTGACTAATTGATTATTACTTATAATTACTTATTATTGCTATCTTACTCCAAGTTCCCACATTGTTGTCGTCATCATCTGGGTGGAAATTCACACTACTCTTCAGTCAGAAGAAAATCATTAATAAATGTGATGAAAAAGCACAAAACTGCATTGAGGCCTCTGGTTCTACCTAAGTGCATTATCAGTGGAAACATGACCGCGTTGCAACTCCTGTAACCCTCAGGATTTCCACGGGATAAGGGGAACAGACCTGCCCTTTAGCTCCTTTCGACCGTCCTGGCTGCGGGAGGAGGTGCTGTTCCTCTCGGAGGACGCTGATGCCAGACCCCAGCAGCTCACCACAGGCGCGGGGTGAGTTAGGGCAGCCCCAGGCAGCAAAGCGTCAAAGAGCAGCCCCAAGTCAGGGCGGAGGCAGCGATGACCTTTCTGTTCCTATTTAAGAGCTCAAGAACTGCGTAGCAGGAGTGTTAAAGGCCACAGGAAACTTGGCCTTTTAGAGCTAACTGCTATACACCCACATCCCTGCCCAGTTATCTCTGCATTTACCCTTCCCTAGGAATGCCAAACACCCCGTAGTGTCAGCCAAGACTGCAGCCCGCTGTCTGCGTGCAGCAGACTCCCCTTCCCGCCCTGCCCTGCCCTTGCTTCCCTCTGGATTCTCCATAGTTCATCTGCAAAATATTTCATGCGGTTTTGGGGCCAGTCTCCACCCTGTCCTCGCTTCCTTCAGAGCCGCGACGGAGCCGTCCTCACAGCCCTTGGAAGGAAACCGGCAGCTTCACAATGAAGCTTTATCAGACCCGGACATGTAAATATTTCTCGTAAAATGTGACCTGATGTCAGTTCCCACACCGCACCGCTTGGGACCGCGCTGCCTCACTCTCCTTCTCTAAGTCAATCCAGAGGCGATTTTGGGTCCGTCATCCACCCAAAGGGGCACTTTCCCTAACAAGCCAAAATTGAGAGTAAGGCACAAGACTAACAAAGCACCCCTGCCTAGTTGCTTTCTCTGGCCATGAAGAAACAGGGAAAATGTTGGTTGGTGAAACAAAGATGAGCTAGATCTTAAACGTGCACAAGGGGATGGGAAGATTTTTGCTGGAAGCTCTTGGCCGTAGCTTAGCCACCATCACATCCCCCAGCCCGTAATGCCAGGTCCATCTGGGACAGAGCCTGTATCGCTGCTGCGAAGAGGAGCAGTGAGGGACACCAAAGCCGGAGGAGGCTCACGCCGGGCTCCTGCTTCTACCCCTACCTCTCCTCCCTCAGAAGAGGAGCTGAACCTCCGCACAGATTCAGGTCCCCCCTCCGAAAGCAGCGCAGACATTGCCATTTATTCCCATCTCTGATGGCACTTCAAATCATTTCCTCATCTGTTAAATGAAACCCATGGTCCTTAAGCACGCCATTCACTCAGACAAGGCTGTCCCTGGATGTTTCTTCCCGGTGGCGGACAGGGATGCACTCGTTAATGGTGGCACAGTGATGGAAATTGCCAGACAAATGGGAACAGTTCTCATCATTTTAATAATCTAGCACTGCTAGCAGCACAGGTACAGATATTTTTAAAATGTGATTTTATCATGATGGCATCAGTATCAGAGAATGTGTTTTTCCTGAGGCTAGACAGTAGAGAAGGGAAGATATTGGGTTTCCTTGACTACCTTAAAAATTATGATTTTCCTTTATTAGCTGGTTTCATCGGTTATTGCAAGTAAAATAACACACCCTCAGCCCCATTAATAACTTGTATGCTGGTGGCCTCCCCACCTTCTCTCTCTTCTCTCCACAGATGGGGAGAATATTTCCTGCTCTCTGTGCTCCTGGTTTCCTCCTCCTCCCCATGCTCCTCTCCCCCCATCTACCTCCACATTTTGAACCAGGAAATATTTCTTGTTTCTTTACAAAAGGGAGGGAGAAAATATTTTTAAAACAAACAAATGAACAAACGAACCAACCCCAGCCAGATAGCGCTCAGGTGATGCGCAGTGGAACAGATCTCGGCCGGTTGCCGGAAGAGGACTCGTCAAATTTCCTGTCGGAGAAATGATTCCATTTCAGACGGAGCCGGCCTGGCCCTGAGTGGGGGCTGAACCAGATGACCTCCAGGCCTGAGCTCCCTTCCAGCCTAAATTACGCTGCGATTCGATGATCAGTCCCGCCCCGTGGGACAGACACCACCCGCCGTGGTGCTGGCTGCAGCCTGCCTAGCTCCACTCATTGCTTACGCGGTGCTCAAGCACCACAGGGTGCTTGACTGCAATACTTGCCATCATTTTAAAAGCTTTGGGGACATTTTTTTTATGATTTTGACACTTCAGGGCTCTCTCAGATGCACGTGTCAACAGGGAAATACATCATGTCGGGCTCTGTCTTATTCCCCATGACTTCCACCTCCCCCAAAGTGAATGCTTATTTTGCATTCTGTCTCCCGATACCCCGGATCCCAAACCATCTGACGAGCCCTGCTTGACTCCTGAAATCTGGTTGCTTTTGACATGAAAATCGTCAACAGCTTAAAAGCAACCCTGCGTAAGGACTTGCCTCAAGGAGCGAAGGCAAAGTGTCCTCTGCCATCACCGGTGTGGCTGATAACAGGAAAAGAAGGGGAAGACGCAATGAGCTATGGCTTGTTGACGCATATTGAGCTAATGCAACAATATGATTGTCCACATTGGAATGCAAAGGTATAATCTATTTTTTGCTGCTGTTTTAGATGCAGTAGCTTTAAACAAACATTGTTATTGTCCTTAAATAATCACGGTCTCCTTTTTTACGTCTGGCACAAAATAAAGCTACGGAACAGTGCAGGGGACATTTAGAGACTGTACACAGAGAGAACAGCACTCATCCCTAGCTGCTGGCCAGGCACTTATCTATCCGCTGCCCAGGCCCAGCCAGCTCAGACACGCTGTGCTCACGGGCCAGAACGGCAGGTAGACCGCAGTAAACTGACACGTGGGAAAGCATCCTTATTTTTGTCCTTCAGCCTGCAGGAGGAGAATCTGCAGGTCCACTGAAAATTACTTTTCAGAGGGTCAGGTCCTTCGCTGTCAAAATTCTTGATGTTTTATCCATTTGGAGGAGTGGAAGCAAACACTGGATTTTGTACGTGCTCTGCTAATGCCAGTGCACTCTTTTTCTCTATTGGCAATCTTGCGAAAATCAATTTCTGTCTAAAAAGATCATTCCTGCAGTTTCTATCAGCTCCTGCCATATTTCAGGTGAATGAGAAGGGACTATCGTTGCTTTCCACTGGTCATGCTGGCTCTTCTTAGCCCCTGTACACCCCATGGTCCCTGTTCAAGCATGAATGTTCCAGTCCGTTTCTCTAAATAACCCCTCGGTCCCTCATCCGTTTGGCTCCAGGGACTCCCACACCCTCTTTATTTCTGTAGGTAACTAAAAAAAGGTGCTGGTTTTCACACACAGTCGCCAGATTGTCCAGGATCACATCAGTGATTCCCAGCATAATCTCACTCTTGACATGGCATTTAAAAATACGATTATTTATAAACAACACGCAAATGTAGCCATTTTTTTAAAATATTTGTTCCACAACAGTTACTGATGAATTAACATTTCCCATCCTTCCCCTTCCAGTAAGTGTCTTAGATAAGAACATGCTGCCCTTCCTGCTGGAAATCCTGTCGTGTCTTTAGAGGCCTCGTCTTCTCCCTTCCTCTCCAAGGATCCACCACAAAGGAAGGAAAAGTTGTTAGGATGATGAAATGCAGGGGTTATACTTTAAAATTCAGACAACAGCCTCGAGCCAGATCTGCCGAGGTTTTTGTGCCGTGCTACAGAGCAAAGATAATGACGTGGATGTTTCCTACCAAAACGAATAGTGGTACCACTTTGAGAAGCGCCAGGTGCACGTAACCCAGCTGGGCTGCTTCAAGATGCAGAGATGCCGTCGGAGCAGGGGACATCCCCCCGCTGGAGGTCACGTCTGGCAACAAGACGAAGCTTGGCTACCACCTAGGGAAACTTCGAGGTCCCCAGGGCCAGCAGTGCTGACTAAAACAACTGCTCCTGCGCATGTATCCCCCACTTTACACAACTCGCTTGACAAGATCGTGTCATCACACTGGTACTTCGGCGGTGTTTTATATATGCAAGAAACTGCAGAAACAGAATCAATGTATTTGGGGGAGGGGGGGGATTTGCTCATCTTCAGACTAAGAGCGCTTTAGCTGTCAGAGGACTCTCCTCAAAGGCCTGTGGGGTACATTTTATACTGCAGTCAAAAACACTTCATGCTGATTGCAGTAGCACTGAGATGGTCCCACGGGAATCACAAGATTGAGAAGCTTTCCTTCGTAAGTCAAACCCTGATTATTAAAAAGCAAATGCGATACAGAGAAAACTGGAAGTAAATACAAGCAGATTTCAAGCCAAAGGTGAAGGTCGCTGAAGGAACTGCCATGGAGTTGTTTTTAGTAAGCAACTTTTCCACTCAGGAAATCCTCAGGTACTTTGCGACTGAAAATAGGAGGTGCAAAGTGCATTACGGTTTGCGTGGGACTGCGTCATCCTTGGATCGGAGGCAGGTATAAATGCAGATTGTTCTTTTCCTCATTCTGAGATGGCACAGCACAATCATGCATTTGGTTTTCTTTTCTTAAGCTTTCTGAGATACTTTGTTGAGGCTTTATTGACATGCTATTTGGTTTCATCTGACCTACTGCCACTGTATTGTCACATAACTTGGGAATAAATCTGACATACTTAAAATGCTTCAGAACAGCTTTTGCTTTCTAAGCCTGCAATTCCTCTGCAAGGTGATCAGACAACACACTGAAAGCCGTGTTAATTTTGTTTCAGGGTGATTTGATGTAGATGGCCTGGCATGCAACATTTCAAGCTTGTGTACTCTTTGAGCTGTCACCTAGGCTTTTCTCTGCAGTTATGATGGCTGGAAACTTCATTTTACCGTCAAATGAAAACTGAGACTCCCATGCAACCTCACCTCTGCAGAAACTGTCACTACCAGAAAAACACAAACTATCATGAGGCCCTACATAAAAGAGAGAGCATCAAGAGCCATGTATTTCCCGGTGAATTCCATGTCCAGGGTTTGATTAGCAATGAAAGCAAACAGAAACGGAGCGAAGAAATCCTTCTTACGTCTGTTGGCTAGCCAGGTTTATTCACTGGTGCTCTGCAGTTTCCTAGAAGTACGTGACTGGGCAAATACCCTGCAATTTGATTTCTTGCTCCAGCTCTGCCCCACATTCACAGGGTGCTGGGCTGGGCTATTGGCAGCAAATGCAAGGCTGATATGGGAGGCCCGGACACTTTATAGTTACTCCACCCATGAGCTGAACACACATGAGCCAGCCCCATCCTCTTCTAAAAGCTCCCTCTAAATCACCCTTCCAGTTTGTTGTAGAGAGAAAGCTCAGCTTCGGGCTGCTGATCTTCTTTGGGGTCTCTTTAATTACAATTTTGGGGCTGGCAGCCTCACTGTCCATGATCACAGAGGAAGTAATTTTCACAGAAGGAGGAAATTCATTCCTGTGTAAGTACAGAGGTAACAGAGCCAAAAGTTTTAGGTGCTCTTCAGAATTGCACTATACATACATTTCCTTTCTGCAGGGCAAATCATTTAACCTCTCTACCTGTTTGTCCTCATCTCTAAAATGAGGAAGGCAGAACTGACCCAGTTCTTATTTCAAATGTCGAACCGTTTCAAATCGTTTTGAAGTCATTAAATAAAAGGCATTACAAAAGGACAATGTGTTGTTCCTGCCACACTGCTATGTAACACATAACAAGAGGTAAAATACGAAATCAAGGGAAAGCTTAAATCCCTCCCGAAGCTTATAGAGGCCAACGCTCTGCCTTCAGATTCAGATGCAAGAACTGTCCTGAACATGCTACACATATTTAGGATGAAGAAACAATATCGAGCTGACAAAAAAGCAGTTGCCTGTCTCTTTGCTTGCAGAAGTTTTAATGCCGTGATAACAGCTTTTGTCTCAGTGATAAACAGACACATGCACACAGAGGTAGGTTTGCTTCCTTTTATGAAGGCTACGTCAGGTGAGGATCTGGCTCGGGTCCTCGCTCTACTTTTTCTTTTTCCTTCTCCTGTTACAACTGAAACCATAAAGCTATTAATACTTCAAGAGGGAAGGGTGGTGACGAAAAAGCAGTCTCGAGGCACAGAGGATGTAATTCAGCTTTTGGACATCAGAGCAGAGTTCACATGCATTTCCTTCACAGGGTGGATCCATCACACAGGCACCACAGCCGTGCTGAGAGAAGAGGCACCCAATGCTCTCCTTCAGGTTAGGCCACATCTGCCTCCACTCATCTTAGAATGAGGCATTACTGTTGCCTCCAGAAATTAATTTAGGAATGCATGAGTGCTACCAAGATCAGGGTCTGGGTGTGACACTAGATTATGGCCTTATGTGCACAAACCCTCTTGGAAGAGTTGGTAGGAATTTGTGACTGAAGGAGGTTGAGAGAAGCAATCCCAAGCGCCAGATTTTAACCTGAGAATGAAATGAAATCTTGTGTGTTCAAATAAAGACCCTCAAATCCAGGATGAGAGGCCATACACATATTTACTGCAAGCCCTGAAGAGAAATGTAATGTGCAGAGACTTGGTGAAGCTGCTCTGGAAGCATTTCACAGGGGGAAAAAGCCAATCCTAAAATATGGAGTTTGTTCCTGTAGACCTCAGTGGGGATTTTGCTGGTATTGCACATAGGAACTACAGTTCTGACACACGGGTCAGACTTGTAGCTCAGAGTCCAACACATACCATCAGCATGGAGAGGAATGCCAACCAGAGGAAAGTTCACAGGACGTTTTTTGTTGACTCTTTCAATACACCTAATATTCAATCCTGATTGCCCTGGTACCACACCTTGCGTCTGGCACGAACCAACCTGCTTGGCAAACCCAACCGTTGACCCGCTGTTTCAGCTCCCCAGACAACAGCACCACGGGTCGGGTCAGCTGCCGAGAAAGCTCCCTCACGCAAGGCGGCAGGTTTAGGATGTGTCCTTGCACGTATTCCTACAAGAGCCCTGACTTTTCCTGGGGGTGTCTCCCAGTGTGTGGTGTGGGGCTCCTGTCATTAGTACACTCATGCTTTTTTGTAACAGAGCAGAATAATATGATAACGGGCTTCTATTTGGGGTCTGTCTTCTCACTGCTCCCCTCTCCGCACAATCTCTTCACGCTCCCCACTAAATCCCCTGCTCGTTTCTTAAGCAGGGATGGGTTCAGGATAAAGAGATTTTAACTTATTTTCGTAAGCTGACTTGAACCAAGTGGCCAGAGAAAAGACTCAAGACAAGCCTGGGTGCGTGAGGATGACACGAAAATTTGGGAGGTGTGATTGAATGCAGCGGGATCCTAGATACCTCTCTTCAGGGCTCAGAGTTGGCCAAGCTCTGCTCGGCATGGGGTCTGAATGGAGAAGCAAAAGGACCAGGCCTCCTCTTCTGAATACCCCAGAGATAACCTGTAGCCTGAGCACAACTTCCACATGGACATGGGCCCCACATCTTCAACCTCTGGCCTCTGTAGAGCTGGACTGGTGTTTCTAGGCACATTTAATTCAGCGGGATTTACATTTTTAATACTGTTCATTGTTCTCCTGCCAGAGGTGGGATTTCTAGCAGTTAAAGTCTTCATTGATCCCCAGGAAAAAAACTGTCCAGAACAGAGGAAAGAAAATTAAATGCAACATTGATGCTGCTCATCTACATTTTTCCTGGAGAAATTGTGCCTATTTATTCTGTGAGCGTGAGGTGTGTTTTGCATTAATGTCCTAGATCCGAGCCTAGGATTTCATTCTTTCACAAGGTGCTCCCTCCTCTCCCACCTCCCCTCTCCCATTCTCATTTATCAGGCAATGTCTTGGGTAGTAAAACATGTTTTATAGGATTCTGTTTTTTCTTTAGGGGAGAGGAAGACAAGACAGTTATGACTGTCTATCCAAGATTAAAAGCTTTTCCTGTGTATCCCTGTATTTAGCTCACAGGAGGCTGTTTTGTTTAGGCTTTTTTTTTTCCCCAGGATGTTCTGTCTGCCATCAGGGAATCTTGCAGACTGTGGATCACGCAGTTTGGGTGCTCTGAAAGTTGAGCTGGAGTCACTTGGTTCAAACCAGGGGAGTTGCTTTATCCGCTGCTGAAAGGATGTGGCATATATTTATAATCGCTCAGTGCAACGGCGATCCCCACCCTGTTCCCACCAGTAAACACGGAACACAGGGCACTTTACCAAACAGGACCTGCCAAAAAATTACCAGAGAGATGAGTAACCTCAAAATATGTTTTTCATAGGAATTTTGCACAGGACTGGGGTCCATGGTCTGGTGTTACCTCTCCGTTACAAGTTCTGGTTAGCCTATTTGAGACAGGGCAGGGCCATGTTTGGAGCAGGATGGAGACGAGCTAAGGTGCTTGGATGAGGGTATTTGCAGCCTCCGCAGCAAGTCATAGACCCCGTGTCAGGCTGTAGCTAATGAGAGGAGTTCCCTGGACAATTTTAACTTCTGTTCAAAATCACTTCGATGGACAACACTTTGGGGCTTTTTCAGCCCAAATGATTATTAAATTGTTGAGACAAAGTGAGCCAAGAATCTCAGATTACATTCCTGGGAGCTGGGCATCCTACTGGCAGCTGGAAATTTGGCTTCTTCCAGTTAGTGTCAAAGGCTAGTATTTATTTAAAGCTAGGCTTTGTCGTGCTCTTTATTGTATTTAGAATATTTTCTTTCAGTCTCAGGGAAGCTGCCAACTCATCTTAGCCAAACATGACTCCTGCAACCTAAAACTATTGCCTCGCCACATCGAGCCCATTTCTGGGGTACCAAATTAGGAACATATCGACTGATATATACATTGCAGAGCTAGCCAGCTATCAGCCAAGGTTGATAAGCTGCTCCATCCAGCAAGTGCTAACAGAATCATCGATGCTGAAGCCAAAATTAGGACAGAGCTCTACCAAGGAAACAGAATTAGCTTCATTACACCCAGGGGAGCTGAAGCCTGAGGCTGGCTGAGACATACAGGACGCCCCCACCCAGCTGTGAACCAGAGAGCTTGTCCTATTAACCCCCACCCCATGGGAAAATGAAAGGAGACTCAGTGAGAAATACAAGTCCCACAGTTCTGCGAAGGAGCTGGATTATTACTGCTCTGCTCACACTGCCTGAACAGCCTTCTAATAGTTTAGTGCATCTGAGTCATCGCTAATTGCAGGAAGGGATCTACTAATCAATACGCAATAGCCAACAACAGGGATGGTGATCATTTGTTCTTGGTGGCTACTGAGGAAAAGACCAGAAGACGTTAGCTGAGAGGACAATGCCGACGGACAGTAGAAAACAGGTCTCAGTGTGGGGTCAAACAGCAGAGCGGGCTGGTGGGCGAGATGTGAGTGATCTCTAAGAACAGACCATTCCTGACAGCTGTCAATCAAACCGCAGACCCTGCCCTAGAACCAGCAACCAAGCTTGATGATTACTTGGATAATTGCTTGATCACCAACACAGCATGTTCACAATTAATGTGGAACGTCCTGAAAAAAACCTGTGGGGCAGGAAGGGGAGGATGGAACACGTAAGTGGAAATTAATCCTGTCTTATTTTTTGCTCAATATAGGCCTTGGAAGTCATGTGTGCACTGAGTGAGCGTTACAGAAATGTTCCACATCTACATACAAACAGAAAAAACAAAATATTATAGAAGCATAATAGAAATGTAATATAGAAATATGTAGAAATACTAAATAATAAATAGATAAAGTACCACCATATGGTCTCGAGAGATGTGCCGTAGTTCTGCAGGACCAATCCTATGGCTGGTACAGTACTAAAGGGTCTTTCTGTCCACCCTAAGTAATAAAGACACAGCTCAGAGGGCATACTTTGAAGCAGTCTCTCTTGCAACTAGGAGACAAAGAATCACGTACAACAGACCAAAATCTCATTGTAAGGAAGGCCACAAAGTCTGTGGCTGCTATCACAGCCTGAAGAATTAAGTGTTTATTTCTTCTCCTTCTTCCACATCAGTGATGAAGTTCTAGTATGTTTTTGAAGGAAAAGGAATCACGTTCCCCAGATCTCCTTACTTGCCTTCTGGTTTTGCACTCTGTAGTCCCCCACAGACATACAGCCACACACATACAGACAAAGGCTAGAATCTACCTTGAAAAAAACCCCAAAGCCCGGCATCAGCATCTGGCACATCCACTTAATTCCAAGAGCTTGGACTTTAAGGGAAACACACTGCTGTTGCCAGAGTCACTAACCCCTGAACTGCAGCGCTCACACGCTGGTGTGAGTTGCCCAGCCAAATCTAGGATACTCGAGGTCTCACAAACGCATCCAAGCCTGTCCCTTCCCTCACGCTGGTGCGAAGCCTCACGGCAGCTTCTGCCACGCAATGCATTTTTTTCCAGCTCCTTCTAAAGCTGTAGGTAGAGAGCGCAATGTGCAAGTCTGAGTTGCAGCCACTTGCCATCGCTATGCAAAGGAAACAAACATCTTTATGCCCAGCTAATCTGCAGAACTCATTAGCACAAAATGCCATCCAAGTCAAGAGCTTAGCAGTGCTGTATGCACAAGGGGAGGACCCATGGCTGCACAGAGCTACGTAAAAACCTGTAGCGATAAGGGAATGTTATGCTGTAAGGTGTCCACCGATTAGCACTTGGCTCAGGAAGCAAACTGGCTCAGAGAGCAAAGCCCGTTACAGGCAGATGGCTCCACAATTTTTACTTAACGGAGTTGTCCTTTTCCTCCAAAGTATTGCTACAATATAGCGACAAAGGCAGAACACTGGATTTGATATTGATCTCAGCCATGACAGGAATTCCTTTGTTTCTGTGTCTCAACAAGAATGGCTGTGCATGTCATTTGAAGAATCTCTATTTTATTTATTTCCCATCTCCTCATCCCCGTTCTCCATTTTTTATATATCTATTGGCATAGAAGTTGGATGCTTCAGCAAATGAGGTTAACCTCTGACCATAAATTACTGCTCCCTCAGGAGGAAGTGGTAATAAAAAAGGAAACTGCCACAACTACAGTGGAGAACAGCAAAGGCAGACAGACCAAGGGTTGTACAAATTACAAACCCACCAGCCCCTGAAACCCATACCGGGGCTAGCCACGCAAATAATAAAGTGTAACATAAACACACACAAAACTGGACGCAGTTTGGCCAAAACAATCATTCGTATGCCAAGAAAAATAAGCGGCTTTCCCATTTTCCCTGGAGTTTGCCATATAATGGCTCTCAGGGCCTCTGTCACATCAGAGACAACACGTGGCAATAGACCACAGGCAGCTGAAAAGAGAAATGATCAAATCATCTGTAGCATTGCTTTTAACTATAATATCACGTAAGAATAGAAGGCAAGATGTCCGTCATGATTTCCATATCAAGATTGCGGGCTCATTCCAGTCTGGCTGGGATTTACCTGTGTGAATGAGGGGTTTATGGTCTTCGTTTGGGGGTGACTTCTTAAAGCATTCTGGTGAGAACCCAGCACAAAGTGTGAACGTGGGTGAAAACAA
Source organism: Pygoscelis adeliae (assembly GCF_000699105.1). NCBI lineage: Eukaryota > Metazoa > Chordata > Aves > Sphenisciformes > Spheniscidae > Pygoscelis > Pygoscelis adeliae. Next base: position 574,010 of record NW_008824812.1, read on the forward strand.
AACCTGAACTAAGCACAGAAATAAACAGACTCAGACACTTGGGAAATTTGCCTCAGAAAGGCTCCCTACATCTCCTGAATAGTTTCAAGAGCACTTTCTGCTTTGCTTCTCTTTTTTCTTGGCTGATGGGAAACTCTCTACAGTTCTAGAATATATTATGGGTTTATGGGGGCCAAAACCTTCCCCATCTCAACTGACTCCCATTTCTGCAGACTTGGCCTGCTCCATCACTCCTCGGGGCTTTTTGTTTCATAGGTGCAGAGGAAGTTATTGCTTATTAGCATCAAGTTAGAGACTGATCTCTGCTGGAAAAGGTTAAAAAAAAAGAAGATGATATGGAACAGCTTCAATGCCAGGACTGGCTAAGCAAACTGGGAGTTTCCAGTCTGAAAAATAGGTAACTGAGGGAGGGAGGGAATTATGTAGATCTGTGAAATCATGGGAGTGGCACGAGGAGGGTGAAGAGGCAGTCCGAGCTGCACTGAGAAACTTGGGGAGCAGTAAATGAAACTAGCAGGTGGCACGCTGAAAAGAAGCCAAAGGAGATGTTTCTGCACGCACCTTGCAGACAGGCTGTGGAAAACCTTGCTGTGGATATTAAAAGCATACATGCCCTCAAGAAGAGAGTGGTTAAGGTCATAGAAGACAAAGCCACCAAGAGTTATTAAGCAAAAAGACACCACCTCTCAGTCAGCACGTGCCCAGACGGTTGCAGGCTGGGAAACTAAACCTGGAAAAGACTATTTCCTCGCCGCCTTCTTAAATGCCTCCAATTCGAGCCACTGTCAGACAGGATGATGGAGTAGGTGAATCTTTGATATGACGTACTATGGATGGTCTTACGTTCTTTAATGTTTTTGTGCTAAATGGAGAACATTACGGGAAGCTGCTTCTCCCTCCCCTATTCCTTCGCGCTGTTCCCAACTGAGTCTTATTTCTTACTAGCATCCTTAGATAGGCACTGCCTCTCTGCCAGCATCTGCAGGCAAGCATCCCGCAGGTCTTACACCTGCCTCTCTTCCCCTCCTGTGCAAAAGCAGAAGGAATGTCGGAGGCCAAAGAAAAGATCTGCTGCCTTTCTGCGTAGAGCAGCATAAGTCTTTGCAGCTAGGGTGTGCGGGCGGGCTGCTGGAGGTGCACAGGGAGCTGGCTGCTCCCACGCTGTTGGCTCTCCTCCTGATTTCCAGCTGGTAAATTGCATTAAAAGAAGCTAGGACTGTAACTGAATAACATGACTTTTCAGCGTAAGCAACTACCATAGTTGCTAGAGGGATGTGGCCCGTGGAAAGGAGGAAGCCAAGATACTCGCCCAGGGGAAGGGAAGTGTTCAGTGGGCACTCACTATTAAAATGAGATCCGTGCTTTCTCTCCTTTTCTGGACCATTTTCCCTATCTTGCTTTTTGTTTGGAAAGGGTGGAGGCGTGATATCAACATCGCTATGAGGTTGAAGCAGTAAATTATTCTTTATCAGCATAGCATTGCAAACCGCTGCAAAATCTCTATTGCTGTCCAGGCCAACGCTCGTAATAAGCTACTGCCAAACAGGGTGGCAAAAAGCAAGTATTAGCAGCTGACCCGGGAACATTTTCCTTGTCACTCAGGGGCATTGCTTTTTTGACTCAAGGAAGAGGACAAAGAACAGTCAAATCACACAGAACTGAGTTAATATCAGAGCTGTATGGATGTCATGACATTACTTGTCAAAGGGACATCTAAACTTCAGCTCGGGTTTCCGGGGCTAGGAGACGGGATTTGAAGGATGCTATTATTCAGCCGTCAAGCTGTAGCATTATTTTGGTGTTTGTGGGACTAAAGGAAAAACTCCTCTAGAAGAATGCTATGTGCTTTAACACAGGCTAATAATTTCAGTCTACAATTCATGACCATACTTCAACAATCTATGGCAGACAACTCATTTGTTACTCAATTATGTGGCACAGAAAGACAGACAGTGTGTATCAGCATAGCTCTACTGATTTTGCCAATATACACTAACAGAAGGTACAGCTTATATATTTTCAAACAATTTATATAAAAGTGTTAGACTTCTACAGAACCTTGGTGTTTTCATGCCTATTAAATTTTAATACAGTGCATAAAACTGGCAGAAAGTACCTTCTGAAACGCTCTTTGTTACATCTCTGTATCACTTTCCATCTGCCAGATTCTGCTACCTTTATGCATTTTGAATAGTCCCTTACTCCTGAAATAGTCCCATCCCACTGAAAGTGATGGGTTTTCTGAGACCACTGCCATGTACCTCTAACAGAGTAACAAAAAACCGCTGAAATGGAGCAATAGAGCCAACGTAGCTGGGGAATAGAAAGACGTGCTGAATCCTACCCCCACAGGTACACCTCCAACACAATTACACCTCTCCTTGGAAAAGAGACATGTTGCAATCCTGCACCTTGCCTCTGTCCACATGAACTATCATCACTACTTCTTCAAGGAAAGTGGGAGTGATATTATTACCAAAAGAAGTATGTTCCCTCCAGTTTGCCCCGGGCCAAACCTGCTACTCCCTGGAGCAGGGTGTTGCAGTACACGTCAAACACAGAATAGCGCAATGGCTTTAGCTTGCTTGTGGTGAAACCAAGGAGCACAGAGCAATAGTGGCACTGTCCGGGGACACACAGTGTCTGGGACAGCACAGTAGCTAGGCATGAACATGTGGCATAACTGTTCAAACAAGCAAGGAGGGTGGAAGTACAGCGCTACCGGTAACACCACGAGAAAGGCTGACGGGGTAGGACAGGCTGTGAAGACAGATCAGGGCCACGCTGAAGCAGAAAAGCAGCAGAGGAGCTGGTGGAGTGGGGGGGGTGCACAGGCTGGTGACAAGGGGGGAGCAGAGGGGTCGCTGTGAGAGGCCAGCATGACTCAAAAAGAGCTGGGAGGGCATGAAGGGCTTCATCATGCAAAAGCGGATGAAGGAAGACAAAATGGTATGGCTGAATGAGATGCAGGAGAGCTGAGGGGAAGATCTGAAAACATGTGATGAGGTCATGGGGAGCTGCGGGAGAAATGAGAGTTAGAAAGTCTTTTTGCCTTTGGCTGATGTGAACGCAACAGTCAAATCCTTGTAAAGAGGCTCCGCTGCCAGTGTTGGTGTTCATGCCTGTTGGCTCCAGCAAGCAGCATTCGGCAGGTGGAAGTAGGACGCTTGGTTATGAATCCTGAAGGAAAGACTGAAAGGACAACTGCTTTCCTTAGTGCTCTGGGATAATGCTGGGAAGGAAGAGGCAGCTCTTGGCCTTGCAACACCCCCATCAACCCATTGGTGCTGGCAGGATACCTCAATGGCTCATTTCCCAGAGCCGCCTCTTCCTTCAAAAGAAGCTGCTAGTTCAATCCCTCTGCAGGCTAAAGATGCCACCAGTAAAATCCTCATTTCACCTGCACAGTGTCAGTTTATGGACTGTGAGTTAGTCAGTGAAGTTTGCTCCTTTGAAAGTCATTTATGGTCCTGTAGGAATGTTATATGAGCGCACAACGACATGGAGTAAGGGTGACACACTGTGTGGACAGAGAGAAGTGCAATTCCTCCCCTCCTTCCCAACTTTTTTTGAGAGATTTGGTCCTTTGTTTTTTGAAATCTGAGTCTGGACCGAGGCAAACCCAAAGTAGTCCCAGTGGAGCTCTCCTTTGGTCCCTGCCTGTGAAATGGCCGAAGTCTCCCAGGCAAGCTCCTCTGCGCAGCAGCACAACCTGCCTTCACGCCAAGCGCTCCCATCTTGGATTAAGCCAATAGCAAGGGGCAATAAATCTGAGGACGTCCCTGGACTCTGCAGAAGAAGAGAAAGTCTTCTGTGACCTTCTGTTACCACCAACCTATGAGTAACAAGAGACGCACAGCTTCAGAGCAAATGTCAGTCAGCTGTAGATGGCAATTCCTCCAGCAGTCAGTGTGGGCTCTGCGCTGCGTGGAGAAATGGAGCAAGTCTGGCTCAAGGAGCTTAAAGCTAAGAGAAGAAAGATTAAGCAGCAGTTTCATGTTTTGGTTGCATTTTTAAAACAGACTGTGGGTTTAACCCTCATCTGAAGAAAGTTCCACCTTACACACAACTAAAAAGGTTGCTGCGATTAGAGATCTCGATCCTAATTGCCAAACACACCAGCCAAGAGACTAAGACAAATACTTGTACAAAGAAATGATAAGAGAGAGAAGCAGAGATGAGAAATGCACAAGTTAGTCTTCAGAGTCCACCTTGCTGATTTTTAAATCCTTGTTTTTATTATTGAAAGCCCTTGCTATTCCCACCTCTGTCGTTTAGTGTACGAAATCCCTGCAGTATTTTTCATTCTTCCTGATGCCCAGAAGACAAAGAACCTCCGTACAAAAGAGCCTTGTGGCATTGCTAGGGATATTAAGGCTTTCAAAAAATAACTGCTTTGTTCTTTAAATGTTAGTAAACAGGCTGTGAGATGGCAGGTGCCTGGCCTCCAGAAAACACAAAGTTTTGTTTTATTTAAAAAGGAGGAGCAGCATTTTTTTTTCCCACTTGTGAGCTTCACCCATTACTGAACATTATGAGCAGAAACAAGCAGAACTCACCTGCCATGGGATACAGGCTTTACCGTACCGCAGTTTCAGTTCAGCTTGCCGGGACCAGTCAGTCTCCTCTCCGTGCCATGGTACCAGGGGAGGCTGTAGTGACATCCTTCTCCCATTTAACCCTGAAGCACATTCTCACCTTGCTAGTAAATCTAGTATCGTGCCAGGCTGAGACTCCTTGTTCAGGATAACTACGGTACTCGATAGCTGGTGTTACTGCAGAGTCTGGAGCACAACTTTTATGAGACCCCTGTGTCCTTGGGATATATCCTCAACCCAGCTTTACAGATGAGGAGCAGAAGGACAGAGAGATCAAGTGACCTTTCCAGGAACATACAGGTGGGCTTTGGTGGAGGAGCAGTTTGAATCATGCTCTTGAACCGGAGGCTAATGCCCTGACAACTAGATCATTCCTCCCACCTAATGTCTGACATCCCACTGAGTTTAAGAGACCGCTGATGGAGAAACTTGGAGAAGGAAGAGCACCAAACGGGAAGAACATATCTGACTTCGTTTGCAGGCAAAACAGCAGAATGCAGTCGCTGAGAATGGCAAGGTCTTACTAGCTTTTTTTTTTACAGGAAACAGCATCCAAGAAGCGTATACTTTATCTCTGAAATTCATGGCATGGACTGTGCTGAAACGAGGGCCTGAGCAGGGCTCCCTGGCTGGGGCGGTGACTCCCGGGAGACAAAGGAGAGCCTGTTGTCTCCAGCTCCACACAGCCGCTCAGACGTGCTGGTCCTGAGCGCTATTCCTGGCCTTGCGCTGACTCACTCGGTGACCTTGCTGAGAAAGACTCTTACATCCAAGTCTGCCTGCCTGTAAAAGCCATCGTGGTCTCCAAAGGTTGGATTCTATTCGAAGCATAGACGATGAACAAATATGAAGTATTTCTTCTGCTTTCCTTCAACACCCACCCCCTGGGGTGAGCAGGAACCGGACAGATAGATGAAACTGTCCTGCTATCCTCCTATAAGTTCTCTCTTAATTAACCTCCTTCCGTAATTTTACAGCTACCTCTGCCAACGAGTCTTGTTTCTGCAGTGCCCCAGGGCTGCACCGAGACCTTCTATCATAAGAAGGACACACCGCAGCCTTGAGGCAGGTGCTTATTTCCTTGAAGCGCTTTCTGCTTATATTCACGGCTGTTCGTAGTTGCCCTCTGTCCTCTTCAGTGTGACACCTCGTCCTTTCCAGGTAGTAGTGGCTGGCCTCGGTGAGAGGACGCCAAAGCTGCTAGCATGCTGGCTGGTAGAAGAGAGGCTTTCTGCTAGGGGAGCCAGGACAGGTTTGAGATTCCAGCCTGACGGCTGCCGCTGCTGACCCATGCAAGGACAACGCCTGAAGCTTAGATTTTTTATTCAGCGTGGGACACAGCCACCTTTTGAAAAAAACTGCACCCTAAACAGATTCCCTTTGTCATTTCACTAATACCACTCTGTTCTGTCACAGGTGAAAGGATTCTTGGAATCTAGTTTATTCATTACTAGTTATGTTTCTTCATCTAGGTTCACAGCCAAAACTCATTAAGGGCAACGGGAATCTTCCCATTCATTTCTATTCACTTCTGTTGGCTTTAGCCCAAGCTTTTATTCAGTCCCTCTTGGCTTGGACAATGAAGATCAGTGATGGCAGTTTCACTATCAGTGTCTTTGTGCCACCACGTCTCGTTTCTAAAACCTTCAGCACAATGTCCATTTGTCTTTAGCAACTGCTTCCTTTCAGATTTCAAAAATAAATAAGTCCATGGGAGAAACATTTCTTTTGGCTCTGCATCGGCTGCAAGCTCATTTGCAGACATTTTAATTTTGGTAGACAGTGTCTCTTTGATTCTCTCCATCATCTCAGCGCACCAGCCTGCTATTTTTGCTTCACAGGCTTGGCTGCACTGAGTCATGTAGCTCTCTCTGGTTTACTTTGGAGCTAGTGTAACCAGCAATACTCTCAGTGCTTGTCCTATGGAGACAAGAAGCATTTACTTGTGAAATCTAACAGAAAGATGGCAGCTCAATGAAAGGAGTGCTGAGCATCTTCTTTCAGCATATGCAACAGAAAGAAAAAATAGCGTCGTGATTAATGACACTCGCATCGCTGCAAGATTACCGCACGCTCTCCAGCTGACGGCTGGATTGTGCAGCTTTGCTGGATGGCCTTCCTGGCGAGTGGGACGTCTGGGGCTGTCCTGCCCTCTCCCCGCTGGCCTTCCAGGTCAGTGCTGAAGGGAACATCTTACATTGCTCCAGATGCTGCTCTATGGTTACTGCAATCACTAAAAGGTAGCAAACGGGGTGAGAAAATAGGCCAGTACAGGCTGATCCAAAACTCCTACCGCAGTTTGCACCAGGCAGCACGAGGAGGGGAAGGCTGGAGTGCGGTGTAGCATTTATAACATAGCTTTTAAAAATCTTTGGACTAAGCATCGGTACCTGTTAAGACTGAAGTGATAAACTGGGGCACAGTGCCCCTCTGGTACCAAGTTAAAAAGCTCACAGTATAGGGTTCCAGCCTTGTGCTATCGGTTGAATTAACCCTAACAGTTTTGTGATCGATGTGGCTAGTGTCTTGATTAATGTGAGTGCTCTGGAATCGCTAGCGTTTTTCTGTCTTGCCACTGTCAAGGCGTGTCTGTGCTTTTTCCTCCTCTAAGGCTTTTCTCCCTCCATTCCAGTTATTTGACTCAGACAGTCCTAATTGGTGATCATGCTTTGGCGACATGAGCAGAAACCTTCAGCGTAAAGGGAACGTCTGCAGAGTACCATGGACGCGAACCATGTTTCTCATTCGCAGTCTCAGTGGTAAGAAAATCCTGCTTTATCCCCAAAGAGAGAGAAAGAGTAAGAGGGAATTAGAATCCAAAGACAAATAAATAAAACGAGCATTCTTGGTCGCTCACTCTGAGACCTACAGCTGGATGAAACCCATTTTTCTCACACTTTGAAGTTCATATTCTGGCGAAGGAAAACCTTTCACATGAAGTCTGGCCTCTGACTGAGGAAGGTCACCGCAGGGAGAAGATCTGGATGAAGGTACCTCAAAGGGATGGAATATTTTTCTTACCTCAAATGCTGTGTATGGATGAAACTTGGCTCAAGAATTTCTTCCTCATTAGGTGGATATCTTTGTCTTTCTGCCACAGGCTCTAGTAGAACAAAATAGTGATCAAACCCCGTGCCGGTCTCCTTTTGTTGATGGCTATTTATTTTCCTTAACATTTCTCTTGTTTTGTACTCTTGGCTCAGAAGTCTGTCTACTGCTCCAAACCAGTTAATTCTTCCTAAGAGCCGTACGGGCCCAAGGCCTAGATTATATTTATAAGCTGTAAGGATCTCCCCAGGCAGCCTCAGTTATGAAGAATTCGAGTCAAACAGCTACAAGGAGATGCTCAAAAACAACCTCAGAGAGGAAACGCAAAGAGATGCAACATCACACATTTTCCCCGTGTTAAAGTTTAAAGAAACAGACTACAGTTCAAAGCTCCGTATAATGGGAGGTAAGTAATCTTTATCCTTTAATCTCCCATGTTTCCAGCAAAAGGATGAAATGTTCTGCTTTCCTCTGATGTCTGAACACACGTGTTTAAGAAGTTTTTCAGGCAGGTCCCCACGTTTTTGCACCAGTGCAAGCGCGAGAAAGATTGCGTGAGGGAAGAGCAGCCGGGCAGGCTGGGACTGGGGCTTGGACGGCCGCGGACGCAAGCAGTGGACAAGCCTCAACTGGTCAGCGAGGGAAGAGCCTGCCAGGATGCTAGGCAGGGAGGGCTAGAAGGTCACACCAGAGGAAAACTCATTCTTGACAGTTTTTAAACAAAAATAAAATTGCTTGCAGTATATTACTTTACTTGTACTGCTTTGTTGTTGTTGTTAAAAGTGACTGACAGGCCTCTTCCAGCTTTGCTTTGTGGCTTCGGATGATTCATTAAACCCTTCTTTGCCTCGGTTTCCCTTCTTGTATAAAGAAGAAAGTTGCACGGAGACTCTGTTAACGACTGGGTGTGCTTCCTGTCCTTCCGTCTGAAGATGTCAGCCCCCAGAGGAGCAGCAGGTCGTCAGAAACGTGCCCATGGCTCTGCTGGCCCCACACCTCTTGCTATTAGGCTCCTAATCACCTGCGTACTACCGTGTATTTGAACAAAGCTGTGCAGGAAATATTTTTTCCCAGCTAGAGAAACATTTCGTTCCCGTTCGGTGTTTGAGCCAAACAGGGTTTTCTTGAGGCCTTTTTTTTCTGTTCTTTTCGAAACAAAGAGATAAATAAGCAAACATGTCTGCAAGAAGCTGAATGAAACAGCCAAAGGACAGCCAATGGACTTGCTGAACAGAGGACCTTGCTGCAAGACGTGAGAGTACAGTTTTCTGACCTAATTCAGGCTAGCGCCTTGAAACCAGACCTTGGACACGCAGGAGATCACCATGTTGCAGGC
>NW_008824812.1:583030-587939 GCF_000699105.1 Pygoscelis adeliae
CAGAGGTTATTCCAAACTGAGACTTCCCACAGAAGATTTCTGTTTTGATAACGTGCCATTTTCCAACGAAAAATATTTTCATCAAAAAGTTCCCCACCCTGTTTGCTCACAGACTGCCAATGCTAACTTGTCTTTCGATCCCCAAGGGGCTACAGGATGTGTGTGCATAAAAGACAGCCTGACCAGACCGTGGAGAGAGGCACACCCAGCGACGGCCTTGCAGCTCTCCTCAGGATTAAGGCAACTACCGTTGGCAATGCTACCGTCTGTGTGAGGGGATGTGGGACCGGGGATGGAATGCGTACCCTAGGAAGTGATGGCTTTACTTCTGTTTACCGGCTTAGGGACCCACATGCACCTTGCCTGTCTTGGAGGTCAGCATATGCCTCCGAGGCACCCTATGTATCAAATAAATAATAGCTGAATTCATGGGACATGCACTGTTTTATCCCAGAACAACACAGTACAGTGCAAGGCACATTTGCAATGTCCTGCCTGTTTCCACCACCTCTTCTGGGAGCTTGAATTTACAGGACATGGAAAGCTGTCCATCCAAAAAGCGCTTTGGGTCCTCCCAGGAACATGATAAAGAACTCCTTGATACAGCGCACTGCAATGAAAATCTATGGGCCTGCCAAGTCTCTGTCCTTAAAGGTAGTCACTACCCTTCTCTCCTACCAAAGATCACTAACGCAGAAAAATGTCTTTCAATCCATTGTCACGTTCTGCTTGCTTCTCTTTCAGCAGGCAAAGCTCAGCTCTGGGAGCCCAAGCCAGCACTCACTAGCATAGCGCAGAGCTGCGAATATCAGCTCCCTCCAACTGAAAGGGCGAGACCTGCTTTGGAGAATAACTACATAGAATCATAGAATCATTAAGGTTGGAAAAGACCTCTAAGATCATCGAGTCCAACCGTCGCCCCAACACCCCCCATGCCCACTAAACCATGTCCCTCAGCGCCTCATCTACACGTCTTTTAAATACTTCCAGGGATGGTGACTCAACCACTTCCCTGGGCAGTCTGTTCCAATGTTTAACCACTCTTTCAGTGAAGAAATTTTGTTTTTCTATTTTGCAGATCATGCCTCTGGTCAGGACTGTCTCCGTCAAGCTGATAGGAAAGGCTGCCTTTGCGTCAAAGTGCCTCTACCTGAAGACATGGGGCAGAATTAGCTATCTAAAATTTAGGCTTATAGGCTAAACTTGTCTCTTCCCTCTGCTATTGTTGAGGGAGGCAAACAGACACCTGCCAAAAAAGGTTTGTAAAACAGAGGTTTGCACAGATGGGATGAGTCAGAAGAGCCTATCTCTGCCGTCACCAGGCAGGGCAGCCTAGATAACTAGCCCAGATTAGACACCTAACATTTGGACAGCTACGTTTAGGTTAGATATGTTTTACCTTTGGCTAAGGCTAAACACAGCACGGAGTGGAGGATGCAGTTCCAGGCCCTGCTCTGATCAGAGCTGTTCCCTCTTCTGCACTTCCTAGATACGTGCTTACGATGAGCACCAACAGAGGAGCAAGACAAAGCGAAGGAGTTCACAGCTCTGGTACCGTCCCCTGTCAAGTCGATAAAAGGGAATAATTCATGTAATCCTCTGTGTCCGGCCACTGCCATAAAGGATGGAAGATACTCCAAGGGATGGCCAGGCACGTTGCACGGTCAGTCTCTAGTCAGTGCAGGTCTCAGACTACGCTGCCTTGGTCCTGCAAAACTGCACTGCTTGGCCCTAGCGCTTCATGGCGCACGAGGCCATAGCCCTGATATGCTGGCCAAATTCTTACAGGCTACGGCTTTCCACCCCAGTTGTCTAGTATTTCCACCGGACACAGCAATCTTCGCTTCCTTGTTATTACTATTTTATTTCGTTATGCTCATACTGATACAACTGCCAGGGGCCTTTGCAAAGCTGAAAGCATTTAATTAGGAAGTGAAATGACCTTTTCTAGCCCTACTTCAATTCCCACAAGTATTGCGAGGCTAAGATATTTGTTAATATTAGTAAGAAGCTTTGAATTCCTCAGATGGAATAACTGTCACGGCAAAGCAAGTTGTACTATTACGAAGAGGTTCTAGTCCAGTTAGCAAATCGCTATTCCCATCTGTACAAACAGAACATGCTGTTGCGTTAGGGAAGTCTGCTGTGCTTTGGAAAAGCTCTAACAGGTTGCTACAGGCATATGAAGATGCTCAGGAACAAAACGTGCCATTCTTACAACCGTATTTTTGCTTTTGCATATTTTGAGGGAGAAAAGAAAGAATCAAAAACAGTTCCCGGGACCATTTGGCCAGGTTCTCACACCAAATTCCTTGTGAAACTACACACTCTAGGCATTTAATCTCAATTAAATGATCAATTAAGTTTATCAACAGATAAAAGATTATCTGGGGCATTACACAAATACAACACGATTTGCTAGCAGCTGGTCAGTAGCCTCCAATGAATTCTTAAACACCTCCCTGTAAATCAAAAATAAACTACAGTTCTATAATTAAGCTAGAATTTTCATTCTTCAGTTAAGCTTCCTATAAGATTGGTCTTTGCTATTATCCGTAACTATTTAGAAGTCCGTTACTGCAACACAGATCTGGGGGAAGTTGTATGTCCTAAAAATTAATTTTTAGGCATAGAAAATGCATCTGTCATCTTAAGAATGATCTGGGCACTTATATGAAAATGAGCATTAACTGGTGACCTCCTGTGACGTTGAGAAAAGCGTTCCTGATTTAACACCGTGCGTGAGAAATGATGCTTCCTGTTCATAAAACCGGAGATATCTGAGGCTATTCTGTGTTCAATTTATTGTCTGAATTTGGGACATTTCTACACCAGGTATCAATTCTGATCTTCTGAAGCGCCCATTTTCCTTGCAGGATAACCGATGGATTTGTAACTCACAGAACCGGACCTATGTCTCACTTTGCTCTAGTGCATTTTAATGTAGCATCCACACCCGTTACGTGCATTAAGAATTTAGAAGTATACTAAAAAGAGGCATGAAGAACCCCGTAACACCCCGAGCACAGCTCAGTTTCACTAAGCCCCTTGGTACACATACAGTATAAGGCCTAACGCACCCGCTATCTTTCTCGTCCTCTTTTGAAGACGAACCGAGCAAGAGCAACCAAAAAATGCAAACCGACCCCGTCATTCAGCCATGGGGCCCGACAGTGCTTTACTGTAAGGCTGTAATAGGTCATTTAACCCCAGTGCCTCATTTGTGGCATTATTGGGAATGACAGTCTGTGTGGGCAGCTGCAGAGCTTCCACCACTCCCTCACTGTCAGTGTAGTGCAGTGGTTTGTGTACGTTAAAAGCCATATAACTGGCATGTGCATTGCAATAGCACAGAATAGCTCCCTCCCCGTCACCCGAGTGCTGGCTGCATTTCCAGAAGCGCCCCTTACGCGCACTGGGACATCTCCCAGGACGCCTGGCACTAACCAAGCACAGTTTCTGACCCTTGCGGCTGAGGCTGCGCTGGCCCAGGAGGCACCTGTGGCTGAAGGCGCAGCCCTGAACCAGGAAAAGACCGTGCTCTCCCGGGGCAGAGGCGAAAGGGGAAGCATCTGCGTGTCCCCTGCCAAAACCACGCTGTCCCCCGCCACCGCAGGAGTGCTCGCCCCTGCCGAAATCCTGCCTGACATGGCAAGAGCAAAGGCACGAGGCCAGGCTGGAAGCCTCGTGGGTGGATCTGTCTACACCCAAGTGCCTGGAGATACTGCTCAGGTGACACAGAAGCAGCTGCTATGAGAAACCCATGAGAGATCAGGGAGGCAGCTGTGCTGTGTGAATAATAACACCATTAGGGTTGCCCCAAATATCCTATTCGAACAAGAACCTTTCTCTGTGCCCCAAGAGCAAGGGATGCACAGTGGTGGCTGCCGCAAGAAGGGAGGCAGCAGGGCAGGGAGGACGGAGGTGGCATTCCAGCAAGATACACTGAGAGGCATAAAGAGAACCCCGAACTGCTAAATAACCAGGGGAAGGGGGGCAAAGACAGCGCTCCTGCAACAGAGCCTGCTTCTCAGGTGGTGTCCCTCTGCGCTCCCCTTCCCCGTGCCCTGGAGCCCTGAGAGCCCTGGAGCGGGGAGGGGGATGCCGACACCCCTGGCCACCTTTCTGCCTTTGGGGAAAGATGTTGCCACCTGATGCTCGCGCAGCTCCGGCTTTGCAGGGACAGGCGATGCTGGGAGGCAGCGGGAGACAACTCGGTTCATTTCTTTGCCCCATCTCAGGCGGCAGCAGCAGCAACAGGAAATCCAGGAGCTCTGTGAAATGACAGGGAGGGAGAGAGCGAGTGAAGTCCCCTTGCCTCGGCTGGTGACGTCTCTCCTTCCTCCTTTTTTTTTTTTTTTTCCTGTCCCTATAAAGAATCTCGGGCTCGCATCAAACTTCCCAGCGAAAGCAAACCAAACCCAGAGGGGTGGGGGAAGAGGGAGAGAGAAACACCTAAGGCGGGATCTGGCCATGCCCAAGCCCCGCTGCCTGCCGGCCGCCTGCCCCAGGCGCTGTGGGGTGCCCCCCGGCAGGTAGCCAGGCCGGGGGACGTGGAAGCTCCCTCTCGCCCTGCCGTGCAAAACTCGCTGAAGTTGAGAGGTTTGTTCTTCCTCCTGATCTCTGCAGCACCTGCACCTCCCTGGATAAATACATCTAAGAGGAGGCTTTTCAGTTCAGCCACCTTATCCCAAACTCCAGGCAAAGGACTGCTCGGAGCAGCGACTCACTGACTGGAGGAAACTTTTTGCCAAACTTTTCTGGTGCTTTGCTCTGCTTTTTAACCCCTTGAGTTACTTTGCACCACCCAGGCGGGCTGGGGAGCCTTGTCTTCTCAGGCAGAGCAACACTCCCCCCCGGGCCCCCCATGAATTAGAAAAGCAGGGGGAAAGGAGGAATAAAGTTATTG
>NW_008824812.1:588941-619788 GCF_000699105.1 Pygoscelis adeliae
GAAAAGGCTTCGAAAGCAGGAGCTGGGGCGCGTCTGGGTGCGGGGAGGGCGCGTGGGCCCTTCTCGCTTTCTTCGGGAGGGCCCAGGGCTCGTGGCGGAGATGCGTGGGGACAGACAGGGCGGGCAAACGCCTACCTGCGCGTCGATATCTCAATTCTGGGTCGTGGGGTGTTTCTCCGCTGCCTTCCCCTTCTCAGCCCAGGTGCTAGGGTTAGGTTCCCCGTTCGCCAGCGCTCGTTTTACCCTCCTGTAAACGCGCTCTCCCCCCTGGAGTTACTCCCGATTTTCGCCGATACCAGAAAAGCCAAGAGGCAGGTTAATGAGATTTAGAAGAGCTTTTCCATCTGCCGTATGACTTTTCATTATCTCGTTAAGCATAAGGATTTCGCTGGATTACCATGCTATTCATTCACGACACCGCAAATTGTGTAAGGGAGATGGTCTGTTATTTAGTGGGGAATTCCCTCTGACAGTAATGATGATTTTTTTTTTTTTTGGATAGTGAATGTATTTCACAGCACAAGCCTGTTGCTTCTTTAGCATATTATAATCTTTTCGTAGTTTAATATCAAGAGGATAGCTTCTGGAAACACTGTGAAGCATCACTGTCCTTGATTTTGTTGGATTCATTCAGGGATTTAATATATTTCCTTCTGCAGAAAGGAATTGATTGGCAAGCACAAGCCCCAGTGAATTTCACATAGCCCCTACAGTCCCTTCCCCACAGTTACCTATAGCTACGCCCGAGACTGTGCTCCAAAAGGCTTGTCCAGCTTTTCCCGAAAAAACTGAAGCAGCAAACCTTACAGGTGAAAGGGAGCCCCTCCACCACAGAAACCCTAGCGACCGGCGGTAGCGGTGCCAAAGTTAACCCCGGAGAAGGCAGTCCCGCACCGCGCCGGACACCAGTACCCACACCTTGGGTTGCACCTGGCGCGGCATAGGAAGCTCGTGCAGCCCTCGGAGAATTCCCGTAATGTGCTCCATCTGGCTGACACGTGTGCGAGCAGCCAGCTGCGCGCTACGTTAGTTTTAACGTCTGAATAGACTGGAAAAGTTGCCCAGAGAAGGCATATTACCAGAAATCCAGTGTGATTTTCACAAAGGCATAAATCACCACAGACTTTCGTGGATCAGAGAGAGATAATAACAAGTATTTGGCGGAAGGGAGGAAGCGCATCTTGCCACACGTGTTCCTGAGGCTCCAGGATGAAGTGGAGCGTAGTGCGATCGTTACTGAGGAGGTGGGTGAAAAGCCTAGCTAGAGACGCTACCCACATTTCAGGGCTGACCTGGGTCCTTACTCACCAGGTTACTTTCCTAATAATTTTGGTCCTAATAACTTTGGAGGTTGGTCCAGGTTCACTTTCCCACCAGTGCCAGGCACAGCGAAGGCAGAGAGAGGGCAACGTCCACATCCTGTGGCAAAGAAAGGAAGGCAGACACGTCGCTAACGATCCCTGTAGGCAAAGGCCGATGATGGATTTGGAAGCAGCATTATGGATGTCAGACCTTTGTCCACCATTAGGAAAAGATAACATGTTAGCATAGTCTCTCTGTGCCCTAATTAGGCTGGAAGCCAAACTGAAGCAGGGCCAGGAAGTCGGAGGATTCTGGACAGCACCGGTGTTACTGAGGTGTTAACTCCTCAGTCGCCTTGCCCTCAAAGTTCATCTCCAGCAATGAATTCAATGAAACTTTGTTTGACCTCCCAAGGCACGGGAGGCACAGATCTGTCACAGATCTGCAGGCTGTAGGTTAAACCTTCTCTGGGATCTTTGTGGTCAAAATCAGGCGGAGCTGCGCTGAAGAGGCTGACTCTGATTCAAATCCAAACAATTTCATCTGCAATGCAGATAGAAGATTTTACGACTGTGAAAGACAGTCAGTACCCGAGGTGCTGAGCGAGGGCAGTGCAGCTGCCCAGCCGAGGGATGCCTCCCCGGGCAGGACTTCGCAGGTGCCCAAGCGAAAGGAAGCTTTCCCAGCCTGTACCAAACCTTAGCGAAGGAGTCTGAGTGCCCTCTCCTTCTGTATTAATAGCCGATTGCAACCGCTGTGTCGTTACCTTCCTCGTGCTGCTCAGCAGCTTGCCAAGGCTGCCTAGGTGTGCCGTGGGTGCCAGAGGACAGAAGTTATTAGACATAGCCATCAAATTCATCCAGATCAAAGGATGGTCTCCTTTAGAGGACTCCTAACTTATTTGGCGCTTTCAGTCTTTGTGGATGTTTAGGAGGGGGAAGAGACCGTGCAAACATCATCCCAGTAATTTCCTGCCTTATTATAAAACACAGCTTCAAAATATTTTATGCATCTTTAAATTTCCTAAGGCAGTTCTACAAGTATCATTAAATTTCCACTTTCTTTTTGCTTATTACGCAGCTTATGTTCAACTCCTTAGAGAACTAGTTAGGGTCTTTCTGCTCAAAACTTTTCCTGTGGTAATTATTGTGCAGATGCCAACAGCTGGCACGTGGTTTAGGTATGGAGTGGGTTGGTTAAAAACCAGCCCTTTAAAAAACAATCTGCGAAGAATTTTTTACACTAGCAACACCTTATGTCTTGCATGAAAAGTTTAGTATCTTTTACCCCCTGACATTGTCATCAAAAAGTTTTTAATACATGAGCAATCCAAATAACTTTTCAGGTATTGGAATAAACTCAGTCATTTCAGGGATTTAATACTGGAAAACTAACAAGATTCAAGAATTAAAATTAGGTCCTGCCTGATCCCTTTGAAATTGAAGCAAGTTTGAAATGGAAATTTTTTTTGTTTCATTTGGCAACCTCTTCTACAAATAGACTGTGCTAGGATGGGCAACTTAGCTTGCTAACATACACATTTCAAATACGCCACGTATCGGTAGCTAAGTCAAAAGCTTCAGGAGCTCGGACTCCTCCTGGTTTGCCGACTAGGATGCTCACTGCGTACAGCCGGGAAGGCTGCGGGCTCAGTCCTGCGCTGTTGCAACGTCAGAGGCGTGGAGGGTATGCTTTTGCCTTTCTCTGAGGCAGTCAGCGCTGAAAAGTTGAGGATTGGATAGCTGACAGTAGGGGCTGGTCATCGGTTCTAGTAAACCAAAAATGTGTCTCTTAATTGGTGTTATTCCTAAACATTTGCTTTACTGTGGGAAAATGTTATAAAAAGCAGAGAAGGCTTTTTTAAGATTGTGATATATGAGCCTCCTGCCTGAAGCTGCCGCATTCAAAACCAACTGGAAATCTCTTTACACGAATTCATCTATTTAAGGCAAGGAAAAAAATGGGAAGTATTTCTGAATACTCCCTGAACTTCTAAAAAACGGTATTGTACCCAAAAGGATACTGAGAATACAAACCAGATTGTTTGTTGAAGGTTTCTGTTATAGAACTTACCATATTTTCTTTAAGAATTAAAAAAAAAGAATTTGTCTGCACACATTTCCCCATTGGTCTGCTAATGCGTATGAATCTAAATAAGAACAACGAGGTACATTTGAGCTACCGCTGTCCTTTCGTACATTCTCGGAATTGTTCATTTTATGATGAAGTATCTGTACAAAGCAATAGCTCGATCTACTTCCATGTGAAGTAATGTATCAAGTTGGGCTGAATATTTAATATCCATGTTGTTGGTGGGTTTATGTACAAGGGCAAAAGGTTTCCAGCCACCGCAGGAGATTTTTTAGGTACAGTCAGTGGTAGGTGGCCCCTGTTTTTTGTAAGTTTGTCTTCCAAATTGCCAGCACAGTTTGAAGTAGGGTGAAAATCTGCCCTATGCCGTATACATTCCGCGATGAAACGCATCTTTTGCTTCCAAAGACATTTGCAAGTATATGCAGCAAGGGTCACTTGATCATCAAGCAAAGGACAGGGTGAACAAAGAAGCTGCTTTCAGTTTACATTGCAAAACAGTTCTGGGGACAGCAACAGCAACCTGCATTTTTTAAAACTACTCAGGAAATT
This sequence comes from Pygoscelis adeliae, assembly GCF_000699105.1. Classification (NCBI taxonomy): domain Eukaryota; kingdom Metazoa; phylum Chordata; class Aves; order Sphenisciformes; family Spheniscidae; genus Pygoscelis; species Pygoscelis adeliae. Next base: position 592,887 of record NW_008824812.1, read on the forward strand.
TCCAGGAGGCAGCGTTTGACTTTCAAAGTGAGTATGAGAAGGACGCTGAAGCTTAGCCCTGCCGAGGTTCACATGCTTAGTGTGATATTTCCTCTGATCAGCCTTGCTCCACTTTTCCTTTTTTCTCTAAACCAGCCTGATGTCACTGGAATGGGAATTACGAGTGGAAGTAATTAAAAGATGTTTGGAATATCTAAACAGCGGCTAGGAACAAAACAGATCTGTCCGTAGTGTTTCCCTTCAGAAACCAGCTCAGATGACTGACAGGACACGAAGGCCTCTGAGTGCTGATCAAGACATTCCTGTTCCTCCAGTCCTCACCTTCGGACAGAGCATCTAACTGTGCTCAGTCACAATGACCCCCCAAAATTGGCCACCTAAATAAGCTGGCATAAAATGTGTGTAATAGAGAACTGAGCTCCTCACCAAGTTAGGCACTTCTTTAATTTTTCTTTCTAAGGCCACAGAGAAAATGTTAGAAGCTGCCAAAACCAACCAGCCAAGGTTATTATCTGGAAATGGCGTTTAATATAAGCGCATGCTTGAAGCTTGCCCCAGGGAGCAGAACTTTAGCAGCAGAGAGCTTGCAAACATCAGAAGCAAGGCAAGATTAGAACAAATCATGTGAAGCAAGGTTTTCTGTGTGACCTTAGAGACTTGCCCATGAGCCACTTCCTCAAGTGGGGAAGGAGGAAGGTTCGGAGAAGGTAGGGAGTCTGATCTCATGAGGCTGCGATGAGCAAAACTGATGGCTGCCCATTTTGCGCAAATTCCTCACTGCCCAAGCGCTGAACACGCTTGTGCGGGGAACCCCAGCTCACCTGGAGCCAGGTATTAGCATAAATTCAGAACTGAACTAGGCAAATCTTGCGACTGCTTTTACAAGCTGATCATATCTCCTGCGTTCGCCAGTAACTAGAATACAAAACAGGAAAGAATCTCTTGGATCGGGTCCAGTCCCCCCCCCGGCTTCACAGAGCTGAATCTGGTGTGATGGTGCTTTTCTTCGCTGTAGCTGAGACAGGGCTTGCAGCACGTGCAGCCATCGCTGGCATTACACGGAGTGACTTGTCTCAGCTCTGTGCTTTCAAAGGCTTTGGAAATGTAAGCAGTGAATTCGCATGCTAAGGGCAGCCGAGCTACTGCCCTGTGCAGATGTTGTTAACTTTTGTATTAGGCTGTTACTAACAGTGTAATACAGCTATGCACTCGGAGAGTGAGTAAGTCTGTGGGCTGCTTTATGAAGCAGTCCAATACCCTCATCTCCAAGTCCTCGGATTAGTCTGTCTTTACAGCACATACTTTTTGTCCTCACTACATCCTACATCCCTCTCCTGCTCTCCCCCCCTTTCCTGGATGTCTCCTAAACTCCCCTCAGGGCTCAGGATTCCTTGAATTTTTACATTAGAAAAAGCCAAGAGGAATTTCTCAGCCTTTCCATAACAGGAGTCTGCACAGTCTCTCTTCCCTGTACCAAAATGAATTTTGCCTATAAAATTGTGCCCGCTGCAGAGATTTTGGCAAGCCAAAGTGGGGTTGCCTGAGACCCGCAAGCTGAATCTCTTGCTTTCTGCAAGCAGATGCACTAAGTCTTCCTGCTGTACTGAATTTTACAGGAAGCAATTTTTGCAAGCCTTCCCCCCCAATATCTAGAAATGCAGAAGGAGTCACAGCTAGTGCGTGGTGTGCGTGTCACCAGTGTTCAGGGCTTTTGTGGTGGCTCTAAGCCGTAAAGCTTTTAGCACTGAGGAGTCCTTGACGTTACCGAGCAAGATGGAAAGAACCTCGTCTAATCCGTCGAATGGTGGAAAGGCTGAACAAGCCAGTTTTCCTTTGTGCCCTGCAGGGAATGGCAAAAGCATATGGTCCCCAAGATTTCAAATTCAGCCAAAAACTAAACGCAGGCCCAGAATGTAAAGGAAATATAGGGACCAGCCTTCTATTTTCAGATTACTTGCCTTTGTCTTCTGCATTTCCACATAGGTTTCCTTAGATCTTCCTGTGTTTTTCTGAACTGTGGGAACGTGATTGCCAAGGAAGTAGAGAGGGGAGTTTTCAGCCCTGCTGGGATTGTTCTTGATTTGAGGGTCAAGGAAGCTTGACCTAGTCATTACCTGTTCCATTTTTTACAAAATCTCCATGAGTCTAAAACACCTCAGCCAAAACGTTTGCTTCCTTAGAGCCCGCAGCTCAGAAGTTGCACACCTTAAAATTCTTCCTTACAATACACTAAGGTCAGTTTGCAGGAAAAGCACCAACCACCGTGGGGCTACTTTGCCTATTCCTCTATAGCGGTGAGTAAAATGGGACTGCTCATAGGGATACTCCACACAAATACACCGAAGCAGCTATTCTGTAAGGCATTCATCCTGTTCGCCATTGACGCATATCTCATTAACTGATATCAGTGCCGAATACAATAATTCAGGAGTTAAAGCAATTTCCTCCCTGTGCCTAGAAGCCTGCAGCAGGTGATGTGAGCATGGGGCCTCCCAGAATCCCAGTTCTCGTCCTCAGTTCCCTCACAGCTACTGAGAAGGGCTCGCTTTGGCCCTTTGTAGCCATAGGGATCATCCCCAAAAGCTGATACTGAGCCTGGACTTCCCCAGCTTTTGGGCTGGGTTGCGCAGGGGTCGGTGTTTCAGACCTTTAATGTACAGATGCCTACGACAGCGTGTCCTCCAGGAGTCGTAAAATGTGTTTTCCCCTCTGCTTCTTCACTTGTTCTTCCAGCTGCCTGAAGCCGGCTCCCCGAGGGGCCGTAACACATGCCCACGCAGTAGCATTTGGAAACCCTTCTCGTGGGCAATCCTAATTACAATACGCCTTCATACAGGAAATGGCTGTTGGAAGAGATTGCCCAGAACCTTGAACAGGAAGACGTACGCGACTGTGTTTGAAAGGAGGGAAGTAAAGCACTGTGGATTATCAGTTGCAAACCTCAAGGTCTCTGTCTTTCCTTGCAGAAAAATAAATCCCACAGGTGCCGTGTTGTCCGGCGCTGGGTCACTAGGTACATCCCCCACCTCCACTTAGGGAAGGGTGCCCACCCCATTCACTGCCGCTTCACTCCTGAATTAATCCTATCATTGCAATTTGCAAAGATAAGGGAAAGGACTTCATGAGCATCCACTACTTAAAAGCACAAGTATTACTTTGCTCCTCAACCCATGAGGAATATCAGAGGAAATAATAATGCAGCACCCAGGTGTGGGGAGAAATGCTTTTCCCAGCTCGCTTTCAGGATGTACATGAGGCAAGGAGGTTGTATCGGCTCTTGCTGCATGACACAGCAGGACAGAGCTAAACAGCAAATTTGGCTAGTTAAAAGGGTTTTGTACTGTTACAATTAAAGGGTGATTCAAGTGAATCTAAACAATGATGTCACCCTGAGAGCCTTTTAAACACAATTTAAGCTATTACATGGTGTGAAGCAGAGAGAATCGGCTAACCTTTTGGCCTGCCACATTTTTTTCTCTACAAATGGATGATGTCTGGATTATTCTCATTTTGTGTTCATGCACTTGGGACAAGCTTTGCTCTCAGTTACACAGGTTTAAAGCTGTAGCTTGGCTGAAGACAATAGCCTGTCTTTGAGTTTGCCTTTGTGTGACCGAGAACATTTATTTTATTATGGATGTTTATATATTTTGTGGTAGAATCTGAGTGAGAAAAGAACTGACCGAAAGCTGCTTTCTCACTGCGTGCTTTATAAAGGTAGAGATTTTACTGATCTTGCTGGAAAATCCTGATTTGTTTTGGATGTAAAAATTCAGTGTGAGAAAGCAGAGTAACCTGCTTACTTTCCTATGATGAAGGGAAGCCAGTCTGTGGCCCCTGCACCGAGACTGCAGCAACGTCCAGTTGTGTGAGGCAGCACGACAACCCCTACTGCTATTCCTGAATGCTCCAGTGTACGCTCTCCCTTCACATTTATTTTGGCTTTAAAGATCCCATTCTGCTAAGCCTCTTGGAGGCTCTCATGCTTAAAACAACTTTCCTTCAGTCTTGGCAAATTTTCTGTTGAGTGAAGATGGAGCAACAGCTAAGGCAAGAGAAGAGGGTTTGGCCCTACAGGAATTACCAGAGAGAGTAATTAATCCCCAGAATCCTATGTCAGCATGAACCGAGCGGGGCACGCAATGGGGAGGGTTTCCCTGGGGCAGAGCTGGGAATCCTCTGGCTGTGATCTCAATGCAGTTGGCCCATCTCGCTTTGAAAGAGCCATGTGTTTCTCACAGCTCATCATCCCGCTCAGCGACGACTTTTCGAAATATAGTGGTACCATGGGTCTCCGGGAAAGTAAGGCCCAGTTGTTACCGTGAAGCCGCTAATGATCCCGTTAGTTTTATTACTTAATCCACTGATACATCAGATTCTGACTTTGTCCAGAAAGGAGATGAAGATAAACCAAGTCTTCAGTGTGATGTATTTATAGGCTTGGAATTGCTGCGGGGTTTCTAGGCTGTGCTCGCATTTGGTGGCTTTCCCGCCAAGTCAAATAAACATGGGTAGCTTCATTCTCTGGGTCAGTTTGGGCAATATCACCCTGCCCCAGTGAAAGAAAAGTGCAGGTCAAAACAAAAGACCCAGTGTGACACGACTCCTGGGACGAAGGGGCTGTCTGGGCAAGGTGAATTCAGGAAGACAGCAAGCTGCTGAGCGGGGTGTGTCGAAGGTTCCCCCCCATCTGGCTCCAGACAGTATCGTACACTGCAATTCCCATCAGGAAATTTTGTCATTACATTTGAAGGAGGGTGTATACAAAGCTGATTTCTTCTTCTTGGTATTGTGGAGGCATGGGATTATTTGGGGACACTGTCTGGTCTACAGACTGTTCAACCAGAAAGACCCGTGGAGTTGGTTATTTATATGCTATGGCTTGTATCAGAAGAGCATTGGTAGATTAGGAAAAGGAGCTAGAAAGACCCCTAAAAGAAATTTGGGGTTTCGCAATATATTAATCGGACTGTGATCTTTATACCAAGGATAAAAATATTTGGTATAATTAGCCATGTACTTTGCCTTTTTTATTGTTGTCTACCTTGCATTTGAAATGTAATGTTCAAACCTACATGGTGAAATGCCGTTATTAATTGAATTTAATAAATCATGAAGTAGTGTGCCGCCTTCTGGTTACTGAAGTTGATCTCTGCTGCATTTTGTGCATAACTGTGTTTTTTGTATTGTTATTAACTTTAAATTACTAACCTGCTTTTCCTAATGTACTATCCAGCATGTCAGAGCTGGTATACAATATCATCTAGGGCAGGCAGCCACAAACAGGCACTACGACATCCCACAAGTCTACAAGCACCGACTAATGCTCCCAAGAGAAAGGCTCTCCTTTTCCCCTCCCAAGAGTATGTGCACAATTTGTTTTAACATTCTTCACGACAGTATCTTCAGCTTTCGGGAGAGTTTCTGGCAGAAGGACAAAAGGAGAGGAAAGGAGACAAGTTTTGTCTGGGTATAAATCTCGGTTTTCATTTGCCAAACCTGTCGTGCACTTCTGAGAAAATCAGGGCAGTAACGATGAAAATTCTGTGCTCAAAGTGGGATTAGTGGAAAAGCTAAAAGTGAGCTAGTTTTGATTTCCATGAAGTAGTTTGCATAGCTGCCGTTCAAGGCCATTTGCTCTTCCACTGTACAATACCACAGTATCACCGTACTTTAAAACATTCATGTAGACTTTTAATTGCTACGGGGATTTGTGTCTGGCGTGGAGCAATGCAACTTTGACATTCTGCCTTTCTGCCTACCTATGCCTGCGACGTCCCTCAGTCTGACCACTTGACCTAAAAACTTTGGTCTCAACATCTTCCTGATTTAACTGAAATTTTTACATAAAAATCTTGTTTTCAAGATAGTTGACATTAAAAAGATAAAGGTGTCTTTCAGAAACAGGCAGCTATCGCTTGGGAAAACAGGAGTAATCATTGTAAGATAAATGACTGGGTAGAATCAGTTTGGCCAGAAATATGAGACACAAAGCTGACAGCATGCATCTCTTACCAGCATAAATCAGTAAACAACTGTATATGTTTACGGATGGATCTTACCAGGATCCATCCGTAAACAACTAGTTGGTCCAGGGTCCGCAGGTACCTCGGGCAGCTCACATTGCCTGTGCACTACTGCAGAATGTCCTTTAGGCGCTGGTTTGCTGCATAAAAAAAAGCCACTAAAGATTTTCTCCTTGTGCAGAGGGGGGATAGAGGGATGTGCATTCAAATAGCAACGGTGCTGTCACTACCCCTTCTCCCCAGGTGGCTGCTGCTCCTTTCCGGGGTCACACCTAGTGCCACCACACTTTGTAATTGATAAGGTGGAAATCGCCTTATCGATGAACTAGCCCTTTTCCTGAAGAAAAGGCCAAGTGTAATCTTTAATCCAGAGTCCAGTGCTTGACACTCTGTATGAGGGAAAAACTGAAGGCTTTATTCTATGGCTCTGGGATTGCTATTACAGGTTCTAGACGTTTCTGATATAGTGGTTAAACTCTTTCTATGCATTTCTTTTGCATCCTTAGAGCAGCAATGATAGTTAGTTATTATTGACAGCATTAAAGCCATCGCCATTATGGTTGAGGATAAACACTTCACCTTGATGAATCAGGTAGCTAATGCTTTGCCGGGCCGTTATTTTGGGCTGCTGATTCTTTAATTCCCAGACTGACCAATATATCTGGTCTTGTCTGGTGTCACCATACGCAGTCTCCTTAAATTTAGAGCTAGGCTAACCAGACTTAAAAAGAGACAGTAAAAGGGGTTAAAGAGCATCATTAGGAGAGCCCAGAACAGCCTAATTCCTTTAGTCATCTTTCCTGTTTTAAAATCTTTCTGCTTATCTCGGTTCTGGTCTTGACATCTGCTGGTAGTGAAAGCAAAGCAGCGACACTTGGGCGTGGTGGGATGTAAGGAGGGTATCTCGTACGCTGATCTTCTTGCAGGGTATACGATAAAGGAACCGAGAGGAATTCTCAGCGTACGTAGGGCAAAGGTCTCTCTCGTGCTCTTTCATTTAACGGTCGAAGCGATGTCCTTTAGTGTGTATTGTACTGCTAGCCTTTGAAAGGCTGCCTTTTTGTTTTGATTCTATATTGTTCTAAGTTAAATAGTAGGAAAAGAGAAATCTCTGCCACCATAACATTCTCTTATAGGTCTATTCATTATAGATCCCGAGAGGAAACTGAGAGTTCCCCTGGACAATGGTCTGATATACAAACGAGCGTACATTAACTTTCTGTGGTTGTATAGTTCATTTTGGCTGCATTTCCTTTACATTCTCAGGAACATGGATTCAGGCATAATTAGGTTTGATGTCTTCCTCTGCCTTGAACTGCTGTCTTGTTAGACATACTGCACGTCAAGCAGCCTCTCTGCAGCAGGGGCCTGAAGTGGAAATGCTTCAGGCAGACGTGGTGGTGCATTGAGGGGCGCTTTTGGAGCGAGTGGGAGGGCCAGGAGCAGAGGAGACCAGGCCAGGTCTGCGGGGTTTCGGCTGAACTTGGGTGGGGGATGCTGGGAGGGCTGCTGACCAGATCCCATGCTCCAAACCAACAAGGATGTCAGGTGGGTTGGACATCAGCCATGATGTGGTTTGGTCCCCTGTCCTTTGACAAATACCTTAGGGAGCTCACTTGGGGAACATCTGCAATGGCTTTGGCAGCACTAACTCCAGAACAGGGGCTGCAGCAGGGTATGATACAGGAACACCTGGAATCTCTGGATGGGAAATGGCTGATGCAATTACAGATGTGTGCGCTGCACGAAGTAGCGTGGACACTTTGCTCAGGGCCACAGCCCAGTTGCTGCCTGAACTGCACTCTTCAGTTTGTAGGTACCCACTCAGACCTCTAGCGCTTTGGGCACTTTGGCATTGCATTCCTCTCGGCAGCACAGGTATGTTTTCTGCTTTTGTGCCTCTGCTCTTCTTCTGTAAATCACAAGATCAGCACTTCCCTTCCTCCCTGGAGGGATGGGGCGATGAATGTTTTGAAGAGAAAAAGCAGCTCAGGAGCTGCAGGAGATTTGCTTCATCTCTCACTTCCATCACCGGAGAAAAAGCCATTTGAAGCTACAAAGATACTGAGCTCCTTAAGGCTGTAAGGATTAGGCCTGGGATACCATGATAGGCTTGGCCTGAACTGTCAGAAATGAATCTCTCTCCTGTCCTCCAGACAGACTCCTATAGAATTTGAGTTTGGCTGTTGCTCTTTTGCACTGACATGTCGTGCTCTCGCTTACTTTGCATGGGAACAGAGCCAAGCAGATGAAAAAGATTAGAGACTAGATCAATCATTGTTACCCTGCCTTCTGTAAACAGCTTCACACAGTCTGAAGAGTGTGACGCCTGCTTCTGAAATGCTGCCTGTCCCATCCAAAAGGTGTGTCTAACACACCGCTCCCTGCTAATGCTGGCTTGCAGAGCCTGCTCGCATGTCCTGGGTACCACCAGGTGCATGGCAGTGATCATAGAATCATAGAATCATAGAATCATTAAGGTTGGAAGAGACCTCCAAGATCATCGAGTCCAACCGTCAACCCAACACCCCCATGCCCACTAAACCATGTCCCTAAGCACCACATCTACCCGTCTTTTAAATACTTCCAGGGATGGTGACTCAACCACTTCCCTGGGCAGCCTGTTCCAATGTTTAACCACTCTTTCAGTAAAGAAATTTTTCCTCACATCCAATCTAAACCTCCCCTGGCACAACTTGAGGCCGTTTCCTCTCGTCCTTTCGCCAGTTACTTGGGAGAAGAGACCGACCCCCCCCTCGCTACAACCTCCTTTCAGGTAGTTGTAGAGAGCGATGAGGTCTCCCCTCAGCCTCCTTTTCTCCAGGCTGAACAACCCCAAATGGGGGTTGCACAGGGCTTGCAAGGCTACAGGTTTTCTTGCATTTCTTTTAATGCGGTACCTCCCTCAGCCTCTTGGCCCACACATATGTGGTAGGTTGCTGGTTTCCTCGGAGGAATAATGAAGCGCAAACACACACGCACGCATGCATAGGTGCAAATGGATGCAGCGTCACTCCGATTGCAACTATATTCCAAAAAGCCTCTTGGTTTTCATTCTGACTGTGTCTTCTGGCACGGAGAAATTTGCAAAGCTAATTTTCAGCTCCCGTCTAATGGATTCCCCTGCTGAGTGTCTGTTACAGTTAAAGGATTCCAGATTGAGAGTTTGTTCTCGTCTCCCCTGTGCACATCTCTGTTGGAGGTACTTCTTGGAGAGCTGGTTAATGAGCCTGGAGTGCGACTGAGTGTTTGTGCTGACGTTCAGGAGGAGTTTCCCCTCCTCCTTGGAGGAAGGTAGCCCTCACACCCTTATAGCCCATTTGTTTTCTTACTGCTTTCAGCCCAGTAGAAATCATGTGATTCTAGGTATCAGACTGCGCAAGGGAATACTGGATTTATCAAAGTTGAGAAGCAAAAGGAGAAATCCCCTTCGCTAAGAGGTCACTTGTTCTGCAACTTTGCACGCTTTTTGGGAGGAGGAAAGAGCTGCAGTTGAGCAGCATGCAGCAAGGGTTCAAAATAAACTGTTGATCTCCTCCTTGCCCCGTGTGCTTGCCCTGCTGGCCACCCTCAGAGGAGAGGGCACTGCCATCCACGCCAGATATTCACTAGTGCCAGCTCCTTCTAGCTCCTGTGGAAGCTGAAGACAGCCTTTCCCTGGAAGATCCTGCAGCTCAGCACAGAACTGGGAGCCAATTTACTTGAGCTCTAATTCCTGCCGCGCTGCAGGCTTCCTGTATGACCTTAAGTAAGATACTTATCTTATCTGTCTTCAGTTTCCAGCAGTATATAATAGCAATTACTTACCAACCTCACAAACACGTTGCAAGGTTAAATCCCTTTGTAAGCCATCTCGCAACTAATCTTGGAAATGCACTCTGTTGTTATTATTATTAATATTGCCATTTTGGCACTGTCTCAGCCATGGATGTTTTGCTATGACATCTGCACCTACCCAAACCTACAGCTAAGGTTTAAGTATCAGTTTCCACAAAAGATTTTCTCATTTTTGGGCACAGTGTATTGGATCTTCACACCCGAAGGCCCTTCAAGGATGGGCATAGCCATGCAGAAAACAAAAGATGCATGGGACACACACATACAAACAAGGCAACCCCTTTCGCACATCTTCTCATACCTAGATACCAAACCTCTAATGCTTATTTTAATATTTGTTCAGAGTTTGTCTTGAGGAAGGGTGGGAAGAAGGACAAAAAGAGACATTGTTCCTCTTTGGAAAGCGTTTTGTTTTTCCCAAGCAGCTGACCAGGCAGATCTTTAAGTATTTACTTTAAGTACACATTTCTCTCTCCAGCAGGTACAAAGACATCTCTGCTGGGGCATCTTGGTAGGACAGAAGCCAGCAGGACAAAAGGAGCCCAGGTGGGGTCAGTGTTGGACCTGGGCACTGTGTAGGGTTAGGGTTAGGGTCAGGGTTGGGGTTAGGATTAGGGTTAGGAGAGAGAAGCGCACAGCCTGAGCGTGAGCGGGGTTGCGAAGGGGCTGCCAAAGGAAGAAGGGGGCTGCAAGTCTCTCAGAATGAAGTGAGCAGGAGGCAGCGGAGACAGAAGCCCATAGTGCAGAAAGATGCCCCAGGAACCAAAGCGTCTCACTGAAGCTCTGTGTGGGGGTTTCTGGAGGGTGAGGGAGGTATCACGGTGTGCTGGCCGTGCCTAGCTGGTGAGGGAGAAGCCTGCCTCGCAGAATGACTGTCACAGGCACCTCTCACTGCCAAAAGACCAGGGACCGGATGGTTTTATGGATGATGGTTGTCATGAATTCCTCACTTACCCTGGAACAAAGTACGTTTGTGAAGCCAGCCCGGAAAGGCTGCTAAACACTTAGCACTCATTCAGCCACTGCTTTGGATATAAGTGACCGATAATCTGGCTCTTTTCACGTGTAGTTAAACCATCTAAAAAAGATCAAATTATTGAACAGGCAGAAAGTTGATCTTTACCTCCAGGCTAAGCTAGAATTACAATTGCTTAATCTCTTACCAAGCAGTTTCTCTCACTTAAAAGGGAACAGCATAAATGAGTTTTCACTGGAATATGCTATTCTGGCATTTTAATTAAGATGAAAATATATAGGTAATACAAAATACCTGGGCATTATCAGTTTTCATGGCTGTTATTCTATTTGTCAGCTGGGGCAATCCATTTGCTGTATGAACTGCAGTGCTAAGGGTACGGTATCTTTGTGCTCAAGAGCAACATATTCCCAAGCATGTTGTCTTTGGCATGGCCAATATTTTATCTGCCAGAGCCAACGTTAATGAAAAATTCCTGAAAAATTCCACATTTCAACACAGCAACACTCTGATGGGAATAACAATCTCTTCTGACCTCGTTCAAAAGCAGATATTGGGCAGGATACAAAATAGGGGGGTATTCCTGAACCCCCCTACCCAGGACTTTGGGTACTTTGTGCTAAGTTTGTGATGCTTGCCTGCCTTTATAAGTGATATCGACACTGTCAGGTTGTGCAGTCCCCATAGTACCTGCATCCAAAATCAGCATTTCTCAGAGTAGACATGCATGCGGTCAGAAACACTGCGTTGGTGAAACTAAGAACTGCCTTCTAATTTTGTTGCACAACAGCCTCACCTCTTTGAAACAGTCAGAGTGATGCAGCAACTTTATAATGAGAAAACGTCTGTATAGAAGTGGGTTTCCCCTTCTGGGACAATGCTGGTGAAGTCATGAGCCTTTTTGACATGGGGGGTGTGGATGACATTTGTCATCCATTACAGTCAACATTAGCCTAGATGATTTGTAATATAGGGGTTCGTCTCCTCATTGTCTCATCAGATAGTCTGGAAAAGTAAGGCCGAGCAAATAAAGCTGTGAAATAAAAGCCCAGTCATGAGTAAGGTGGCCTTAAATCACTGACTGCAAAGTGACAGTGCAGGGAAGCGGAAGGGACTAGTTTACTTTGATTTGCATGAATTGAATTCACACAGGAGGTCGATTCCCATAGGAGTTCAGAGTATCATGTACTTTTGTTGTAAGCAGGATAGTACTAGAGGTTAACTGGCATATGGGCTGTGCCACGATGAAATCGCTGCCTTGAACAAGAGAAGAGCCACCCTGAATTTCTCCTTCAGTCCCTTCACCTGAGCCTTGCACAGCCAGACCGTCCTTCCTGCTCTGAAAAGGCTTCTTGTCAAGGCAGCCCCTGTGATGTGGGCAGGACAGGCAAGCCAGAGCTGTGGGAACTGTGGAAGATCCCAACGTGGGAAAGAGAGGCCATTCTCAGGAGACCTTGCAACAAAGCTCAGAGAGGCGTGCTGGATTTATTCACGTAGTGTAGGTCACTCAGTAAGTGGAGAAATAAGTGGGCTTGTCAACAAGCAAGGAAAAACCCATGTATACAGCCTCTCCACACGCTGTCCTACAACTGAAACCTTTGTGTTATATACACACTTTGTGGACCAGAACACAGAGGGCAAAGGAAAATCAAGACTTACAACTAACAGGCATGCAAAGTCAGCTTATTACCCACACACATCCACACCTGACAAAAGGCAGGGCAAGCAGCGTAATTTATTCCCCCCCTGTTGTCAGAGTCCGTGATAGCATCTACTATCAACAACTGTGTGTCATGCCCTAGAGACCGGAGAAAGCCTGACAGTACACAGATAAGAGCAGGTGCTAATTTGATGCCGTGGTCCAGCACATAGACACAATGCTGTGTAAATGCTCCAGTTTCAGCCCCTGGAAGGCCCTCTCTTGCCAAGTTCTCCCCTCCTTTGGAGACTTTCTAAATGGCAGTTGCTCAGTCGGCAGTGAGAGCACGCTGCGTTCCTCCGGTGTAGACAAGATCTTTGATGTGCTCACGCTCTGAGCTGCTACCTTTATTTCAGTTTTAAAGGGCATGCAAAGGGAGGGACAGGTTCTTGCCAATCACAGACTTGCCTAAATATTTATCTCCGCTAAAAACAGTTTTGTTTCTGGATTTAGCCCAGGGTTGATTCTGATGAGAGACATCAAACACAATACACATGAATCAGGGACAGCACATCTGGCATTGCCTGTGTGCTGTAGGAATATAAATAAAAGAGCCAGTAAACTCCAGCTGGTGAGCTATTTGTACTGCAACAAGGCTGCCAGCTTTCTAATATCACCACCCAGTGAGAAGAGGGTGCCATGAATCACTTGGGGCTGCTCTGTGGTCCCCCGTTGGCACGTGTCTTTCTTTTTGCATGGGAGGACTCAAAAGCGAAGGATCATAAACACTTTTTTGAAAATGATTTGCAAGAGTGCCGAAAAGAGTGGTGGGCCAAGCCAGCAGTGCTGCCAATATTTAGAACACGATGATATTTTATTTTTGGAAGTATCTGATACAAATGTTCTTTTCCTGGAAAGGTTCCTTCTCCTGCCTGCCTCCTCCGCCTCCCTCAGACTGCTGGTGCCAATATTTCTGTTGCAACTTCCTTGCTCCCAGCCGTTTCCTACTATAGATTTCCCTCCCCTCTCTCCTGGAGCTGATGGCCCAGGTTGCACACTGCATTGTTCTGCCGGCCTGGAAGGAGGCAAATGTCAGCGCCTGATTCAGCTGCCTATGCGGAGGCACCCAGTGCTGCTCGGGATGTCCACGGGTAACCCTGTAGGCTTCTAGCTCGTGCTATGGAAGGGCACAAGCATCGCAGAGATGCCCTGTACCTGCCAGCCCTGGGAGGATGTCTCAGATAGAGATGTGAGCCCCTGGTCTTCTTCTTTGTAGCGTGAGCAGAACACGTTACAGTGCTGCGAGGCCTGGCGGGTGCAGGAAACGGCCATGTGCATGGGGGCACTGAAGAACACGCCATGTCTCACTCCTTTCCATCCTCTCATCCAAGGGGAGCGCTGCCCTCAGCATCAGTAGTGTCCATTACTGCCTTTTACTCCATCGTTCTACAAACCGATCAGTATGACCTTTAGTTGGGCAAAATTTGGCATGGAAACATAAACAGAACAGAAGCCTTGGAGCTGAGGGTTAAAAAAATTGCAATGCCCAAAGAGTCATTTTGATCACTTTAAACAAAATCATCATGCAGAGCAGCCATGGAGAAAGACTTACAACATTACTTCCCTGATTAGCCCAGGACACCAATTTTAGGTACTGTTAAAACAGTGGAGGTCAAATTTACTATGGAGGGCAAAGACCAGTGATTCATTTTTCCTTATTCTTTATAGTCACTTTTCACCTTGAAGAACAAAAGGGCCTAAAGTCAGAGAATGTTTGTTCTTGAGTCTTGCCAAAGCCTTTTTTTTTTTTTAATAAACCATCATTAAAATCTGGGCCCACTGCCTTGACAAAAGAAAAGAATATATTTGTGTATACTTAAGAGACGGGAAAGAGACTGTGCGCCAGGGCTAGTCACAGATAAAGGAATTCCGGACATTATTCCTTGTGCTCCTAGGGGTTGCGACATGGGATTTCCTTTCAAAGTGGTAAATAGCCCTACAGTTGTTGTACAAGAGGGTGGGGTGGTCGCTGGTTTCTTTAAAATGGGGAGAAATGAAAGCACATTATGAGAAGAAAGACAGGCTGGATACATGTGCACAATGAACCCCTGTGAATGGGGGCGAGGGGTGCAAATTCACCCCCACCCAAAGCACCAGCTCAAAGCTGTGCCCTCATAAGCTTCCCATGGTTTAGAGGTGCTACCAGCTGATCTCTGCTTTGGGAAGAACAGCGTATGTCACAGCAAAATAGATTTAACTCTTAAGAGGGAGCCAAAATCTCGGGGCTTGTCGGCACCTTACGTGTTCCTCCTAGATCTGCAGGAGATAGATGGAACGTGTGGGGAAACAGGTTTATCTTGGGGTGACTCCTGATGTTTCCTGCCTTCTCTCAAAGCCAGACAGCCTCTCACTGCGCACTGTGGGACACTGGCTGCCCGTCCTGGCCTGGTATGGGAACAGAGAGGGTGGCGAGGCTGGGATACCATAGCTGTGAGCTTCAGGAGGAGCCTCACCATGTTTTGGAACAAAAAATCAGACAGTCGAGGTCTTTTGTGACTGAAAGCACCTTTCTCTCTTTTGCTGAATCCCACACAGGATTGGGGTGAGCAGCCTTCTCTTTTAAGAAAACAGAAAAGCTAAAGCTGCAGATTTTATCCTGTTTGCATTTTAAATAGAAAAACATTCAACTTTGTACTTGGATGACTTTTTCATTTGGACTTTGCATTAAGGACTCACCAAAGTGCACTGATTTTGCAGTGTCGGGTGAAGTCGGAAGGGGGGAGGAACGTGAATCGCTTGATGAGGGAGAAAAGAACATCAAGCTGATTTTATATTTGGATCTGAATACAAAACGATTTCCTTTCCTCCCTCTTCCTGCGGCTGTCCTGGGGGGTCAGCAAAGACTGCAGATCCTAAGCCTCACAATTAAAGCAGGGCTTAATGAGAAGGGGAAAGAAGATCTGCATGTTACTATTCTCCAAATCCTCAGGATTCAGGTCTTCAATAATGAATGTTCATTTAAGGAATCATCAGTGGAACAGATAAATTAGCATATTGCAGAAGTTCGCAAATGGAAGGTTCCTACACGAGCCTTCTTACTGCCTTCTGTTTTATTGCTAGATATCTGAATTACAACTCTGCAATCCTTCTACTGTGTAACAACACACCTGCAGCTTTATTTTCCCTTTAAACTACAGTGAGATCTCATGTCAGTATAGGGAGGCACCTGATAAAATTGTAAAATCCAGCTTGTGAACTTCATGCAAAGTGGGAATGTCTAAGAGGCTGAACTGCTGCTTCCAGTGCAAGAGTCAGTTTGGATCTGCTGCAAAGGATCTTGTTCCACTAGTGAATAAGACGCCCAGGAAGGGCTAGAGAGACTGAAGTCATAGCTGCATTCAGTCCCTACTGCAACTCATTGGCTTAAGAGACTGTGTCAAGAGGGTCTAAGTCCATACAGGACACGTGGAAGGTTCTAACCAAGATGGGAACTGGAGACATCAAAGAAAAAAATGACACGTTTTCCTTTTTTCTCTTTGACTCCTTCCTAATATCCCACATTTTTCTGAAAACGGTGGAAAAGAGAAAGTTCCCTTGTTCACTGCAGCAATAAAATAACACATCTTCTAAAATAACTGTATGGCTGGTCTAAGGAACAACCAGGACAGCTAAATGAATCATACAGAGAATTACTCATACATACGCATTTTCAAACAGTAAACAGGTCATGCTTAGCATTGTTAACTCGCACGCATGCCAGGCTGTGCGGCCCACATTGCCGCTCATGTGTATTTGAGGAGATCAGGAGAAAATCGCTTGGTGCACAGCAGTAAAACTGATGTGAATCAGGCCCTGGGATTGCACTCAAACATTAGCACTTCTGCTGTGTTGGGTATGGGGCTGTAGGGCGGTCACACAGCAGGAGAGTACCATTATGCTTGTATGAATCGGATCATGTTTTCTGAGCCCTGTAACAGACTACTGAATCGTGCTTTTTTGATATCCTGGTACAATCACATTAAATCTCTTCAGAGGAACTATATTTTCATGGCCAAAAGCCAAACAAACAAAACTCTGAAAAATAACAAAACCCTTTTAGAAGGATTTTTTAAAAGGTAAACAGATCTCATACTTGGTTTAGGGACTTGTAATTTTAAAATAGCTCAAATAAATTCAGAATACCAAAACTGATCTGCTGTCCTTCTTCCCAGTGGTGGTGTGAGCACATGAGAGTTTCTGTCTCCTCACAGTGGCAACTGCCCCTTAATTATGGCACCATTGCCCAGTGTCACGATCTCTTTATCTTCGACTGCAAGGTGGAGTCAACCTGGGCTTGGAGGAGTATTCCCACTGGACAGACGTTCATATCAATCCAACAGCTCTTGTGAATAAGGTTTGCAGGATTGGTGCTTGACATACACCTCTTTTTACTCTCAAACAATGTTGTTGGTTTTTTTTTTCTCCCAAAGCTGCTTACATCCTGTGACCTTGCAGTAAAGCCCAAATGAAATGCCTCACAATTTTCCTGAATACTATCTTTATTCTTATGGCTCCTGTATGAACCACTGCTATGCAGTTAATGCTGTGCAGTTGTTTCTACCCTAAGACCTTTTAGACAAGGGTTTACAATTTGGCATCTGAGTTCTCAGCCTGAAAATTCATCTTTGTTTTTGTACTCTCCCCAAGACTCTGTTTTAAATTGATATAAACATTTCAATAGCTTAAGAGTGCAACAAAATGGTCAGCCTCCCTTTCCAGCTGGAAAACAAGCGTGTTTCTTTGAGTCAAAGTATTGCACGTCGTTGGCTAGACTAGTGGCTGGTCTCATCTTGGCTTGGTCATGCAGATCCAGGCATCTGCGTAACCTTCTGGCACATTCAGAAAAAAAATAAAAACCACCTTTACTTGACTGTGCAATACTTGCCTTTTCAATGTATCTGTTTCTCTGTAGTGGGTGTCGCTTACCCCTCTTCCCCTGATACATATCATGCACAAATACCACCATATTCAGCAAGAGACGCTAGGAACCTGTTGGTTTCCTTCAGCATGTGGAGAAATCCCTCAGTAACATAGTTCACATCTGCCCGACCAAAATTCACATGCCGTACTAAAAATTTTACTGACTAATCGAGATAAGGGAGAACAGACCTCTGAAAGAAGCAAGGAAGGACCCCAGCAAATGCTTGCTCTACCTTGATAAGCTCTTTGCTTATTCTGCGGAGTCTCAGATCTGGATTTCATTACTGGGATTAGTTCTCTGAAATCTTAGTGCAGCAAATCAAGGCTGTATAGAATCATAGAATCATAGAATCATTAAGGTTGGAAGAGACCTCCAAGATCATCGAGTCCAACCGTCAACCCAACACCACCATGCCCACTAAACCATGTCCCTAAGCACCACATCTACCCGTCTTTTAAATACTTCCAGGGATGGTGACTCAACCACTTCCCTGGGCAGCCTGTTCCAAGGTTTAACCACTCTTTCAGTAAAGAAATTTTTCCTCGTGTCCAATCTAAACCTCCCCTGGCACAACTTGAGGCCATTTCCTCTCGTCCTTTCGCCAGTTATTTGGGAGACCAACACCCACCTCGCTACAGCCTCCTTTCAGGTAGTTGTAGAGAGCGATGAGGTCTCTCCTCAGCCTCCTTTTCTCCAGGCTAAACAACCCCAGTTCCCTCAGCCGCTCCTCATCAGACTTGTTCTCCAGACCCCTCACCAGCCTCGTTGCCCTTCTCTGGACACGCTCCAGCACCTCAATGTCCTTTTTGTAGTGAGGGGCCCAAAACTGAACACAGTATTCGAGGTGCGGCCTCACCAGGGCCGAGTACAGGGGCACGATCACTTCCCTGCTCCTGCTGGCCACACTAGTTCTGATACAGGCCAGGATGCCATTGGCCTTCCTGGCCGCCTGCGTATGTGTGGATTCAGGATGGGAAGGAACCTTATTAATTGCCTGCATGCATTTGCATTATTCTTTCGTCTCCCACCTTGGTACTTTTCTCCTCCTGAATCCAAATGGTGACATTTTTCTTTCTTGGTGACATAAAGTTTTCACTTTGCTTTCGTTCAGTGCTCACTTAACTGTCATGATTCCCTTTGCTCTTAGTCATTTTCATATAGTTCTGTATTTCTTACCAGGGCTTCTGATACTCTGCAAGAGATAGTCAGGAGAGAGCTCCAAAACCAGGAGCTGCTTTCCTCATTTAATTACTTTTAGAGTCACATTTGTTGATTTTGTTAACTATCCAGCACAAGAACTAATTTTATTGTTCAAGGGGCAACTCCACGTTTTGTCTGTCTATAGGAACTGCAATAAACTCTTGGGCTGAAGAGGTGGGATTTTTAGGAAAAGAAAACAGTGGTGTGCTCGTTTCTGCTCTGTTTGAAATCAATAGTAAAAATAGAACCAGTTAGGGGTTTTATAACAAAACAGCTTTTCATTAGAAAATTACGCTGTGGCAAAATTCTGTGTAGAAAGTGGCTGGGTTAGATGCAATTTTCCAGGAAAGGTTCTCCAGCCAGGATGGTGTTTCTGGTCACAACGCAACGATGCCATGACCTTGTCATTGAGATGCATGCGTAGGATGCTGGAGACACCACGTTCCTTGGTGGAATCAAGCCTCTGAATCTGTGTCTCCCACTACCGGGGGCTGCCCTAAATATCTGGCTATTTTTAGATGAGTCTTTTTCTGTTGCTGCTTTTCATAATAAGAAAAACCTTTGAAGGATTTGTGTTTTATCCCTATGCACAACGGGAATTAAAATAAATAAATAGATCTTAAATATTTAGACATGAAGAGAGAAGAATTTCCTGCCCAGCTTTTGCTAAGCGGCGTAGGTGGCTTTAATGCAAACCGGGTCTGCTCCTTGGTACCTGGCAATGCTTTCTTTTCTTGGAAGTGACTGCGGGAAAGCACCTTTAAAAGCAGGATCCCACAAAGCAAACTGCTGTTTCCAAGGTCACTGTGCAATCATCTCCCCCGTGCCATAGTTTTTCCAGACGATGAACTGATCTGCTGCAACCTAACCAACCCGTTAGAGAAGGAACTGCTCTAGCTAAGGAGCTGCAGCAGCATGGAGGATACAGCCAGCACCAGGGCAGCAAGGCGAAGGAGTCCTTTAAGTGTCTGACCCCCCCACAAAGCCCCTCAAAGGAAACCCAAAAGTCAGGATCTGGCACTAAAGAAGCAAGTTTAGCTCTGGGCATCACACCTGGTGTATCACCCACCTGCTGCCCCTCCTCTGGGCTTGCGGGAGGCTGCGCCTGGACACCAGCAACTGCTTTTCCTCCGAACCTTCAGAGGTCAAGTGAGCTAATCTGGAAACCTGCGGGGGATAGAAAAAGGGACTTTTGTCAACAGGCAGCCATGCTATGTAGACTTGATAAATATGTGCAGTGCTAATTCAAAGCAGATTCCTGCTTTGCCACAAGCAGAATTCCTCCAAACCCTGCCATCAAAAACATTATGTCAGAGCTGCGGAGAAGCCTAACAAACAGGGGAGAAGTAGGGGTCACGTCAGGGTAACAGTGCGGTGGAAGCTGTAAGGAAGTGATTGAAGCCCTGTTCCACGGCCTGATGGAGTTTGTCATTAAGAAGGATTTCACAAATGATTTGCAGCCAATTCCCTGGGTCCGATTGGTACTTTCCAGCTTAATGCAAACCAGTGAGGAAACCAGCTTCCAGACCTAGTTAGGCCAAACTACCCAGGGAGGTTGCAGGCAAGAGATAACATAACATCGCCTGGGGGTGCGGAAACGTAACTGAAACTGCGATTGGTTTTTAAGGAGATCGTTAGGTTCTCTCTCCCCATCTCCAGCAAACAGCTTTTATCTTGTCTCCCAAAATAGCAACCTCCCATCCTTCAAAACAAACCAAAAAAAAAGGAAAACCTCTTGAGACAGGCACACAGACAAAGCCGACAGAAGTGGAACACAGAGCTGATCAAAAACAGATTCCAGCGTCAAGTCCAAAGTCAGTTTCAGCCCATTTCTTCTTAATGGGTAAACTTAAGAAACTGAGAAAACAAAGTAATTACCCACCAAGCAGATTTTACTGACACTAAGCATTTACACGTTTCTGACACATATGATCCCTGTGATTTGATCAAATCCATCTCTGTTTAGTGTGGCGCGTCAATTGAGTTGATCTCTGGAGGCTCTGGCTCATTTGCTTCTGGATTTATAGCTCAAGGAAAAATGATAGAACTACGCTAACTGGGGTAGGCTTTTGTTCTGCTTCACTCTGACCATCCACCTTCCCTGTTCTGATTTCAACTCCATCCCACTCGTGGCCTTCCCTTGGCCTGCTCCTTCTGCAGGTCAGTGATTCATCACACAGGAGGACACAGATGTTCTTTACAAAGAAGTGTTTCCGTGCAAGCTGCTATTTTTCCTAGAAAAGAGGGCTGGGGATGAGGAATGAGATGGGGAGGAGGAATTCACCACTGTGCAAAAGGCCCGAGAATACGTATTGCCCAGTTTCCACCAGAGTTTGCGTGATGCTGCCTATACGACCCACCGGCACCCCCAGGGAGCAGGGCTGACTGCCGGATTCACACCCGCAAGGCTCCAAGTAGGAAACCTTGGGGCATGTGGCCTGAGGAAAGAGGCGGACTCTCTGAGCAGCTAATCCGTAAGCATTTGGTGGTCAGCGGGCAGTCATCTTGCTTGATGGCAATACTAGGATTTAGCTGTGGAGCATGGTCAGAGGTTGTTTTGCAAGCCACCCTCTTCTCATTCAGCAGAACCTCATCCAAATTCCTCTGTCAGCTCTTGCATTTCTTAGAAAACAGCCATAGTCTTCTTTTGAGGTTTCGTTTATGGACACTTTTGAGTCCAAAGCTGAGAACGCCCACCCTGCCTTTGAATCTCAGCAGTGCTGAGGTAGCACCAAAGAAGTTTGGAAAGGGAAGAGACCTGTACCTCAGGTCAGGCCCTGGTAGGCCATCTCAGCAGAACATCATGGCCCTAATACTGCCTAAATGTGGCAGCTGAACCTCTTAGAGATTACTTCATGTAGGTCACCAGCAAACGTTTTCTGAAGGACATCTCCTAGCGCTTTATCTCGTCTAATTTTAAATATTCCTAAAGATAGGGCTGGCATCATTGCTTCCTTCGGGAGATGAATTACACAGGCTGATGTAACTCAACCTTGGGAAGACTTTCTTTTCTCTCCCTAGACTCTGACCAGTTGCAACAGAAAAAAGCAGATAAATAGCTGCCCTTGGTATCGGATCTACCATGATTCCAACCTCTCCTGTTAAGCACTCCGATTTACAAAAATTTTACTATTGTAACATCTAAAGGCCCCATTACAGTGTGCTGTGCAAGAAAGTAGTATCGAATCTATCAAAAGAGCTCTTGGTCTTCAGGTTAAACAATGTGGCAAATAACCAGATTAGCAGCAAAAGGGATGTGGGTTTAAACCATACTGACATTTTGTTTGAGGCATGGAAAACTGGCAGAACACTCATACAATATTGAGGCAAGATTGTCTATATAAGCATCCTTGACACCTGAGATGTCAAAGTCAAGCTACAAAACTGAGATCTAATTGCATGTATTTAGTTTCTTAAACTGTTCCCTTCCTTAGATTTGGGCTACTGATCCTTGACTGAACATCGAAGAACACAGAGAAAATGATTCCCTAAGATAGTAACTTGCAACATGCAAGTAAACTCATGCTTTCTTAAAAACAAACATCTCTGTGGCACTGAAATATTTTTGTCTTCAGTGGAGTTGAGCCACCAGCTTAGATGTAGGGACAAGCTTCCTTAGTCTTTGGCTTGTGAGCTGCTTAGCAGGTTTCCTTACTGAACTCTGTATGCATTGACGGCCCATGCCAGTGTCTTTAGGAATGTGTTGGTCTCATCTAGACAGTTTTCACCAAACGAAAACAAATGAAGGGCTGTGTTGGTCTCCCTCTTAAGCCTCATCCGGCTCTACCGACTCAAATCGCTGCAAACAAATCATTTCCGTGTACAAAGATTTCCGGAAGGAAAGACAGGACCCAGAGCGGATCCACATGGCATATCCTGATAATTCCCATCAGTTGGGCTTAAAACATCTTTTTTCAGATCTTCTAAAGATCATTATACATACATTCTGTACTATACAGTGCTTAAGGACATGGTACAGCTAGTTTGGAGGTTTTCCCAACAGTCTCATGCGCAAGTGGCTGATGAAACAAGAAGGAGGACTTGGGAGTCACCGATCTAGTCTGCAGATGCTAGAGGAGGGACGTGAGAGAGCATCCTCCTCTCATTTGATGCCTACAGGCAAAGGCTGAATGCTGGCAGAGACTGTACAGTGCTTTCAAAGAAACATACTTTTTGCTAAACCAAAGCTTCAGGGATTTTGTAACTTCTCTCTCTTCTTCTCTGGTCATTTTAATGTCTCTCTAGGGTAGCCATCTTACACTTTTCCAAAGTCTTAGGATGAATTATCATCGTCTTTTATTGTCAAAGGAGTAAGCTGACATACAGTACAATAATTTAATTGACTCAGTAGTTTGAAATACTGTGTCATTTGTTAATATTACCTTATGTTACATGCAAAATTTCTCTCTTAATGCATGTTCTGGCTAAGAACTTAAATAGCCAGGCTAGGCGAATTTCAAAGCTATCACCCCTCAACAGCTATGTAAAGATATGTATATATGGCAAGTGGGATCGGATTTTGGGTTAATACTGGCCAGTGCTTTAATTTGTGTGGTGTGGCCAAGTGAAACTTAATTTACCAACCTCTTTTAACTTTCATTTTCATCTGTTTGCTTTTAATTTATGTGAGTGTTATTTTCCAAGCTCCCATGGTACCAAAGCTGTCATTCAGAAACAAGTCTGACTGCTCTAAATTATTACTGAAAGTTGTTTCATGATTATACTTTCAAGATGATGGGGACTAGATTAGATCTGTGGCTCTAGCAGTACACTCTGGGTGCCTGTACAACCAGACACCAGAACAGATTTTCAACCTGTGTGAAACCAGCACTATTTTATTGAATTCTGGCAAAAATTTCATCTCACCACTGATGGTCGCTCCTGACAGCAACTTTTAGGAAAACCTAAGGGAAATCCCTCCTTAATATTTTATGTTGCCAGCTTAAAGTCTGACCTCTACTGGCAGTCGGGATGAATTATAAGCTGATGCATGTACGGGTTATTGCATTGCCTCCTAAACACTGAACTAAAGGCCATTTCTTGCCTTCAGAAAAATAAACCCCACTGCGTTCTCCCTGTCTCCTGCCTTGTGAACAGACTGACCGGCATGCAGCTTTAATATTGCCTTGGTGCACCATGTTCCCTCTGCGGGAAGTGCCACCACAGCATAGGAATCACTAAATATATTTCCAGTCTGCCAAGAAGTGTGCAATAAGGTTGTGATTAACAAGTTAAAAAAAAATAATTACTGTATCATATCCACACAGAAAAGAAAATTATTCGGGTTTTTTTTTTAATCTGATGGCTATTGTCACTTCAATAGAAAAAGATGAGAAATGTATAAAACTGTATAGAAGACCTGTTGAAAACTTTTCTACTACTGCTCTAACTTAAAAAAAGTCCATTCTCTTTAGCGAAATATCCAGCCTGAAGAGCTTTACTCTTATCCTGAGTATAGGCAGCCCGTTTATTCCAGGTTAAAAGTCCAGTATTAACGTTAAAACTGGGTAGGAACAAGAGAGAAATCACTGCTTGCATCAATAGAGATTTACTACTTGTTTCTTCATGAGAGGTCCTGGCTCATATCAAGATAGATTTCAATAGCGACTGACTCTTTCTGTGCACATGAGCAGGTTGGGGAATACTTCTTGGAATAGAGTCAGCACAACAATTGCTTTCATTATTTGCAGCTGTACAAAACAAATAAGTTTGAAAGAAATATAGAGGTGCCAAATTCAATCCCATTGATGTGTGAGTGAACACAGTGTTTACTGCTGTGCTGTGACACACATGAAGTCTGTGAATTACTGCTGTTGACTTTTCAGCCTTACATGTCACCTTTGATAAATGAGCTAATCTGCTGATAGCTACTCAAAATAATAAAGTAATTTAGTTAAAAGAGTTTTAAAACATTCCTTCCTTAGCATCTGAAACTTTCTACGTAACTACTCACCACATACAAATTACCCTGTATAGAGCAATTCTGATTAGATTAAAGGGAACTGAATGTAGGGGTTTGACAAGCTGGAATCATAACTCGATCCATGGTTTATTGTCTGTAGCTATGAAGAACTGTTGGGCTGACATGTAATAAAAATATCCAGCTATCTATCCATCGATACACAAATGTGCTCCCAGGAGTTGACCTGTGGTGACAATTCTGAGTTGACACAGGGACACAGGGAAGCCTGGAAAGGACCCAGTGGAGACAGATCTAATGGCCTTCTACCTTCCCATTTTCCTACCCAGTGCTCTGGAGAAAGGAGAGAGATCTTGGCTAGATTCACTTCCAGATAAATGCTATATTATATCTGAAGACTGAGTAGCAGTAATTTGTTGAGTCCCCTGGGAGGAGGTGAAGGGCAGGAAGAACACGTGCTGTGGTGGACTGCAGTGAGAGTGGAGGGTGAACCTTGGGGCCGAAGCCACCAGCAGAGAGGTATGTCAGGCTCTTGCAGGGGCTGCTCCCCATGGTGGTTCATCCCAGAGACCAATGCGTGCCCTTGTTCCTCCTCTCACTCGCAGCCTTGTCTGAAGAATGTGCCCTCTCCTCAGGATGGTCAAGTCAAGGAAGAATGAAAGCTATGTCTGGAGCGCCTATGAAGTAATCCTGTCTGGGAGTCATTGGAAACACTTGCATCTGCAACCCTAAAGCTTTTCTCAGGACACCACGTTGGGGGAGAGGCAAAGACAGTTTCATACCTCACATTTTTTTATTTTTTTTCCCCTAAAGTCTTTAGCACATAGCGTGGTCTCCTTTTTTGTGTGTCTCGTTCCCACTGGGTCTGCATATTTGCTAATCATGGAGATGTGCCAGGTCTTCTCTTTCCCAGAGGAATTGCCATAATTTGGATCAAGAAATAACAACATTCCCAGCCTTTTTTCCATCGACATGAGATTACTGCATTTCCTAAATACTTTAAACTGTGCTTGAGTGCGTGGCAGATGATTGCAGATGTTGCCACCTCCTTTCCCAGATTTCATGTTTATTTTATGGCTGTAGATCTCAGTTCTCGACTTGTCATCCAGTTACAAAGAAAGGACATGTCCCCTCGCTACATAACTCAACGTAAGCACAGGGTGGTGATATCTCTGTCATTCTGTAGGACTCTACAGTGTCAGAGGGAAAACAATGGCTCTGATTAATGAGCTGCTGCCGCCAAAGACCAAACAATTTTGACCTAGAGTTGCTTTCTGTGACCTCTTTCCATAAATCTGCAACTCATACAGCGATCCGTATCATGGACAGCCAAGAAAGCACATGGCATTGTATGTTCAGGGAGTTGCCTTTGAGCAGGTGTAGTCGAACTCCAAAGGTTATGTTTTGATTACAGAAGAACAGAGAAAAGTTCCTGTTAATTGACATAGGGGGTTTTTAAGCATCAGCACACAAAGCAGTAAGGTGGCCTTGCTGAAGAGTTTCTGCTGATTACAGAAGGAAGCCAGAGTGACCCTGTGCCACTTGATCGGGAAATGCTGATGCATCTATGGGTGAGGAAAAGCCTTGTAGGAACAACTCCCAAGAGCAGGGCCAATGTCTTATCTTATCTTTAAACACTTGCTCTACTTAGCAGTTGTTTTTACTGTGCTGTTGTTGATGTCTCCTCTGCTTGAGACTGATGATTTAATTTTTTGTTGTTGTCACTAGGAACATTTACACCCAAACTACCGTCTCTGGCTGAGCTACACGAAACTTCTATTTGTGGCAGGCAGAGAAGAAGAACGGGTGTGAACTGCTCCCCTTTCTGATGAGTCAGTTAAACAAATACTAGCTTCTCTGGCTTGGAAAATCAATGAAAACATGAAGCCTGTTGCTTTGCCAGCAGATACTATTGGGTTAACACTAGCATTTGAATATCCTGAAAGCCATGCGCTTTCCAAGGACAGGCTTTTCAGGGAGAGTGTTTTTTCTCATTACAGTCAAGCCTGCTTCTTGGGTCCATTAATCATCTGCTTTCTTTGTGTTTCACCCTCCAATTGTGAGAGTTGTCACATCGTCTATGGTTTGGATTCCTCAGCAAAGGTGGTGGAGTTGTCTTATTTTAGTTTGCCTACTGCTTTTGGGTAATTTTTCTTGACTTTGCAATTATCTTGGAAGTATCATGTAACCGAGATATCCAGTCTGGGCATGCGGAGAATAGCTTGGCTACCAGCCTTCAGCACATGGAGCGCTTGTTGTTGAAGTGGCATTCCTACCTCCTGCGAGACTAGTACTGAGACAGGGTCTAAACCCCTACTCATCTCCTCCTCTAGGAAAAGTAGTT
>NW_008824812.1:619816-630841 GCF_000699105.1 Pygoscelis adeliae
CAGTAACCTACAGGGGTTTGGCCTGTGTCAGCACCTGATGAGGAAGTCACAGCCCCCCTCCATTAAGCACTGTACAGATGCATAGGAAAAGATGAAGGGTTTAAATCTTTACAGACAAGTTAAATTATTATCCTCGATATACACATGGAGAATTGAGGCTTAGGAGAGCAAATAACCTGATCAAAACTAACTCCCTGAGCAAATCAGGAGAGGAATGAAATGGGAGAGAGGCACTCGAACCACATTAGGTCTAGAGGGTGAGTTACCCTCTAACAACGCTTTCTGACCTACACGTTCCCCATCTGCAGCCCATCACGGGGGCCTTTGGCCTCTGTACTGACTCGGTACCCTTCAGGTGGCTTGACACAGAACTCACTAGCCGGCAGAAAAGAAGAAAATTGAGAGGTTTGTTCCTGACTTACAGCCAAGATCTTCACCACAAGAGCACCCCTTCTTCTTTGCTGGGAAAGTCAATGCTAGCAATAATATTTCATTTAGAAAATTTTGCATTTTGAATAGAGAGCATAAGACATTTTATTAATAGTGCATGAGTCTAGCAGAATCAAAAATTGGATGTCCTTCTCCCACCCAAATTCACAACAAAAAGGGGGGAGGTGGGTCTTTTTAGTTATTTGCTACTGTCTTTTTAAGCCTTTAAAATAATAGAAAATTACTTGATTATAACAAGTGAAAGCTGATTCCAGGAGCTGAAGACTTAATAAACACACCAAATATTGCAAGGCGTGTGATACAATAATGCTGGCAGTACTGTCATGTCTTCTCTTTTCATAGGGGGTAACCTTGAAATAAACCCTAAAATTATTACAGGCCATTGGTTTAAACACACACAGCTTTTCAATGAATCCTTGAGCTTTCTAATTCCAGTAAAAATGGGGTTTCCTTGGGGATATAGTAATGAAAACACCCCTTAAAACGGGTACCTCTTCATTTTTCAGATGTGCTCACACTGTGTGCTTGTGATGAGGTACCCTGGCATCTCAGAGGAAAGCACGTTCTGTCTCCTTCATGTCATTTACTGCTGCAGACACAAAGTTGTTTGGAGAGACTAAGCTTCACCAGTTTTTCCCTGGCAGGCAGCATAGGTAACAGCTCTTCCTCTGCACGATCCATATTATTGGCGATCACCTTATCACTGGTGACCAGGGCCATGCACGCTGTTTGTACAGCCCCCATTGATTCCAGAGTGGTTTCAGAGCACAGATTATGCTCCCGATCCAGGCTCTGCCTCAGAAATGCTTTAAGGTAAGCACGGCTTACAAAAGTATCCCCAATCTATTGCCAGCAATGAACAAAACAGTTTTTAAATGTTGTGTATATGCTTCTCCCCTTCCCCCACTAAAATCAGCTCTAAAACTCTGACTTCCAGTCCTTTCTAATGGGACCTGATGTGTCCTGGGGCCCAGGTCTATGCACAAGAGTGACTTTACACACATGAATAGTCCCTGGAGTTCAATCATGTGCAAAAAGCTATTTGTGTGCCCAAGTCCTTGTGGAATCGGGGCCTTAGTCTAACCTGCTTCATTTAGCTGTCAACACAGTGGTCTCCGGTTTGCCTAGCAATTATTTCTTTTTCATCTGATGCAGAGGTTAGGTGCTCTTTGATACTGTTCTTTCAGCTTTCCCCTCTGTGCGCTGCAGTGCCCAAAAAGGGATATGTGTATCTCTCAATCAGATATCATATTGACGTTAGCTGTCACTATGTGCAATACCTAGATACGTTCAATCTCACAAGTATTTGTGAGTGTTCTTTTGGGGATAGCTACTGGGTAGTTACAGTGCCTAGAGGATGCTTGAAGGAAGGCTGTTACAATAAGAAACAGAGATTAAAAATAGTTTTTATCCATGCTCACTGATGGTCCTAGCATGAACAATCAGGCTTAGCGTGGGAGGGATCTCCCTCAGCCAAGTGAGAGAGAGTTAGAAATCGTCTGACAGAGAGGTGAGGGAGGTCACACATTACCCTCTGCCTCAGGATCCTCCCATGTTTAATGTTGGCTGTGCTGCAAAATTAGATTATCCCAGGAAAAACAGTTTTCAATATACTTTTCTTCCCTGGATAATGTATCAGTCAACCTTTCACATTTCACTCCCAAGGATTTGTGTGGTTGTGCTGTGTTTGGGGTTTTCACCGTCAAGAGCAGAATGTTAAAGTCTAGATAGAAGGTAAGAATACACTCTCAGAATTAGAAATGGTGCAGTGAGGCTCTGGACAGAAGGTCTGTCTTGCTGCAGTCAACTTGCGTTGGCAACAAGTAATGGAGGACAGGAACCTAACATCAGATGTAGCATGTCAGTTCCCAGGAGGAGCCTGTCTCTCTCCCTTGGTTTACAGAGGGGATGTTGTGCTAAAACCTATTTGTAGCTCTGCAGGAGGCAACGGGCTCTCTGCTAATTCTGCAGTATTATCACTCTAGCATCTTATCCCAAAGGATCTAAGGAAGGATGCTGCACCAAGTTCCTCACCCCAGCCAGACAGCAGGGTTAGCTTCACAAAGAAAATGGCAGGGACAGCCATGGCACCGATGCTGTTTTCTGGGCCTTTATACATCGTTCTTGCAGAACGGAGCCTGCCAAGCTGTGTGTTCCTCTGCAGAGCTTCGCTGTGGCAGTGGCAGGGTTGGCTTGAGTACTTGTTTTTAATTTTATGACCCTTGTAGCCCTAGAGCAGGACCAAAATTATTTAGCAGAGGAGAATGTTATTTTAGGCCTGGACATTGTAATTTGAGCTGTGCAATCAGAGCACATTAGCTTCAGCAGGAAAAAAAAATCCAGCAGCATGGGTCTCCCATCCCAGTCTGGGCAGGTTGTAGTCCTGGTTTTACAGCGTACCACAGAGTATTACCTCAGAAAGTTGTTCTTCAAGTCTGAGAGTTTTTATATAAAGTGCAGAGTAGCTGTGAAAAACTTTTTTGAGAAGCACTAGACATGTATCGATTAAAGCCAGAAAACCAAAAGGAAATACATCAAAATGGTGAACATTCACATAGGAAGGAAAGAAGAACATCCACAAGAAGAAGGAGAAGCACTGCAGCTAAGCTACATGGCGTATTGAAACAATGCTTTTCTATGGGATGCCAACACTGGGTTTACTTTGCCCTTCCCAGAACTATCGCACCTGCCTGTGTTTCACCACTCCTGCAATCAGAAGCTTCCCAGCAAGTCAGAGACCTGCACACAATGTCCCAGAAGACTCAGTCTTTGTACAAGCTAAACTGTCTCGACCTGCAACCCAGGTTGCCCTGGCACCACAGAGCGGTGTGAACGAGGATCCAAAGCTAAACAAATGTTAGGGCGCAGGATTGTGGAAAACGAGGGTATGCACTGCCAAGCATGAGGCAGCCTACGTGCCTGCTTCCCTCTGCAGGAAGCTTCTTGCAGCATCCTAACGCCTTCTTAAAGCCACGAGTCTCCTCAAATATATAAAACAAATATGAAAGTGGAGTAGATCCCTTTCTTCTCATCCAACATGCCCCGGGGCTGTCCCCAGCTTTGCCTCCAAAAAATGAAGTCTAGCTCTAAAGGGACCATGGGAGGTTAAGAATTTTGTGAGGCATCATCCTGCCAGTTTTGGCATTTAGGTGTCCTGATGTAGCACAGCCGCACCTTTTCCCCCGCTGTTATAGAATCATAGAATCATTAAGGTTGGAAGAGACCTCTAAGATCATCGAGTCCAACCGTCAATTCTCTCAGTTTTGCCCTCAAACTCTTTTTTTTTCCAGTCCACTCAGCTGTGGCTCTGGAGTGCCAGAAAGGGCACACGCTGTGTTTATATAAACCCTCTGTCACCTGGCAGCAGCGATCAAATGTGTGTGTGGCAGAGGAATTTCTCCTGTCCTCCATGGGGTAGAAAAGCACTGAAATTACACTTTGCTTATTCTTTTCTTCGGCTCCCGAAGCCAAAATAAACTTTGGGAAAGAAGTAGCTCAGAAGTATAAACAGAATAATTGAAAAATACTTTTCTTTCTTTTAGCAAAAACAGTCTCAAATATTATAAAAGCCCAAGGACCGGTCACAACAGCAGCTCAGGTCTAATGCCAGCTGCCTGGCACTGCGCTCCAGACCCCTCTGACAGTGTCACACTTGCTCATGAGAGGTAAAACTCAGGCCTGTTCAAAAGGCCGGCTCGAGACATCAGCTAAGCCCCCCTAAGCCCTAAGAACAACTGAAGGCACAAGAGGAAAGAAATAAAGGATTATTTCAAACCCCAGGATTTTCTAAGTTGAAGCAGCACCTGGCTGAAGTCACAGCATAAACAGCCCGGAGCAGATCATGGTAGTAGCTGTGTCCTGGGAGAGCTACGCAGGACCCAAACAACCCTCAGCTAGCAACTTAAATGACACTTGACAAACATATTCAAAGCTGGTGGCCATTTTTTGGATTGTTTTTGCAAAGCTCAGCACATGGTCTTAAGAGACTGAAATACCTCAGCACCATGAAACAACACATGCCAAAGCTCAGCCCATGCTCAGTGTGAACTGGTTGTTTCTAGAAGCCGGAGGGGACTCGGAGTCAAGTGCAAGGGCATGCTTGCCTGATATTGTCTCTTCCTGCGGAGTTTTTTCTGGTTTTTTTCTGTTGATTCTTTGCTAAATGTGACGCTGCACCCTGTACGTGTCATGCTGAACGTGTTTAGGAATAACGGTACTTCTTAAAAGAAACAGGGGAACTGCAGGGCTGGAACCCACTGGCTATTTTGCTTCCACAGCGTTACATGTAATAGCAGTTCTTAGGTAGGGCCGTGCTAAATAACGTCACACAGATGCGCTGGAGGGAGTTTGTGTGGGCCAGCTCCAACTTTGTATTCTGCAAAGGACTTTGGAGATAGAGCTACAGTGTCATCAGTTATGCAAAACTGGGAGGGGGGGACAGAGGGTATCTCTGATGCTGAAGTAATGGTCAGGACTAGTTTGAAGTCTCAGCTAGAGGTCTATAGGAAGGGGCAGTACGCCTTCAAAGGGAGTCCAGCAACACGCTGTCTGGGCAGGATCCCCTTTGGGAAGGAATCTCTGGTGCCGTGAGATTAGCTGGCCTCCGCTGAGTTACTGACGGGAATTCGAATGGCTCATGGAGGAAGCCAGGCTCTCCAAAGTGGGAGTGATTCACTCTCCAGGCTGAGAGAATATGCCAGGCTAAGAGCATTTTACTCAAATCCAGCAAAAAAGAGATGAGAGTTGGGAGGTGGGAGGCAAGAAAATCACTGTTTCATCCAGTTGAAAAGCCCTAATGTTTCTCTTTTTACTAGATATGTTATCTTCACTATTCTGCTGAGAATAATGCCTTTGTTACAAGCCCAGCTAAAGATTTCTGGCTTATCAAGTTCAAGGCAAAGGAGAAGATACAGATTTGAAGAGCAGGAGGGGAAAGAAAACATACGGCTTTAATGTCAGAGCTCTGGAAGCTGAGATACTTATCTAAGTCTGTTTTCTCCTTTCCTTGATTATGTTACTTTGAATTTGGACAAGGAAACCAGCCTGGCCAACCTCACTTCTGTTTCTTCTCAGTTTCACTTTCTGAAAATTATATTGTCATCGATGTACATTCAGATATGCATCTCACTGAGGACAGTTTCACATTCAGAAGACATTTCCTGAGCCAGGAGATGATGATGATAGAGACCTTTATCACTACTGTCATTGAAGACCATTGTCATCAGAGACCTGACAAACCTTGTCACACTAGCGCTGATGATGGTGTCCCAGACACCACTGCACATCTGCCTTGGAGCATTACACCAGTATACTGCCACGATGCCCACAAAGCAAAAAGCTCTCTATTTAGTCCCAATGAACGGTTTTTGATTTGCTTTTAATATAGCAGATGCTTCACAGTTGTGAATCAGAGTTGCTCCCCAGAATTATTGTTTTCTCTTCTCCCATCGATTAAAATGTAACGTATGAGTTCACACATCAAATTATTTCCCAAAGACCTGACTCCTTCCACTTTTATATGTGTGTAAAATCCTTTTGAAACGAATCTGTTCTCTTAAAACTGCAATGATTCAGTAATAAAGCTAGCTCTAAATAAAAGGAGAGAAAGACTACTAGCAGAAATGCAGGTGCTCAGTGTTAGAAAAGAGAGAGATGAATAAAGGAAACCAAAAACAAACTAAGGGGATCTCACAACTAACTCCACACTCAACTGAATTGCATCAGTATAAATGCAAGCACTGTGTGGGCCCCCAAATTAGGAACTATTTACAAAACAAAAAGCTTGCCTCAACTGTATTGTGCCTGTTCTAACCGTACTGAATAGCCTGCCTAATGATGATTTCTTCTTTATTTGGGTCAGGTCTCGCTGAGGAAGAATTTTTTGAGAAACCAACACTAAGCACTGCGAAAGACCACATTGTCATCTTACCAGGAGAGACCCTAAAAATAAAATGCAGGTAAGGATTGCTCCAGCAGTGCTGGATTTGCTTGGTTGTATTGATTACCTCGGCACAGTACAGCTTCTGGGTAGGGTAGAGCAGAGACTGCTGCACAGCCAGCTGGGAGCCGGTGCTGTTTACCCTCACATGCATTTCTGCGTGGAGGAGAATTTGATGGGCTGAAATAGAGCAGGGAGGAAAGTCTCAGGTCAGCGTTCAGCTTGGCCAGATTCTTTATGTTGTAAAGGGGCCCAAGCAAAATCCTGAGTCAGCACACGGGAAAGCTTATGGGAGGGAGATATACCACGCTTAAGGACATGGCTGGAAAATCCTCATCTGAAAATAGGTTCAGATTCAGCTCCTCTGCAGCTAAAATCACTCTTTTGCTCCCTGTCCGTAAGTAAACGACAAACAAGATCACCAGGGCATGTCATTAGCTCTTTGCGTATATATCTGAGCTTAAACTTCCTAACCTCAAATACCATCTAACCTATAAGATGACAGTTAAATAACCAGCAGTTAGTATGTGAACATTCAAAGACCTGACCTGTTTAAACATATCATATTCTTTAAATCAAAGATAACCAGGACTCAAAAAACCAGACTGCTGATATTGTAAATTACGGCAGCTCTTCAGTTCTTGGCACAATGTGCAAAAACTAGCCATGCAAGAAACAAGCAAAATTTTGGCAATGATGTGTGTTTACAGGGAGACGATCCTCTGGAAATGGGGGGTATAGCGTTTGGTCACAGCTGACTGGCACACAACTATATGTAATACAAAGAGTCAGAGCACTTTCTGTGGTGTCAAACATACATTAGCTTGCTCGGTCACACAAAAGGCCTCAGACTGAGATGTATGTAGGTGTCGCTTGTTCCGAGTGTGATTTATACGCCAAGCTACTGTGAGAGGTTGGTTTTTTAATTTCTTCTGAGAGCCTTGTAGGAGAGAAGGCTTAAGGTAATGCAGACTATCACAGCTTCTCTCCCTCTCTCTCTCACACACACATTATTTTTACACCTTCTTGCAAACTCCCCTTGACTGTAGCCACTACATGGATGGTTTCTTGCAACAGAAGTTACTGGAAACAGTAAGACAAAGCAGTGGGAAGGTGAATCTAAGCTGTAGTTTATGCTGACACATATGTCTCTTCTGATTTTTGTCCTAGTCTCTTTAATTCATTGTTATAGCGAAAGATAAATTGACTCACACTGTAAATTTGTGATGTCTTCTGGAGTGTCAGGCAGTTTTTTTCCAAATACCTCCAGCTAGCCGTGTGGCTTATGAGGTCAAAACAACCTTACAGTGGTATTTTTAGCTAGGCAAGCAGCAAGTATGATGGCAATAAAGTTTAAACAGTCCTTTAAAATCTAGATGCAGTGCTTCATAAAACATGTTATGTGGACATGGGTTCAGTGTAGTGCTCCAGGCCAATTAAATCAACACTTTTCAGCAGTTCTCCATCCACTACCTTTTTAATCTGTAGGAACATCCTATTTTTCTCACACACCAGATGAATAAGTAGATGAAGAAATTATTAGCGCTTCAGTCCCAAATTGCTTTATGGATGCAAAGCAATAAATCCACACGACAGGTCTGAGAAACAGAAAAGTATGCTGGCGTGCTTCCGTGCTAGCATGGGAACAGAGGCCCGGAGTACTTCAGTGCCTTGACTCAGGTCACGCAAGAGCTGGGAATAGAAGCTGGAAGTGTGATTTCTGCACAGCGAGTGCGAGATTCCCCGTATCAGGTCCTTTGCGGATGTCCGTCATCCTGCCTCCTCTGACACACCAGCATCTGCACACTCATGGATTAGCTCCGGACTGGCCCAAAGGGAGCTCTGAAGTCCTTCGTACTTCTAGGGGGCATTAGGGCTGTGTGGAGCAGAGCACGGGACAGCAGACCAAGCAGGTAGCTGCTGAAGACTGCGGTAACTCTGTGTGAACATCCCTTCGCCCTTGAACTCCATTCATTTGAGGTTCTTGGCCAGGATTTCCCCATTTTTGGCAGCTTGGCCAAAGCTACTGCCGTGACTCCCCTCTGCCAGATGTGTGAAAATCCCAAAGCAATAGCCAAAGTCTTCATCTTCCACCAGGATAAAATATGCGGGAGGAAAAAGTGGGCATATGTAAGGAAGCATAGGTGTGTGAAATCCCTGACGCGCGCTGCAGAGCCACCGTTGCAGATTTCCAGCCCTGATGGACACCAGACTGCGTGACGGTAGAGGGGCAGGGACATGATGACACGCTGGGAGTTGAGTGTCTGAATGTGAAGTGGCATTGTTCCATATTCTGGGCCAGAAGTCCCATTTCTTGACAGAGGTGGTCATTACATCATTAATGACGTTAGTAAGGTAGGGACAGAGCCCTGGGTAGGGACCTCCACATAAAAAAAGAATAATTCATTGCTCTGAAGGACAGGAAGCTGGTATGACGGATGAGGTGGGGTTGTCCAAGTCAACAGTGCATCCAAAAACGAGGGTGAGGCTGCTCACCAGAGAGGATATTCACACTTTTCCCAGTGCTCTCGTTCAGCTACGTGCTGGGAATAACCTCAAGAGTTCAGCCCCATGTCCGCATCATCTTCAGGAAGGCGACAAAAGGACGGTCAGAAACGGGGGCCAAGAGGATGTTTGTTTAAGTGTCACTGAATTTGCTGGCAAACGCGTTCCCTTATTGCACCTATCGCACCACCACAAAGCCACTGGCACAGAAAGAGCAGTTAGAGTTATTAGCTAACTGGAAGCTTCACACAGCTTGCTTGTTAGATACGTTTGGTATTAGCATCTCTTATACTGTCGATGTGTCTAGATCAGATTTTTCCCTGGTGACACTCAGTTGGGGAAATCCAGAGGTTCTTACTCCTTCCTCAGCTCAGCAAATGCCGTTGGGTCAATGGGAATTCACTGAGTGAGAAGGGGTGAGTCAA
Source organism: Pygoscelis adeliae (assembly GCF_000699105.1). Taxonomy (NCBI): domain Eukaryota; kingdom Metazoa; phylum Chordata; class Aves; order Sphenisciformes; family Spheniscidae; genus Pygoscelis; species Pygoscelis adeliae. Next base: position 629,135 of record NW_008824812.1, read on the forward strand.
CCCCCCGCCCTTTTGAAGAGCGGCTTCTCTCTGCAAACACAGGCAGACAGAACTGCCTCCCTCTAATATTAACTTCTTCCCCAGGAAAATCCACGCGCTATTACCCCCATACCCCACCGGTTTCCACACTGACCACCAAAAAACCAGTCTGCTACAAGAAGACCATAATCTTCATCTCATAAGCATGTATAGCATGTACTAGTGCATCACTAGAGCCCTCAAAGTGCAGCCCAAGCAGAAGAGAGCTCCAAGAGCTCCTGCTGCCGTGGTGCAGCCTGATGTTTCCAGCGCAACAGGACGAGCGCAACCAGTGCCTGTTACCGAGCTAACTTAGATCAGTTGAAAGCTCTCTTGGAGTCCTGCAACAGGTTCTAAAAAGGCCTTGCTTTTGGTCGGTGAACTATGTAGAATTGCATTTGACATCAGCTGTGATCACAGATAAGACAACAAACGGGTCAGGTGGGTGAAATGGTGTATCACCTGCCCTGCTAGCTTTATGTTCTGACTGCCGTGACAAGGTGAAGTGAAAAAAAATGTCTTGAGCAGATATTCTAAGAAAGATTTGTAATCTGATTAGTTCCAGACCCTTCACAAAAATCAAGATTGAGTCACTGCTGATTAAGCAAGAAAGGTGACGCGACGTTACATAAATGTTCTCCTCTCTCCATGCAGCCTTAGTATAAGAAAATAAAAGTTAATTTAGCTGTTAAAATATGCAAAGTTCTCAGCGCGGAAGAAACATATAATTTTATCTGGTGCTTTCTAATGTTTGAAGTGGCTAAAATGTAGTGTTATAAAAACAAACTCATGTTCAGGAAGTCTGTTAAAACAAAAATTAAACTTTCCTCACAGGAGCTAGCTTGCTACAGTTCCCACAGACTATTCCAGGAATCTCCCCCGCTCTGGGGAAGAGTGTGGGGTGATCGACCTTAATTCCTTACGGGTGGAAACGCAAACACCCAGCAACCTTTATCATTCATTTCCAAATGACGAGAATAGGAACACTGGGAACATCGATGACAGTTGGGCAGAAGGAAGCCCAAATTTTGTCTGAAGTCATGACTCCATCTTTAATTCTGGTGTGTTGTGTTGACAGGGGAGCACCTTCTGTAAGCTGGCTTTTGAGGGAGGACCAGAAGGAAGACCCCCGGGTGCACATAAGTAATTGTCGCAATAACACAAGGCAAAGCTGCAGCATGCTTGTCGTCAGGAAAGTCATAGCTAATGACACCGGTTACTTCACCTGCATTCATGATGACTCCCCATCTAAAGAGGATCTCATGGCCAAGATTTATGTGTTTGTTAAAGGTAAGAATTTCACTTTGGTTTTTTGTTACGGCTTTTTGGTAATATAAGCTGTGTTCGCTGTGGGACCTGTGCTAGGTAGAACAAGCAATCCAATTCAGATGCTTTCACAAATCCCACCTCCCCCCTGGCCCAGCACTGGAGCAAGCACCAGCTTTGACATTTGGAAGAGGCTGGATATATTTGGATTTTCATGCCAGCTGAATTCACAGGGACATAGACGTGAGAACCAGAAATTACCTATCTTGTTCAATTCCGGGACTTGAAAACTAGATTGTCCTGTCTAGTTTTGTGTTCCAAATAACTGATACACTGATTTCTTTAAACCTCTTTTCCTTTTCTTTTAAGACTAAATTCTTTTATCCTAAAGGGTTTTGCTATCACAGTGCTTTTCCTAAGATT
>NW_008824812.1:630860-642502 GCF_000699105.1 Pygoscelis adeliae
TTGCAACTCCCCGACAACATTCTTTGTAATTCCTCTCTCTCCTACACATTTGTATCCTGCTTTGTCCTTCACATCTGTGAGACATACTTAGCAAAGCTGGATGACTGCATTATACATATTTTATTGTAAAAAATGGCCCATTGCTCATTTCTGTTCTCTTTGAGCTGCCTCTCCCGCATGTGTCAGAATAATTGAGTTCAGATCCAATAATAAATGGAAGCAGAAACTTCAGAGGAGCGTGGTCCTTGGTGATTAAGTGAATATAACATACTGAACAACCATTTCAATAATACGAATTTTTGTTAGAAGAATATTCCCCAAAAATGCTGATTTTTTTTTCAAATCTACTTGACAAATGCATCATTAACCACTGAATCATCTTGGATCTTCCAAGCTGAGATTGTGAATAGTCAGATAAAGGAGCTGACTTTTAGTGTCTTGAGTAGGGGATGACATGAACTCCATTGGTGCTGAATAGGCTTACTATTCCGTTCCCCACAAATACTCATGAAAATCAGTTCATTTCATTTTTCTAGTAAATGCTAAAATGTGATTCTTTGAATCCTCTTATTAAAAGAAATGCTAGAGAGGCAATGAGTTCGTCTGATATTATTTGAATAGTCCAGCAAGCTTACAGAAAACACATGTATATGCTGGGCAGCTCTGACGGTCTCATGGTATTGCTAATGACGGTGAAACCATCGCGAGGCGTGATTTCTGTCCCAAGGGGATTGTGACATACCCGCAGCTAAATCCAACTTCTGCACTACCAGGTGAACACACCTGTTTGATTCATGTGGATGACATTTTCCTGTCTCTTTATGTCTGTTGAAAATAGTCCCTTTCTACCCTTATCCTGCTTTCCCAGCAAGTCTTCCTCTTATCAGAAAGTAGCTTTTTGGTATTGCTTGTTAGTTCCTGCAGTCATTTTTTTCTCCCTTTCTATTTCCTTTTTTTTATTTTTCCCTGATACTCTAAGCTCTGGTTGCTTTATCCACCCTAGTCCTTGTGCTGAGCTGTTTCCTTTTCTCATTACGCGCTGCTCAGATGCCCCACATCTAATATTGTTAACCCAGCCCAATGCCTACGCTTCAGGAAATAGTGCATTGAAAACTCAATTCTCTATCCTGATTCAGTGCCCTGGCTGGCTACCCAGGCCTTCATTACTCCACGGTGGGAGCACGTGCAGGAAATGTTATGGATCTTTCGGGACCGCCTGAGTATTTCCCTTAAGAAAATACCTCAACTTATGAAATGCTTGCCAGCGATGCACTTGGAACAGTGCTAATCTAAAAAAATCGCAGGATGTCCTCTTGCTCGCCTGAGACTGCTGTGCCAAGGTTCCCCTGAAAAACAGCACTGGATGGCTGTTTTCTCGAAATCGCCCTCCAAGATTGTCCTCTCTCAAATGCAATTTAATTGTGTCATATGCCCTCCCTGCTCTAAAAGCTCTTACTCAGACTCCTGTGCTTTAAAAGTTGCTGAAGGAAAAGTGGGTGGAAAATGAACCGGGCTGTACTATGCACTCCGTGGGTGAAGTAGGGAGAAAGGCAAGTCAGCGGGGATCCCTCTGGTCCATGTCCTAGCCAGCCAGCTGCTCATCCACCCCAAAGCAGAGCTCTGCCACAGCCAGTTCAGTCTGTAAGCTTGCAAGTGCCTGCTGGTATCTGGCCTGCCAGTCTGAGGAAGCTGCTTGGCCCCGGTAAGATGAAGCTATTTATACCTCAGCATGGATGCTGTCCTCAGGGCATGCTCTTCCTCCCATTCAATTCCTGTGTATATTTGTTGAAAGGCAGCGGGCTGTTTTGGGGACAAGAAAGCTGTTCTTCAGTGAGGGCTCTACGAATTGTGGAGTTAAGCAAGGCACTCAGAATGTACCTATGATTTTCTTCAATATTTAAACATGCCTTTTTAAGGAAATGGGTCCAACAGTGTCTGGACATCACTGAGAAACCCATCAGTTGTCTCCAAGTGAAGAAACTCACGGTTCCCTGTGAGCGCCAGAGAAGGGAGAGCTCCAAAAGACATCTCTCTGGACGTTTTGTGGAGAGAGCAAGTGTGTTTATGAGGCTGAGCCAGGTGGAGTGAGAAAATGTTGAGCCAGACCCTGCAGGCAGGAGATTCCTCTGAGGTTACAAGCCATTATTGCCAAAAAAGGAAGGGGAATGGTATTTTTTCCCTTCGTTCCTGGCCTGCTGCTTGACACCGAAATGAGAACATGATTGTATCGGAAACCCTGCTTATTGGCTATTATTTCCTGTGCTTGCTTCTGTTTTTACAGCCTCCCTGGTGGAGTTTCTAAGCTCTGTCAGAATCTGGCATTCAGCAGCTCTCCTCTCTGGTGCAATTGAGCTGTGACCCCTGCACATCAGTCAGATCATAAGGGATCCGAAGGCGGCAGGGTCAGCCGCCATGCCTCAGCTGTGCACTGACAGTCTGAAGGGAGGGAGAACTCAGGATCTTAATCCTGAATAATTGTTCCCGAGGCCTTTTCTGCTTCCTGCTGCAGCTGCTAGTCCCAAGGATCGTAACTAAAAAGCAAGACAACCCCCTTCTCCTGTTGCCCATCTCCGTGTTGAAAATACAACGTCGCTTAGGGCTGGAATAGAAATAGTTGGGTGTTTTTTAACTGCGTTGTTTAGCTTCATTGCAACTCTGAGGGATAACCTCTGCAGCCAAACGCAGCGTCGGGTCGAACACGGCGCTGCAGGGCTGAACGGGGAGAGCCACCAAGCAGCTCTCTCCTGGCTGCTGTCAGAGAACAGGGTGAATGGGGGAAGCCCACCCTCAGCCCACAGAATATGCTGTCTCTGCTGAGCCAGTTCTGGACCGGTAGCAGTAAAGACGAGTCTCCACTGCAAACTAGCCGCCCACGTAGGAGCCCACATCCGAAAGACTCATGTGGACGGCATTTCCACTGCAAATGCTGCCAAAGCCAGCTAGCCAATGTCATTTGCTTCTATCTGTCTTCTGCAATTACCCTTCCCAACCAAATGGATACTTCCCGGTGAGGAACATACTCATTTGTTTCACTCTTTGGGATCCCTGTGCCAAAGGAAAGGGCAGGCTGTCTATTTTGTGTTAAAATATAGAGAGCCCTCTCTACAATGTTTCCTAGGGCACACATAAAATTTAACATGGCTTAGAGAAGGAGGAAAAAAAGACAAATCAAGCAAAGATTCGCTCCACCTTCCCAAAGGGCTATCCTAGGCCCCAGCCTAGGCAGAAGTCAGGACTTGCAGCTCTCAGCTATTTGAAATACTGTTACTGTCAGCAAAGCAACTGTCTCAAAGCAAGACAGTCCTCAGGGCGTCAGCTGGAAGAGCTCTCTGTACCAGCTGAAACGCTGCCTCAGCTTTTGCAGCGATTTCCCCTTGCAGTCCTTAGCTCTATCTAGCAGTAAGGGATTTGCTACACCTTTCTGTACCAGTCAGTCAGTGCATCAGTAGGAAGGAGCACGAGCTCAATTCTGTTTTGCTTCCCTCCATCAGCAACTTGTCTGACCTTCTTACTGTGATAACTGGTCACATCTTGCCAAATAGCGTCTAGAAAAGTTCATCCAAGTTTCCAAGATGCGCTTTGATTCCTGTCCACACACACCGATCGTACGGCTTTGCTAGAACTGTAGGGCTAAAGGAGGTGATCTCCTCATTGCAGACATGGGGCGAGTGGGCCAGCAACAGACATCCTCTATTGTTTTTTATGCAAAACAGGGCTGTTATTCTGTTTCTTGAAATAATTATGGCCGTGATAGGGCTGATTCTCAAATAACTACTTCAGAAACACGAGTCCCACCTCCTCTGACCAAGATACTGTAATTGGCACAAAATGATGTATGTGAGCCCAATACATCAGTGTTGGCTGCCGCACAAGGGTCCAAGTACGCTGGGGTAGAATCCCCAACTCCTGTTTGTGCCCAGTGTGGTTCGCTCTTTGATCACATAGACTGGTGAACATTTTAACGGTGTCTTCCTGCCCACAGCAATTCAGCCGCTGGTGTTTCACCATCTCAGTGTTACTGTGAGTTAGGAACATGGCGGGATCGAGGGAGTAATTTGTTTCCATGCATTTCTTTTTCAGCACTGGTGTTCGCAGGAACACAGTGTAACTAGAAGATACCCCTGCAGAGAATTTGATTTCTGGCTCCTTTTAAAGTTCATACGGATGCCATGAAGCACCAGCACTGCAGGCTCGAGCCATAGCGCAGTCCTGCCAGGAGTCCAGAGCACAAGAACTGGAAATCAAATTTGAAGCAAGAAAGACTTTTATATGAGAGCACAAGTCCTGTTAAGGCCGTTCTGAAGGAAAAAGGGGCATGCCTCCAAGCAGCTTATCCTGTCAGAGCATGCATCTCACTGCTTGTCGGCTCCAGCAGCAAGGCATCCCCAAGGAAGGGTATGAGCTCTCCCTTGCTATTGCAAAGAATGAGGAGGAGAGGTGGTACAAGTATTGCGTCAGGGTAGAGTGTAACATCAACCACAATCTCTTCTTTATCAAATGGTACAGCCCAGAGATGTGAAGTCCCATCTTCTTTGTCCCTTCCCCACCCAGAGAAATCTTGGGTGCATGAAAGCACCCCTCACATGAGATCATATTTTGGTTCTGATGTTCTTTGAAGCTGACTTCTGCCTCCTTAATTCTCTTGACAGTTCACAGAGATAATCTGAATGTGAGAAGCAGAAATACAGGGCCAGGGTGACAGCCCTAACTTGGGCTTTGGCTCGCTTTCCAGAAGATATTGCCAGTGAGAACAGAGTTGGAGCTGCATTTCTTCTTTCTTTCACGCTGGAGACACTGAGACAGCTACACTTGCTGCCAGACGCTCAGCAAGCTGAGATAGGCAAATGCTGTCCTGTCTGCTCTGTGTGGAGCCCAGCAGATAAGCTGGCTGTCTCGCACAGATTGGTGGAAGGGTTTGGCACCGTATCCCAGTTAACAGTGTTTAGGGCCACATGACATGGGAACATAGGCTATGTCACTGTGCAGGACCCTCTCTGTTGTTCCTCAAGTATTAAGGGCTGGATCCAAGGGAAAAGTAAGATGCTTTCAATTCTGAATCAAGACATTCAGTGTCTACCTAAATCATATCCTAAAGGGTCATTTTTAAGTGGAGGAGCCTTGTATGATATGATGTTGGGTGAGCAGCATAAGTTCCTGGCACTAAGTCAGTGACAGCACTTGACATCCCAGCAGGAAGAGGTAACGATCCCCTCCTTCTCACTGATAAAGAATTTCTAAATGAAAGTCTGACAGCCAAACTCACACACACGTTTCCCCCACTTCTTCCTTCACGTTTCTTATCCACTCAGTAATTGCTAATTGCTGAGCCTTACCCAAGGTCTGCAGCTGGCAGCAGCTAATGTACGAGACCTCTTCTTAATGATGGGACTTCAGGTAAAGCCGGTGAATGTTTTCTACAAAGTCTGTGCCTGCCTAAAATCTAGTGTTGTGGGGAGTCAGAATTTATGAATTCTTCTGATGCTTGAAACATAATTCCAGCCAAAGTACGGAGACTTGTTTTTTTAAAAAAATAAATCTTTTCATGTTGGCTTTTATTTATTTGGCAGTGAGAAGCGTTTTGCTTCCACAATTTTTGAAGTAACACTTTTTAAAGTAATATTTTTCTCTACAAATATTCCTGTGTTTCTAACAGTAATCTCCAGGGGAAGAATGTATTTCATTTGACCAAAACAGAATGCTTCATGTTGACTCAGAATGGCTTCTGGGGATTTTGCAGTCACTTTTGTTTTGCCTAAAGAGAAAATATTCTGCTTTCTGTTTAATCTAAACATTCCACCACCAATTCTTTTCATTGGCCTGCCAAACTGAAAAGTCCTTTATTTTCAAAGATCCATTTTCAAAACCAGTGACTTTACAGAAGTTACTCCTGTATCTAGAAGCAGCTTTGATGGGTTACCAGGAGGAATACAGCAGACTAGGCAACTTCCTTGTAAAGCTTTCCAAAATACTCTGACCAAAGTGTCACTTAACTACTAATGATCCTGCTAACGTAAAGAACAGATTATAAACCTCCTCTCAGTGTTTTTAACCTTGATGAAGACAAACTTCATGGGGATTATGTCAAAACATGAACTTAAAAAACCTGTGAAACTCTGCCCAGGCTTCCCAGCTAAGGTATTACCGAATGAAGAAAATAAATAGTGAGAGTGAGAGAATTATCTTTAGCAGGAACAAAGTGAGAAGCAAAATGAGAATGTTCAGGAATTTCAGACATGAACAGCCGTGGATGACTGTCCTCAAAGGCCATTTAGTGCTTATCATCTCTGTGGGCTGATGGATAGTATCTGAAGGGAGAGGTGATGTTATCTCCACAGCTTTAGATACGATACAAATATCATGAGACAAATTGCCGTCACAGTGTATGAAACATGAGCACAAATGAAAAGCACCCAAACTCCTGTACAAAATCCTGTGTGTGTGTCTCAGGAGGATGTTTCGAACACGCAGGCAGGTGATACAATGCTGAAAAGTAAAAAGCTGCAGGAGAGAGCCCGAGCCTACAACATGCTGAGTTCCCGGGGTGCAATGCTGAGGGCTTTTAAGTCCCTCAGCTTCATCAGCTGGCAGGATGGGGCCCATGAGCCCTCTGGAGAGTGGGATTCAAATGGCAAGTGAGCATGACATCGTTACAGACCTCCACCACTTCCTGGTAGATAGTCACCTATATTACAGATCGCTCTGAAGAAAAGAAGAGATGTCACCGCGAGGCGAAGGAGTCCCATATCTGTGTTTGCATGCTCTTGCCGGGGAGGCTTGAAGAGAGAACCGCACGTTCCCCAGGCAATTGCTATTGCACCGCTGAGTTAAAAGGGACCCTCCCTAAGCTCATCTCAAGCAGCAATTAATCTCCTCCTAGACAGAACGAGAATTTAAACACGAAGGGCTTCACTGCCTGAAGGTAAACAATGTTCTTGTAGGCACTTGACCTTTGAGTTGCTTTTGTGTGTGGTATGCTTGATTCTTCTGCCTGGATCTGTCCCCGTGGCTGGACAGCAGGCCCCCTTCCCCTCCGCTGTCCCGCTGCCTCTGCTTCCTTCGCTTTGCTGTTTGTGTTCCCTCTTGAGCCGTGCTGGGTAAACAGTAACACCCTGGCCTGGCCGCAGTTTCCTGCAAACTTCCACTGACCTGGAGAGCTAGACAGCCAGTCTGAGACCGAAGGGAAGGGGCCTTTCCCTCGCCTTGGAGCTGGTGCTGCAGCTGATAAGTCCCTAACGTGCTACAGCTCTTGTCTTTCTTCACATATAATGAGCTTTGCAGCCCGCGGTAAATTATTCTTTTTAATTGTCCTATGGGAATTGATGGGTGTTTCTTTATGGGTAAGATTCACAGGGCATGTTACCTTCCCAACTCAGAGAGGAACAGATGTGCCAAGCTACAGGGAAATACCCTGTTTTCATAAAGTATTTCTTTGCTGAGGATTTTTTCGCTCAGAGTTCAGTGCTGGTAACTGCAGAGAGGACGACACCTGCGTTTCCCAAGCCACAGCTCTCCAGATTGCAACAGTTGAGTGCAATTGATTTACACCATCTGGAATTAGAGATCTTCCTCGAGGCTAGGGTTATCATTTTTAAAGAAAATCGACCCTACCCCTTTTGTTTCAAGAAGTTCTGTCTCTTGAGAGACTTTTTTACAAGGAGTTAACTGATTCCTGATTAACTTAAGGTGCTGAACGTTTGTAAAGCTGGCAGTGACACTCCCGATGTTCCAGCAGATCATTTTTCCATGCCACAGTCAGTCTGAACTACTTAGGAGTTTCATGGAAGATCCAGTTTTTTGTCTGCACAAACCATAACAAAAGTATCAGCTGGCAGTTGATACCCTATTCAGTATTTATTCTTTGTAATTTTGTTCAGACCCAGAACTGAGCCACTTTATATTTGCTTATCTGTTAAGTGAACAGTCCATCTGCCTGGAACGCGCTCTTGCTCAGAGCGTCTCCTTCCCAGTGCAAGTGGGGTCGGCTCGCTCCTGCTTGCGTGGTTTCTCAGAGCAGCTGGAGTGAAGCACGGGCAGACTGCAGGACACACGGCGGTTCCCTCTGTTGCTCTGTGTGCCGGTACTCTTTAGCGCTTGAGGATACTATTTTTTCTTTTGCACAGAGTTACACGGTTAGGGAGAAAAAAAAGCCTCCCTGGCCTCACCGACATACCCAGGGTTATTTAGCGAGTGCTTGACCTTCACCCGCAATTGCCTTTTCCTTTCTTTCCAGGGTCACTTTCCACTGATGGCCAAAGCGTAGCCCTAAGCTCACGTTTAAGCTCTCATGCCAAAACTGTAGCAGTTTAGCCCTGCAACTACCTGCCACATTGGCATCTTCACTTCAGGAGCTGCTCCACTAACTCACAGGGGTATCCCACCCTGTTTATGAGCTCCAATCCTGCAGACTGAAATAGGGAGGAAAGGAGGCTTTCGGTAGACAGAGAACTCTCTTTAGGCTAAGGCTATAAACTGGATAAAGCACTGAGATAACATAAATTATAGCCATCTGCTCACTGCACAGGGCTCTAGGAAACCTCACTTACTGTAGGAAAGAGAAGGACCCATAAAATATAAAAGCTTTTTCTCTTTTTTCCAAAACAGAGTGAGAATAATGCCCACGAGACCTGACATCTACCAGAGCTTAACAATCGATTGCAGTGCAAGCCATCCTCTCCTTTCCCAACCCAATCTTTATAACCCAGAAGCTGCCTTTTGCCGTTGTTAATTGCACGGTGATTTTAAAACGCCATCTAGATTTCAGATACTGATGGCAGAAGGGTGGATTTATCTATTTTGGCTTCCAGTTCAGATTGTAGCTTATGATCTGGGATAGTGTAATTCTAGCTACTGGCTAGACATATGGCAATTCAGGTGCAGGCTGCTATTAAAAATCAATTAGGAATGAAATACAGCTTCTGTTACATATACTGTAAATTCATGTTTCCCGTTTAGGTGTTCTTCAGTAGTTTAGTACCACCATGATGAGTATCTGTCCTATTTACAGCTGAAAAAAGTAGATTATTTTTAGGTCTCTTGTGAATCTGAAAATTTGGTAGAGGTCAGTCTTGGAGGTAGGGAGAGATGATGGAGGAGAATGGGGTTAAATAATTTTTTTTTTTTCCCGAACAGGAAATATTCTTGAGAAATGTTATTCTGTTTGACTAAGATATTTCAATCATTGCATAATTCAATATTTTCTGACATTTTAGGATTATTTAACTTCTGCTTAGCTGCCTTCTTCTGATTTATGTTACTTTTTAAACAAACAGTGCTATTCTGAAATTCCCTCTAAAAATGTTAGCACAAATATTTTTAAATTTAGTGTCCCACCTTTTCAGTCAAAACAATTAGACAAAATTTGATCCAGATTTGTGAATAGTTTAGTATCAAGAAGCTCCTTTTTTCACAGCAAGTTTCCTCTTGGCCTATATTCTTGTCCTATCCCCCTGTCACGTGGCACATTAGTTGTTCTCTCTTTTTCTCCATAGGACTAGAAATAGATATGAATACACTTCCCTTGACACTTTTTTGGACTCCCGGTGTTCGCTACAAATACACAAAAATCTTCTTTCTCTGCTTTTTCCTATAACAAATAATCCAAGGATCTTCTTTTAATAATCCAGGGTCATCTTTTAAGGAGAAAGGCCTTTCACCATTTGCACAAGCTTTAAAATTGGCTATAAAAATATCATCACATTTGATACCTCCAAGTGTGGTTTAGCTGGAGAGCAAGACTGCAGAGGTATTAAGCAGCACTAATGCTCAGGGACAAACACTAAACACATTTTCGTAATGTGACTCAATAGAAGAATTTAGGAGACCTGTTTGGGAAACCGCATAAGACACTGGATTGAGTATAAATATTTCCGATTAGTTTTAGGGATTGGAACAAGCTACAAAGCTGTGGTCCGGAGATCAGGGTTCTCAGCTCAAGACTTGCTTAGTACCGGTGCCTGCCTAACCAGAAAGTTCAGATGTGTATCTGAAACTTCCTAAATGTGGGGAGATTACAGGTCTAGTTTTTTAATTCTAATTAATCTCTCTCACATAATGTTCCTTGCAATGCCCTTACTCCAAAGTACATGCTTTTTTATAGACTAATCCAGTCAGAATAAATCAATGGCTTGGAATAAAAGCTGATGTGAAAAGACATTACTAGAAACGATAGACATCATCCAGATTTCTGGTCTTTATCTTCTGTTTTACTCCTTTGTGTTCAGTGCTACTGATCAGCTCCCCGTCCCGGCTCCCCACATTAACCACACATCTCTTGTACTTGCACAGTGACCCACGTGCCTTTTGTAAAACATCATCATAACACGTGTGACCTTTCTGATACACACAAGGAGCTCCAACCAACATTCGCTCTCATCGTGATGAAGCACGCGGTACATTTTGTCCGCTAAGAATCCCATTTCCAGTTCTCAGAGCTAAAATTAAGCTATCAAACATACAAAAGGCAACAGTCCCACTCTCCTGTCTCAATCCCTGCCTTTCACCCCTCATGTTTTTGTGAGTGAAACTGGTTTGGGTTGTGGAGCGAAGGAATTCCAGCTCTGCACCGAGCTAATTCTTTGAAGATTAATTCCAAGTGACAGCACTTACGTATTTCCGTGACATTCCTTAAGCAAAGACTGTTGTCATTAGCCAGGAAATGAACATTGATATCCCCAAATGCATGACCTGTTCCCAGATGAGTTACCAGTCGTGGGGAAATAAAGACAAAGCGAGTGAGATAAACCTACTCTGTTTTCCTTTGTCAGTGGAGCTGTGGAAGAGCAAATCCAAATCTCACAGCCCGTGTTCAAACTGTTCTGCAGATCACCAATAAGCATAGTTACATCACTTGCATGTAGAACACTTGTCACCCAGGAAAATTCAACACAAATAAGCACTTCACCTACTGTTTAATTACAGATCCTCCAGCATGGCATACACAGCTCCTTGCTAGGGTCCAAAGGGTGAACATTTGTTTTAAATTGAAAAATGGATCCCCACTGATTTGAAGCAAAAGAATGTTTGCCAGGGATGGAGTACTGGGAAAGGAGAAATTCTGGAGGGTTTCGCAATTTTAGACTCTTTGTAGCCAAAATGGCCAACTCCCAGAAAGGGATACTTGTAGTTTTTAAAACTCCGTGTACAAGGTTTTTTTCCTCGCTAGCTAAAAAAGTTAGAGATATATTTTGCCATCTTTTCATGGAGATGTTAGAACTTTCCCAGTTTTGCCAACAGATGAAGGAGGGAGAGCGGCCTGATACAGTAATGCAAGGATTAATGGGATGAATAGATAGCGCTAGTCCGACACACTTCAGCTGGGGCTTTCGTCAATCACAGGACCCCAGCCACAACAGCCTTGGATGTAAAACGACAGCATGCATTTAGGCGGAAGGATGGGGGCCAGCTGGCCCGACACATTGGCCCTAAAGCAAGACGCTCACGCCGTTCAGGCTCGTAAACGCAGCCCGTGGCTTCGATTTCCGTGTTTGAGAGGCGCCTGATCCCAGATGAGGGTGTGCGCGGCCGTTGCTGGAGATGCTCTCGCACCGTGCTGCAGGGTCGGACCCACCTAGGTTCAACGTGGGGTGGGGGGGCCGTAAGCCAGGAAAGGCGCCGGCCGCTGCCGCCGCCGGGTGTTGGCCCCG
>NW_008824812.1:642628-646320 GCF_000699105.1 Pygoscelis adeliae
CAGCCTCTCGGCCGCCGGGGGCGGGAGGGCTCCCCGAGATCCAGAAGCGGCGGTGTCGTCTTGGTTTGGGAGCGTGCGGGCTTCTTCGTGCATTCGCACGGAGACGTGCAGCGCTGGGCAACTTCGGGATGAACGGTGGGGCTACATCCACCAAGCAATAAGTAATTGATTTTTTTTCTCTGTTAAAAATCCCTTAATGTTACATCAGGAATTAGAGAGGAGGAAACATGATATGAGGATACACGGGTAGTTCAGGAAGTACGTTAATGGTCTTCATCAAGCAGGACACTTCTCCTCCTTCTACAACGTCGGAGAACAGGTCACCTACACTATAGGTGTTTCCCTTTTCCAAAGCCGTGAAGTGTGTGGCCGTTGTTGAAGGCCTCCTACCAATCCATAGCGATGGATGTGTCCGCCCCGGCCGGCTGCATTCATCACCAGTTTAGCCCATTTGGGAGTAGTTAAGCATTCTTTTGAAAACTGATTTTAATTTCCTCATAGCACATCCGTTTTTGAAGTATTGTCAGAATACTTTAGAGCACATTTTTGCAACCTAGATTGTTCACAAACCTTTCATGTCAGCTATTTCACACGCTTTACGTGAAGCCATTTCCAAAATATAATTAGGTGTGTGGAGGCAGTCCCAAGCCACGGATAAGCAGGTTGAGGTTACTGTACGGGGTGCGCATCCTTTCCTGTCAACAGTATAATCCAAACCAAAAGCGGTTGACTGCCTACACTGTGTGGTGTAGTTGGTATTGCATTAGCTGAATGGATTTTGAAACTTTATACCGTAAGAACATAAAGTCAAAGAATGCTTTTTAGAAAAATCTTGAAGGTTTTGGGTTGTCACAAATATTATTTTAATTTTCTGATGACCATCACTGTATTCATACAATGAAAAATCAGTGAATGAGACTCAGAAGCTTTATTAACTTAAACTACCTCAGATTTTTATTTATTTCTATTGTATACGTATATCCAGTCTGATTTATTGTGGCAGATCTGTAGAAAATCCCACAGTTCCCCAAGAGTGTGACCAAGTTACTTCACTGTTAGGTTACACAGATTATTCCTGCCTAGCTTTGAATATCGTGGGTCTACATTCCCTTTTTGCATGCTTTCTGCAGTATTCTAGAGATTCTCATTTACGGAAAGAAGCTTTTTTCTTTCAGTAGATTCACCTTAACTGCTGTAACCCTATTGTAACACTTAACTGCCATGGAGTTCAGGAGTGCTGTGGTACAATGTCACCTATAAAAGAAATTCAGAGCCCTGGGGAAAGAACTAACTCCAGTGCCATGAAGACCTGTGGAGCTGATTTATTAACTTCATTTTTACAGATGGAGAATGGACAAGAAAAGGAGTTTTTACAAGATTACACTGCAAAATGGTAAAACAGGGTTAGAAATGGGGTATTCCGATTCTTCGCCATTGGCTATAATCCCTGGGTGACACTGGCATTTGCAAACAAGCAAGATGTGACTGGATGTCTTGTCACACGCTACAGTGAGCCCTCTGTGGGCAGTTAGCCGCTCAGATTACAGCGCCCTTCTGGTCATCGATCAGTAAAGGAGCAGTTTTGCAAATCAATGTTTTCTTCCCTGCAGACTACAGAAATCCATTTGTGGAGATGCACCCGGAACATCCTGAAATAATCTACATTTTAGATGCTAAGAAAACGGTTGTTGTCCCTTGCCGAGTTACCTCGCCAGATATCAAACCCAAGCTTATCCAGGTAAGTGACTGTTTCAGAGAAACTCAAACAATTCAGAGGTCTGGGCTGCCAACACAATGGGTAAAAATACAAAATAAAATCTATGAAGCTAGGTAAGTTTCAGAAAAAAAATAGCAAAGGCACTGAAAATCCAGAAGCACAGTCCTGCTCTTGCAGTGTATTACTATTGAACTGTGTACAAGGGTGTTCTGGGGATCAGGCTGAGTTTATCACGTATTTTTCTCATCTTGCGCCTTGATGTTCCTCCATGAATTGGCAAAGATGACAAGGCACTATTTTTCTTCAAAATTCTTTGTATAACACCTGGCTATTAGCTAGCCTCATGAAAGCTTCTCTCTTTTATACCTTGAACCGCCTCAAACGGTTGCCCATTTCTGCTTGATTTCATAAATTTAAACCAAGTTTCGGCCTCGGAAATAAATGGCTACAGCATCCATCCCTTCGGCAGCAGTTACATCTGGATGCCAAGGTTACAGAGTGGTCTGTGGAGGCCAAGGCCATTTAGTATAACAAAAATGGAAATGTAAGGTCTGGGGCTTCCTCAGTCAATGGAGATCTAGCCACTCATTTGAAGGGCTTTAGAATTGCTCTGTAGAGAAGCCTACCACAGAACATAGGTCTCCTGGCCCCAATCCTGCCTTTTACCTAATAGGTTATGTGCCTTTCCAGTCCCCTGCTAGGCTGACTGCTTGAGCCGTCCTACTGGAAACAAGAGCTGATCCTCTGCCCCTGCCTCTTTTCCACAGCCTGTTCTGAAGGAGCTGTGAGAGATGAGGTTGTTCTGCTGGATATGGTGTGATAGCGGAGCACACGCAGATAGGCTGATGCTGTGCTGGTAGAGGGGTCTGAGGACCTCTGCTCTTCTTAGCGGTTAGCTGCCTTAGTTGTTAGATGTCTCCTTCTCCTGGGAGACAGCACATGAAATCACGGAGGCCCGAGACTGTGCTCAGGCTCCTGCTGAGACCAATGGCAAATTTCCAGTAGACGTGCAGAGGGACAGCACTAGCCTTATTGCTTTAGCAGATCTCTATTTTTAAATTTTGCCAGTAGGGATTAAAAGGGGGGGGGAGGGAATAAGGCTCCTCTCCAGTTACAGCTTATCACTTTAGCCTGGATAAGTGTTATCACCTTCTCCTTGGCTATAAAAATGGAACATCCCCATCTTGTTTTAGCCTACTTCAACCAAATTCAATTGCTGGAGTACTGCTGCTGACTTCGGCACAGTCACATGGGCCTAAATGTGGCCTTGGAACCTCCTCCAAGCAGACTTCCACATTTATTCCCTTATTTACAGGCAGCCCTGCTCTCCCTGCTTGCCAGCTAAATTCTCTCCCGGTAATTTCTTCAGACACAAACTGAAATCCTTTACCTTGCTGCAAGCTGCTGCTGGAACGAAATCTCCACTGAAATCTCCCTTTTGAATTGCAAAGAAAGTTGTCCCCAAAAAGATTTTTCCCCTTCAAGGGAGAGCAGCTGGACTGCAGGGCAGGGATGTAGATGTTGAGTGCCGGTCCCCAGAGGAACCCTCCTGAGGCTGTGAGCTGTGAGTACTCGAGAGGATGCGTTTTGGGAGGCGTGTGTTGGCTTTGGGAGCCGCCAGCCCCGGGCTCCATCTACGGAAAGTCACCGCTTGTTTTGCCCTGTCTGGGAATTTCATAGCGCCGTGTGGAGCCAAGGTGGCGGCTTCCCGTGCGAAGAGGAAGCGGGGCGGGAGAGGGGTGGAGGTAAGGATGGGGGAGGAGAGGTGAATAAGGCGATCAGACAAATTTAGAACATCCTCTTCTTCCAAATTTAATCTCCAATATACAACGAACTTCAAAGGGAGGAAAGCCACTGTGATTTCCTTCAAGCAGCATTGATGCTTTTTGTTTGATTTTTTAAATATATATTTTTGAATATTTTATGAAGACGTTTAATATGTGTGTAGTGTTGAAAAGGGCCTCCTGAGTAGGGT
>NW_008824812.1:646400-651774 GCF_000699105.1 Pygoscelis adeliae
CCATGAAGTTCAGCTTTATCACATTTTATTATTCTTGTAGAAAATGTACTTTTTCCCATCGTAAATTAAGTTCCTTATGTTACCATTATACTTTAAAATCATTGCACTCTCTGGTCTTTAAATATGTATGGGGAAAGGTACCTCTTGCTAATACCAAACAGATCCCAGCTAACTCTACGTATCATCTTTGTTCTTAATAAACCCATGCTAAGACACACAATTCAAACTCTTAATTTTGCTTAACGTGATTTTAATTCTGGGCAAAAAAAGCATTTTCAGTCTTGTCAGATCTGTTTAGCCACTGATCCGGTTCAGTGTGCATTTGCCACTTACAGCTTTGACCTTCATGGGTGTTAAATCACGATTAAGCCTCAGGTCCCAGATCTCTTTCTGATTTTTCCTAATGGTTCTGAATAGCTAGGCAACAGCTTGATTACTTCGAAAGTATTTACATGAAATCCATGTTTCCTACTACTGTCAGAAGAGAACTGCTGTTCCAAAAGAAAGCAGCTGTCTTGCTGTGCCTCCTTCCCCACAGCAACATCACCAGCCACTGCCCCACAGTCATAATTCCTTTGTCTTTGCTCTGTGCTGAAAATGTAATAACAAGCGACCTAAAACAATGCCAACCTGATCAAGTGTGTATTCATACGAGAGGGATGAGCATCAGCTCTCAAAGCCTGAAGCTGAAATTTCTCTGGAACAGGAGTATTATTTAAACTAAATCCTATTTAAACTGCACTGCCATACAAAACCACTGTTCGTTTGGAGACAGAAAAATAAATTGCATGCTGCATGACAACAAGAACAAGAGCAAAACTGTGACATCATTGGGGAAATTCCCACTTGCAGTCCCTTGTGCAGCAATTCCCTTGGTTAGCTCCAAAAGCTAAAACAAGGTAGCTCTGAAAAGGAAAACATTAACTTGCCTCATCTTGGAGAAGCCAGTATGTGACAAGAAGGAGGAAGAAGCACTGTGCAAATAAAGTTAGTTATCATGCAACCGTAGGCACACTGAGGTTTCCCCAAACCCTTCATTTTTCAGCCAAAAGTGATCTCAACACTCCTACGGCGCATCCTCAGTCCGAAAGAGCCTTCCCGTGTCCTGCTGGCAGCGTCAGCCCCACAGCCTGTGCTTCCATTCACCTGCCTGCAGCTAGGCTGAAGTGGGCGAATTTCAGTGATCTGCTCTTTTGCAGACTCCGGAGCTATTTGTCTGCATTTAATTTCACGTGTTTCTTTTCTACATTATAACCCGGGATTTTCAAAAAGATGGGAAAGTAAATTGCATTTTCTCTAGCAAATAGAGGATTTCCTCATGTGTTAATAATAATAATAATAATAATAAACTAATTGTTTCCACCAACAAAAGCTAACCTGCTTGACACTGGTGCTGTCCAAGGGTATACGGAGGGTTCATTGTTATGAAATGAATTTTTGCTCTGGTTTATTTTCCACATTTGCCTTTCGTATCCTCACTTCTTCCTCATAAGCAGAACTTACAGATACTGTTTCTTCAAGAATCTCAGAACATTACAAGTATTTATGAATTTAGGACAAAAAATGCTTATCTTACTAAGTCCCCTTATTTCTGCCATCCTATGATTTACCATCTTAAGCCATCCAGGCTGCTTCTGTGCCTAGTGGAAATCAAGAGGCCGCTTTGAAAGTGTCTCATCCCTTTCTGTGATATAGAGAGAATCTGATGACTAGTCGTAGACCACAGCTTATAGATGACTGCCATCAGGTGACATGAATAATTCTGATTTTGGGGGGGTCTAACTTCACACGTATTTTTAAAGTACTGTGAGATCCCAGGAAAACATGTGGTAGCTACATGTAGCATTAGGAGAAGCAAATTTTGTTCTTAAACGCTTCCAAAAATATTACCCTATAAAATTCATATAGGCATATGATAGGCGTAATTATTTCCAGTGAAGAGATGAGGGAAATGGGACCTACAATGGGTAGCATGGTATCTTGCCTAAGATCTGAGAGGACTGGGGCTACTGAATCAAAAGCCCCAGTTATGATGTCCAAGTTTTGGATTTCAAAGAGAGTCATACCTTAGGGAGGGCTTTTCTATTTGCTTATGCTGATGTGGCTTAAGATATGTGTGGAATGAGACCACCAACCACTCTGTAAAGGTCAAATATCTGCCCTGCCTCTAAAGCAGAACAGCCTTGGCTGGTTGCCTCTATGGTCTGAGGGGAAAGGGAATGTCTCACGAGCCTCCTATCCGTCTGTTCTCTTTCAGTATCCTTCTTCTGTAGAGATGAAGTTCGAGAGGATGGCGTGGAACCCAAGAAGAGGATTTGTCATCCCCTCTCATTCTTTTATTCACTCTGGAGTACTCACATGCACTGCAACTGTCAATGGAAGTGTGTTCACCTCCTATTACCTAGCACAGAGACTGGGTGAGTGACTACTGTGCGCCAAGGAATGACCACGATGTTTCTATTTCATAGCTAAGCTCCTGGGTATTATTTCTTGGTTAGCCCCAATTATATTTGATATATCTCATTGGTATGTATCTGTAGCAAGTCCAAGCTGGAACACTAAAAGCAAACTCATTCTTCTCCTTTTTTCCTATTCAATAGGACTTGGATTTGATCCACTCCCGGTTTTGAAAAATTACCAAGTGTTGAGGTGGTACAAAATAGGAGTATTTTATTCAAACCCCACCACGGCTTTGTTCGCTTGGATTGAGCTACATTTACATTAAAACAACTGCTGGTTTAGGGTAAACCAAACAGTAGCTTTCTTTTTGCTTCTGGTCATTAAACACACAAGATCATGGTATAAAAATCTCGTTAAACTGCTAATTCAAATCTTTGCTTTTTTATATAGTTTCTCTTGGTGATTTACTATAACCTTGCCCTTGTATTTACAGTTCAGAATTAAAATCTGGATTTGAAGCAACTAAACATTAAATTTTTGAGTGCTGGGGATTTATATGAAGCCAATTAGAATTTATTTTTCCTTTGTTTTCAGTGTATGTTCTTTCTCTCCTCATATATTATATTTTTGACAGAGGAGAGTTTATTGTGACTTCATTCCCATTAGATCATGGCATCCTTCTATACAATTAGCACTCAGCTTTAAACAACAGGCTTGTAAATTTGTATGGCAGCCAAATAAAAGTCCTGTAAATCTCTCTCTCTCTCTTTTTCTTCATTGTTGGAGTGATTATTTTTTACTAGAATCATGAATGCATAGCTAAGAAACCCTAGCTAGGTCATCCCTCTCTAGCCCAGAAGGACACAGGCAATATCTTCCTCTATAATGTGTTACTGTACAGCGGTCCGACTGTACAGTATGTTTGGTACGGGGCACCATAAACATGATGCAGGCTCGTTACAGAGTTGATGTATTTAAGGCATCGGTAAATATATAAGACCAAGATTTGGGGATCCCATTCAGAAAGGAAAGGTAGCTGGTCATCAGAGGGCAGGAGAAACATGTTTCACGTTTTACAGAAACTAATCCTCTCGTGGATACGCAAATGTTGAGGCACTCAAAAGGATGAGTCACTGCTGAAAACTTTTTCTGAGAATGGCTGTGGAGCTGATGGGAGAGGGTTGGAGCCAAACACGGCAAATGCAAGAAAAGTACTTCATAAACTACTGTGTCCACGCGGTCAGTTAGTTTGATCGGCTGATGTTCAGGCATTTATACAACTGACCTAACGGTTCCCCTCTGTGGGCATTTCCCGCAATTTCCATAGAAATGACAGGAGAAGGTGAGGTGTTTTGGAAACTGTGAAAGGAGCGGACGTTGGAGAGGCAATCGGAGTGCGGATTCCATCTTAAATGTGGTTGACGCAGAGTGTGCTGCGTGGTTATGCCTTTGCTTTTCTCATTTCAGAGGGCAGAGTACAGAACCTGGCTCTGAAAGCAACTCCCAAAAAACTGCTGGTTGGAGAAACTCTCTATTTGGAATGCAGAGCAGAAACCTTCATCAACGGGCGCATTGAGCTCATATGGACATGTCCTAATGGAAGAGTGAGTTGATGAACATTCAGTATTCTGCTTTCACGCAGTCTCCTCCTACCCAAAAGAAAGATCTGTTCACAGGGCTGAGTAAAGCCTAACTACTACTTATTCTGAAACATAGCCAACCATTTGTAAGCCTACAATTGATTGTATTTTTAGTTTGGATGAATCTAAAACTTATCTGACCATCTTGAACCTGCAAATTAAACTGCAAATCTCAGGCTAAATATACGCTTGCAAGAAAAGCCAGGAGTGCATGTTTCTTGCTGGGAGGAGTAGCCATCTCATTTCTTCTGCCCTGTTTGTTGATCCCGGCTCACAGTGGCAAGTCTCGAAGGCAGCCATGAAGGTTGCAAGCTGCCAGTCTGCTCATCCATCTTGGCATTTATTAAGTAGGAAAAAGTGAAACAAAAGCCAATTGTATCCGCTGAAATTCCACCAAAGAATGAAATTTAAATTCTGAGTGTGGCTGCTTGAGCTTTCTGTGGAACGAAATACCAAAATGCCAGATTTGAAGTAGAAATGTGTAAGAGACTGAGCATTTGCTTTGATGAACTAAAACCTTTTAGTTCTCCTAAGGAAAAACAGAGGGAAGAAGGGGTATTTTCCAAATCAGTTCATTTATCTGAGATACTACTCATGGTTCTATTTGATGCTCGGAATTAAAATGATTGCTTTTTTTCTTTTTAGTTCAGCAAAATAGACATTTCAAAGAAGCATCTAAGGCTCTTGGAAAAGTGTAAAATGGGATTCCTAAAAATTGATTATTTTTTACCTATTTTGTCTACTTAAAGAAAGAATGTCTGATTTTGTTTTGGTGAAGAAACTACAGAAAATATAACATAGAATTTATACAAGTGCAAGCAATACGGTGTTACTGAATTTTGTTTCTTGAACCCCATATGATGGAAGAGAGTTGTTTTTCTATGAGTCCTCCTTAGATTTCAAACATTATAAATATAAAATTTCTTGGCCAAATCTCTGGGATGAAAATTCCTATCAGAAACGATAATGCTTTCTAGAACTCTACAGGAATTTGCACTGGCACTGGGCTGTCATAATATATTCTATTTCTGTCATAATATATTTCTTGTAGAAAGTAGGAGGTTTTTAAGACAGAAAAATACTGCCTGTGACAAAAAACCCAAACAAACAAACAAACAAACAAAACCCCAAAACAAAAAACCAAAGCACAGCTCTGACCTACAGATGCCAAGAGCAGTTTTGCACTGAGATCCCTGGGATTTGGTCCCTGAGAAGGGCTGATCCGTGATGCATCCCCTTATTTACCTGCCTGCCCAGATTTCGGTAGAGAAGCGCCACAGTTCCACTCTGTTTCTCTCTCTTATTAGACTTGATAATGAAACCTCACACAAGAG
>NW_008824812.1:651790-654926 GCF_000699105.1 Pygoscelis adeliae
TCTTTTATATTATTTATTTCTGTGATGGGGAGATATGATAATTTTGATATGAATCACTGCTTTTCTTTACTGGCAGACTTTGAAAGGATTAACAATATAATCCAGTTTATGCTGCTTTTTGACCCCCTGTTTTCTGACTTCCAGCACCCTTATCCTAGAAGAACAATAGACCAGAGTGGCACGGTGTATAAAGTTGGCAGTAGCCTGACGATTGAAAATGTCACCATGCAAGACGGAGGCCTGTATGTATGCAAAACATTCAATGTCACAAGGCTGGAGGCCAATGTCACAGTTACAGTGTACGGTAAGTTCTGCAGCTAAACCAGAATACCCAAGAACCAAGATTGTTAAGCTTAAAGAATAACGCCACATTGTTAAATCTGTGGATATGCAGACGGCATTAGGAAGAATGCCAACTAGTTAAAACAACCATTAATCACCTATAATCTCTGATCAATCTATGAGAGAGTCAGCACCCAGCACTGTGTTTTCAAAGAAACTTTAGAGAGCTCAAGACTGAGACCTGTCTGAGGATATGGATTAACTGGGAGCTGAACTGTTTTGAACAAGCTGGCACCAAGCGTGGTTGCTGATGCCCTGGAAAAGCTGGACTGCTGGCATTCACGTGGACAAGAGATACCTCAGGCGTTTTTACACGCTGCTCCAGGGGCAATGCAGATGCATGTTTTCTGCTTTACCTATAAAGTGCTTCATGTGGAGATAGACCTTCCTGGCCGTGGCTGAGCTTTGCAGGGGAGCTGCGGTAGCAGCTTGTCATTCCATTTTCGTTGTCTGCAGCTTCTGCAGATCCGTATTGCAAAAAATCCAGGGTAGACACAACACAATTCAAAGATGTGAGGCCTGTACTGTGACAGATCTGCCATTACTTGTCCTCCTGTTCATCTCTCTTTCCAGACAAACCTTTCATTACGGTTTCACATAAGAAAGGGCCTTACTATGAGATTACATCAGGACACAAGTCACTGAAACTGGCTGCAAAGGTGGACGCCTTTCCTCGTCCAAGCGTCACCTGGTGAGTACCATCATCTTGAGCAAAATCAGGAACACGCGACCTTCTTTTGGGCTCCTCCCTAGAATAGATTTTCACTGTTCCTTACCACCTGGATAAAAGACGAGAGCTGCGAATGCTCATAGCTGTGGTCTCACAGTTCAGCTAAGGAGATGTGACTCCTTTCTGTGCTGACATACGCTCTGTGAAGCTGGGCAAGCCATACCTCTTTCCCATGCTATTTTTCTCTCCTAGTCACGCAGAAAAGGTCCCTACAGGAAAAATGGGGGCTTCATTTACCCTGGACGTGGAGCTGTTTGGAAGATTCAAGTAGAAAGCTATTGGGGAAGGGTTGCCAATTTACCAACTTTAGTGGTGGTCAGTCTGCAAGGAGGCAGTGCATAATAGAAAGCTGCAGGACACATTCTCAACATGAGAAATTGTTTCTCTTTATAACTTTTAAGTCATTTTCTCCAATCCTGTACCACCAGCAATGTCAGATCCTTGCAGACAATACAATGAATCTTCCCGAGCAAACTAAAGGCTCCACCAGGACTGTATTGGATCAGCTTAATAGGAGGGGCAACATGTCAGCAGCTCCAGGAGACATTCATTTCTTTCTTTACCCTTTCATCCCTTGTCCTCTCTCTTGCTACTTTTTCTATGCTTCAGTCTACGGGGCGTCTTTAAAAACCCCATCTAACACCTTATACATCTTTAACTGTATGAAATCCCGTACAACAGCTGGCATGGGTTTGCCTGTCCTGGCAGAGAAGGTGGCTTGGGTGAGTTAGGACCTGCACAGTGCACTTCTCCTTGGCCAGCTGAGTGCCACTCAGGGGGGCCTGGCCGTCAGCGAAAGGTATAGGTCAGGGATGGGTTTGCTGCCTATTTTTTAGCAGTCAAATAACACGAAATTCACTAATACTCAGTCAAATCAGTGAAATCAGTGCTGCCAGGAGATATTTTTAATTGTTGCTGTTATTTAGGAGATGGAAATGTTTTTGTGAGTTGAAGTGGGGACCGTCCCCCTTTTCTCTGCCAAGGCTTTGTTCTCGGGGCACAGCGTGGAGCTGCTTGGTAGCTGCCTGGGACCACCAGAGCTGCCTTCCCCGCATGTTCGAAGCTACAGCTGTTGATGTTGGAGGTCTCTCAGTACGGTTGTTTAAACGACTGTAAAGGAGGTTTCCAGCATTCTCAGGCAGTAGGACACATGCCCCAGCTTCTCCTTCCACCAAGCCTAAAGCTCTGTGTGTGGCGAAGTCTGGCCTATTTCATATTCATAACCCAAATCTGCATATCAGATTAGCAGTGAAGAGGAGTCTGCTCATGCAGACTCTGCTATCCTACTCTTAGCCAGTGAAGATTCAAGATTGTGGATTCCTCACTGACCTTTCTATTGACTGTAAATTCTCCAGGTCACAGACTTCAGCTTTTTCAGAAACAGTAAAGGGTCACATATACATGTCGAAAGACAATTCTGCTTAATTAATATCTTGCTTTAAAACCAATGACATAAATTTTGGCTAAGCCATTATTTCCTGCACTTAGTATTGCACATCCAGCATAATTTGGGGGCATCTAGATGTACATTTCTGATGATAGTTAAGCATGCGAGAGGCACTGTTCCTTCAGATCCATTAAAATATCTTTTTCCTGTTTGTTGGATGAAGCCATCCCAAAGCGCTGCAGATGCTACTCAGTTTTAGTGTGGAAGGATAAAAGGAACAGATGTCCAATTCGAGCAGTGATTATAGATCTGTGTTTCCCTTGCTGTTTCCGAAGGATGACTCTTTACCCACCCTAATTTGGGTAACAGTTAGGTTTTCGGAGGGCTAACTTGCATGCATGCACACACATGATGAGCCTCGATGGGACTTTCAAAACAGGTACAAAGACGGCAAACTGATCAAGGATAACCACACTTGCTATGAGCCGGATCCGATGAAGTACAGACTGGGCATAAGAGATGTGAGACCAAAGCATGCTGGAAACTACACCATCGTCCTGAGCAACGCAAAATACGGCCTGTACAAGAACCTCACCATGCAGCTGGTAGTGACAGGTAAGGACTTGATGTTTATAATGACTTCTACTGGGTTCTTTCTCATTTTTTGTGTGTTCCTA
>NW_008824812.1:654948-656130 GCF_000699105.1 Pygoscelis adeliae
GTTTCCCCATGTTTAGCTGATATGAGCTGATACAGCACTGTGCATAGATTACCACCTTACTTAGGAACCACTGAAGATCCACCTCATTTCACCCCATGTTAAATTGAAGCAACAGAACGGAGAGCTGGTACGAGGAGTTAGTCTGAAACTAGGTCGTCTAAAGTCACTTTCCACTGAGATACCGCACCTCAGAAATAGCCCGCAGCACCTTTGTGTCGGGACAGTGTCTCCACAGAGGGAAGCAGAAATGGCTTGAACAAACTTAACAGGACTTAAACTTTAATAGGAGTTCGGGAGGATATCTAGTAGTGAGGTCTTGGAGCTAGGGGCACAGTTTCCCAAGAGAAGTGATGGAAGTTTTATCGCTTGAGATTAAAAACCAGCTTGGGCAAAGCACTGGAGAACATCTGTTGGGACAGGAAAAGGCTGACAGAAGGAACTAGATAAGCTACCCTGTCTTTCATGTCTCTCCATCATCCTGCTACAGAAATACTTTCTAAGTCTGTATTTTATGTATTGTCATTTATCTGCTGGGAGCGCTTGAGAGACAGGTTCATTTTCAGGGGAATCTGGAGAAAACTGAAGTAAACCGTGGTGTGCATTGAAGCAGGTTCACTTGACATAGAGGGAAAATAGATACCGGAATCACATTTATTAATCTCCCTTGCTGGGATAATGGAAGACAGAGCCACATTTTCTCTTTGCACATCCACTGCCTCTTTTAATGCATTGAATTTGGCAACAGAGATTGAATCATGAGGCCAAGTAGGAGTTCAGCAAAAGTTAGCTCTGCTTCCCTTTGTGTTTCCCGAGGTTCACTCAGGCAGTGAGACAGATAGTTATTGAGATAGGTTTGCTTTCTTTTCTGTGGTGAATTCTTTTCTCCTTATCCTCTTTACACCTAAAAATATTCTCAGTTGTCCTGGTTTGTATAGTTAAGTACCGTTGCACCATGTAACTTCCAGCATTTGTGTTTTTCTCATTTCACCTTTCACCTTTCAGAAAGGAATAATGCCTTACAAATGGAGAACTTGTCACAGGCACATTTGACCTGTTAAAATGCTAAATAAGATATAGTAGCTTAAACCACCTTAAACATTACATAAACTAACGTGTGGTTTAGGAGTGGAGAGAGCTAAGAACATGCTTATGGTCAGGTACTGCAGCTCAGCTGATGAGCAG
>NW_008824812.1:656142-678751 GCF_000699105.1 Pygoscelis adeliae
AATGTGTTAAGCTGCGGTAATTTGTTCACTCGAGGTTGTTTGTCCATACAATGGTTTTGCCGTCTTGTTAAGAGAACGGAAACATTCAAAGGAAGAGAAAATTAAGAATGATAATAAACTATCTTGTCAAGGTAAATATTGGTGTTTGCATGCAAAAGAGAATGTTTACTTGAAGAGCAGCCATTCCCCAAATAGGCATACAAAAAACAAACAGACCTTGTTTGCATCAGCAAGATGCTATTTCAGGATTAAACCATCCCATGCTCTTAACTACAGTACAAGCCTTTCATCTTTATTGTATGTACAAGTATGTGGTATTCTGTCTCTCACGCACAGTGCATGCCTAGCATGGTGCTCATTGTTAGCCTTTCTGAGAGATCAGCCCAACAAAGACTTCAATCAGGAATAATTATTTCCTTGCAAAACCCACCATTTCTCAAGAGTCTGCGAAGTCCAGCAGCTGCAGGAATGTTACTGACTGGAGAAGGTGCTGCATGGTGAAGCACGGGAAAAATGAGCAGCAAGTGTTTCTTTTCTGGCAAAAGAAGGTCATCCCAGAAATGAGAGCAAGCAAAGGAAAATATCTGCCGAAGAGTGCCATTGTTTTTAAGCTAGAGGCTGCAAACAATGAGGATATTTGCCCTGATTCTAGATGGGACTGACACAAAACACCTAGGAAATCTCTTTTGCCTTTGCCAGGCTCTTCTCTGCAGCACTAACCTGACAAGCTGTGCGTGAAGCACTCAGCCCAAGGTGCTTTTTTGCTAAGGTGCATTTGGTAGAGACCAAAAAAGGCAAATTTTGCTGTTGAAGCTTATCCAACAGCAGCAAACTGCCTTTTTTCTTCTGCTTTCAGTTAGAGTAAAGGGACTGCTGCTTTTGCAGGTCTGGGCATCACTTGCTTTATTTTCCAAAAAAATTCTGAAGCTCCAAACTGAACACAGATTTGAATTTTCCCCTTAACTCCTCAACAAATAACCTGACACTTTATCTCCAGTCATCATGACTGATATCCTGGTATCTCACCTGAATAGATTAAATTGCTTGGAGTTTCAGCAGACGCTTAGGCATGCAGAAGGAGGCCAAAACACTTTCTAGCTGTTTTATGCAGGGATTACCTTGCCCACCACTGAAACACAACGACCTCTGAGCTGGGAGGGGTGATTAATGTCTCTACTTAGAACCACAGGCAGTCTGCAATTACTGAAGCTGGAATTTGAACACGGGGATTAGCAGACTTGATGGAAAAAATCCTCTTGGGCTTGTAAGTGAACACAGTGGTAGGAGCATCAGTTTTGCGTCATGTCTAAAAGGTGGAGCCTGCAGCAATTCAGCACCCAGTAAGCCTCGTGCTGAGTACATAACCATGTACCAGCTCCCTATTACTGAGAAGCAGTGTTTCTTTTTGAGTAACAGCATTGCTCCCTGAAAGCCAGGGCCAGTCTTTTAAATTTCAGAGCTGCATCTGTGAAATTGCGTGAGTTCTGATGTATACTACTAAAGAGAGGATGGAAAATTATTTAAATAGACTTTTGAATGAGAAGATAAATGCCATTTGTATGTTTTCTGTTGCTGCAAGGGGACACTGCATTGAAGAAATGATAAGTAAGCATACAGCCCCCTCTCCTGTGAGTCTCTTCAAACTATACATCGTCAATGTTCCTGAGCATCACAGCTAGTATAACTGGCAGTCAGCGTGCTGTGACAAACCCATGACTGTGAAGTTGAACTAGGTGTAGAGGAAGTTTAAAGTTAATAGTGTTGTGAATTGTGGTTCACAAACAAAGTATAAATAGCAGCAGGACTCATTCATCAGATTGCACTATATTAATTTTTGCAGTGTATTTTATTCAATAATAATGGCAGCAGAAGAGAACCCTTTAAGCAGGGTACAAGAGAACAAGATAAGAATTCATCTGCTTGAGCCCTGCAGGACAGGAGCTTATATGCAGCGTATCTCCTGACCTGCTAGAAGACCAGCACTGCTGCAGGCTTTCCTTGGAGTCACCTCTCGTATACTTAATTGGTAGCAATCACGGTAGTTCTGACATAAAGCATACACTGTACGTGCAAGGTATTTCACTCCATGGTAATGAGTAAAATATTAGGAACTATTTCCCCCCAAAGTTTGATATGGCCATAAAACTGATGAGTAGCTGCAGAGTGCAGAGGTATCAATCGTCTCAGCTCCACAGCGTCAAGAAGGAGCAAAATGGGCAAATAACCCCAGAGCTGCAGGGTGGGAACTGATAGCGACGCCGGCCCAAGGCGAAGACCTGGTTGACAATATGCAGGAAGGAGCATGCTGCCTGGCCTGGAGGAGAATCATGCTGCTATTCAAAAAATGTCTCTTTAGGAAGTGGCTTAGCTGTGCCTCTGGTCACCCGTGCTCCCACTGCAGCTGGAATTTAATCTTGCAGGAGCACATATCTCCCTTGTGGAGTCACCTTGGCTCATTGTAGGACTCAAGTCCCCAGGAGGTAGCTGATTGCATTTTCAAAACACTCCTTCTTTACATACTTACACATCAAACACTGTCCAAGAAGCGGCGGGTTGCTGTGTTTTTGTTTTGTTTGATTAAATTCTTATTGAGAAAAGCTTCAAGAAAATAATGTCCTGAAGAATTTGGAGGGGAGGGAGCAAGGAGAAGGAACAATCCTAGCAAACAGCTGGTGGCTGCACATCTGAGCCAGCCAAGAAGGAGAAATGTGGGAGAAAAAGAGTTATTCCGGGCTGGAGTACAAAGCAGTTTCAGAACAAAACATAAACAAACCCCCTCGAATCTATTTATGGGCAAGCAGGCTGCATTTCATTCTCACCCTTGTACAAGTCATCTGCATGTATCAGGGTTCTTGCTGAGCCCTTATGGAGCAGTCAGCATGCTCTCACCACCACGTTGTGAGTGAAGATTGTATTGAAGCGTAAGTTAATTCAAAAATGGGATGAATAACCTCCTTCACCACTTTGCTTTTCTTCTTTGTCCCAAAGTTTCTCTCCTGTGCTCCCTCAAGGCTCTTCCAGCAAATATTACTTTGGGTTCCAGCTGCTCTAGTCAATTGAAATTACATTCCCTCTTAGAGACCTTGATCCCCCAAGCTCTTGTGTTGTATCTATAAGAAATGCAGGATTAAGTGTAGAAATAGCCTCTACCATAAGCAGCAGTAATTCACAGGCTCCTTATGAATTCCCTCTCTCCTGGGCAAGGACTGGAATAAAAGGGGTGCATGGAAAATTCATGTGTGCATTGCCCTGTGTTCCTTGTTAAGTCAGAGAGGTGACTGGCTATACCTCGATTTGTTACTAGGGGGAATTAGCTCCAGAGCACTTAATGATGCATATGTTGCCCTACTCTGTCTTCAGGCCAGCTCTTCATATTTGGTTTAAAATCAAAGGGAGTTCTGTGCCTGACCTACTTTGGCTTGCAAGGGATCAGTTGACATCGAAGGAGTCCCCAGTGATCTCCATAAAAGTTAATAAATATGCGGTGATCCATGTGAACAATACCCCATCACCTCAACCAGACCCAGAAATAGTCTGAGGAGGGAAATGAGCCTTCAGGATGAGGTTAATACATTTGGGCTATGCCAGTTCAGAGAAAAAGAGCTCTTAGAGTGATGGATCTCAATTAAAGCCAGCTGAAGACAGAGGGGAGACTCCCACAGTCTTCAGTGCATGGAAGGGCCACTGAAATCTCTAAGGTGGACACTGTTGCACTGTGAGAAACATGAATTCCTTTGGATTATTAGTGCAACCCAACTGATGTTTAGATTAAAGGACTCAGCCAGATACAAGAAGCAGGGCTACATACAGTGATCTACCTTCACCTTGCCTGCGTGCTTCAGTATCCTGCCAGGACTGGTTTTCCATTGTGTATCATATCCATCTCCTGTGTAGCTCCTTGGAGGATGACCCATTCAGGAAAAGTCAAAATAGAAAATCTAATTTTCCGCCTCCTGGGCCAGCCAGGCAAACTAGAAACCCCAAAATAAAACACAGCCTGTCTCCATCCAACCGCTGTTCCAACGTGTTCCTCCCCAAGCCCATTGATTTGCTTTCCTCCCGGGTACTGGCAGCAATGGCTGTGGCCAACGCTTTGGGTGGACAGGACACTCAGCTGCGAAGAGCAAGGGCAAAGAGATACAGTGCTCCAGTCTATCCTTCAAGTCTCATTTATCAGACACAGGCAGGAGAGAAACAACTGACTTTCTGGGAGATATACGAAAGAAAAGAAATAATGTAGCAGCACAAACAGACTGCAGTGGGCCTTTCCAGCACATTAATTATTAGCAAATTATGAAGAATTTTCTCACTGACATCATGCAAACCCTGCACACTTGCAGCTCCGCAGTCCAGCCTCCACTCAGCCTCTGTGTGCTCCCAGGAGAGCCCCTAATGAAAAAGTCAGATGAGCTATTTTCATTTTGTTGGAAGTAGCCAAAGCAATTTTAGGAAGAGGAAGGTGGGGGCCTGCTGAAGTTTGCCAGAAAAATCTGAAGCATTCAGCTCGCATCTTTGCAGCAGCAATCTCTCTCTGACAACCCTTAAAAACCAGGGGGGGGGGGAGTCGGAAAGTGGCAGCATGTGGTTTCCATGCTGTCTCTCAGCCAAGCCTGCAGGTATATTAACTGTTGTTTTTCTCTTTTGAAAAGCAGGCAGAGGGGGCAGAGACAAAAATCCTAGAAAACTGCCTGCTCTGCTAAAAATTAAGCAGTCCATCATTACACATTTGCTTTTGAACTCTGTTTAGCCACAAAAAATAAGATGGGGAGAGACAGGCAAGAGAAAATCCTTTTTTTTCCCAAAATTTGACTGCATCGGGGTTGAATGACAGATCTGGGAAAGGTGGTACAGGACTGGAAAAGACAGCTTTCTTCCTACAAAGTGAAGATAGATACATGCAAAAGTGACAGTACAAGGTCAGAAAAAACAAAACCAAGCTGCACTGCCATTTTAACAACAAAATTCCCTGTAGGGTAGGTCAAGTGCCCTGTGATTTTTCTTCATCTCTATTCATAGAGTATCCAACTGCATGGTTTCTCTTCCATTTGCTTCCACCCTGCTGGCATTCCCAGCCCATAACAGCGGGTTACAATGGAGCAGCAGGGTGTGTGTGCTAGAGATTAGGCAGGCGACCGATAATTGGTGACCCTAATTCTATTCCTGGCCGTGGTATTGACTCACGGAGAGATTTTGGCCACTCATTTCATCTTGGCGTCTGCTTCCTCAGAGGTACCGTGGGGACAGTGCTGTGCACCCACTTCACAGCAGCCTCGTATGTAGTGCTGCGCAAAATAAAACAAAAAAGCAAACAGAACGAAACAAAGAAAACCACCCAGACAAAATCAGCTGGGGTCAAACACAATGTTCTGTTCAGCCTGAAACAAAAGTTTTGTTTTCAGGTCATTTAACTAATTTTTTTCTTTCTTTCCTTTTAACAAAAAAAGAAAAAAAAACCCAAAACCAAACAAACCACAGAGATCACTTGTAAGCCGAACACAGACAAAGCGTTTTTACTTTGGGGGAAAGAACTTTAAACTAGATTTGAAGGGGGAAAGGGATAAAACCAGTCTCACTAGAGATAAGCCTGGGGGCAGCACGCCAATGTTTGAGGGACGGTGTGCTAGCGAGGTCCTTTGGCCTGCCGTCTCAGTGGAGGTAGTGGATGGAGATCCATGCGGCAGCAAAGACGCAAGGGTTATTGATGTGTTAGAAACCACGGAAGTGCCTGAAAATGGTCACGTAGGAATTGGGGCTTTTCCCCCCAAAAAGGTGGCGGGATCAATAGCCCAACTGAAGTGCATCTACACCAACGCACGCAGCATGGGCGACGAACAGGAGGAGCTGGAAGCCACTGTGCAGCAGAAAAACTATGATATAGTTGCCATCGCGGAAACATGGTGGGATGACTCGCACAACTGGAGTGCTGCAATGGATGGCTGTAAACTCTTCAGAAGGGACAGGCGAGGAGGGGGAGGCGGTGGGGTAGCCCTGTAGGTTAGGGAGTGTTTTGACTGTCTAGAGCTTAATGATGGTGACGATAGGGTTGAGTGTTTATGGGTAAGAATCAGGGCGAAGGCCAACAAGGCAGATACCATGGTGGAGTCTGTTATAGACCACCCAACCACGATGAAGAGGCAGACGAAATATTCTATAAGCAGCTGGCAGAAGTCTCACAATCACTAGGCCTTGTTCTCATGGGGGACTTCAACTGCTGGAAATAAAATACAGCAGAGAGGAAAAAGTCTAGGAAGTTCCTGGAGTGCGTGGAAGACAACTTCCTGACACAGCTGGTGAGGGAGCCAACTAGGGGAGGCGCCCCGCTGGACCTGTTGTTTGTGAATGGAGGACTCGTGGGTGATGTGGCGGTTGGAGGCCGTCTTGGGCATAGCGATCACAAAATGATAGAGTTTTCGATTCCTGGAGAAGTAAGGAGGGGGGTCAGCAGAACTGCTACCTTGGATTTCTGGAGGGCAGACTTTGGCCTGTTGAGGAGCCTGGCTGAGAGAGTCCCTTGGGAGGCAGTCCTGAAGGGCAAAGGAGCCCAGGAAGGCTGGACGTTCTTCAAGAAGGAAATCTTAAAGGTGCAGGAGCAGGCTGTCCCCATGTGCCAAAAGACAAGCCGGCGGGAAGGAAGACTGGCCTGGCTGAACAGAGAGCTTTGGCTGGAACTCAGGGAAAAAAGGAGAGTTTCTGACTTTGGAAGAAGGGGCAGGCAACTCAGGAGGGCTACAAGGGTGTTGTGAGGTTATGCAGGGAGAAAATTAGAAGGGCCAAAGCCCAACTAGAACTTAATCTGGCTACTGCCGTAAAAGACAGTAAGAAATGTTTCTATAAATACATCAGCAACAAAAGGAGGGCTAAGGAGAATCTCCATCATCTCTTGGATGGGGGGAAACATAGTGACAAAGGATGAGGAAGGGGCTGAGGTACTTAATGCCTTCTTTGCCTCAGTCTTTAATAGTAAGACCAGCTGTTCTCCGGGTGCGCAACCCCCTGAGCTGGAATATTTCCATTAAGTACCATACAAACATCAGATGAAAGATTCTAAAGCCCAAATTATTTTTGCTTTTGGGAAACAGAAAGGTTAAATAGAAAACAAGTTGCCTCTCTATCAATAGTTTTAATGAAGCCCCGTGTCCAGCAACCAGTACATAAGGTTGAGACTAAATGCTTCACTGGATCATTCTATGTTATTTTAATGATGTACTTAATGTGAAAAGATTTTTTGAAACCCAGTTTAAATGTTAGTGGGGAAGGTACATAAACACCAGTTCAGTCCGGGGTCACTGAAAGTAAAGCAAAGTTTCTCTAAAAAAGGCAGGGAAACTTTCAATGTGCTGTCCTCTATATTTGGATGCTCCTTTGGGTGACAAGTGTGCAACCCCATAATAACATCTGCAATGAATTTAGAGATAGAAAAGTATCTTGCAAAAGGGGTAATGCCAGAGGGTTAATGTCCTAATCCTTGTACTATTATTTGCTCCTAATGCCACAAACGAAAGATAACACTAGAAAGTAAGGTGAGATTTACAAAATGCTGATCAATTTGAAATTTACAGTAAGCAGAACTGCTTTCTGATTGCATTTCACAGTGCAGCAGCAGCAAAGTCTTTAGTTATTCAGGTCAGCTCTCACACCAGCAATTGCATCTCTGCAAAGTGAGTTGGGGATACAAGTATACTTTAAGCCAGAGAAGCCAAAACCCCATTTATTTCGATACATTTAAAGCCATCTGAACAATGCGCGTTCCAAATGCAGCCAGAGATGAGAAAGCTTTTAAGGTTTGTTTGGCTTCTGCTTGAGAAAGCTCAGTCTGGGGAGGGCAATGGCCAAGGGATGGGCAGTGGAGGCTGAAAGTAAGCAGGCAGATCTCGGTGCGGGGGGTAGCGGGAAGCAAGAAATGGGATGGCGAAGGATACTTCAACGTCAGGAATGAGGCGTATTTAAAGATCTCCTCTTGTAGTTCAGCACTACTGTAGCAGGCAGGACTGCTGGTTGGGGGCAAGGCTCTATAGGAAGGTGTTCAGCGAGCCCAAGGTTAGGATAGCAGAGGGTGCTGTAGGTCAGGATCTCAGCACAGTTGCAGAGCTTCAAGGAGAAAGGAGGACTCTGCACTGCACTTGCTGGAGGAGGCAAGGTGCACTGCAGGGTCCGTGCAGAGGCAGTTGCTCATTTACTCAACTTTGTACTGCTATTAGTCCAATGCCTGCTAAAGCTCTCCGTTCCCAACAGCTTTTATTTTTGCATGCTTATAAAACAGCAATACCCATGCAAATGTATGTGTGTTGATGAAATCCACACTTTAGATGCATAATTTAAGGCGCAACCAGAAATATACTTGGATTTTGGCAGTGCTTACAAATGGATTTGTACCCCAAGCCTTACCTCACACCTAAACATGAGCGAAGATAAACAAGAGTTTGTGCACAATCCACCATGCTGCTTAGTAAGCAAACATGAAAGAGAAAGCAAAGCACTGTTCGGAGGAGGGAGAGAGTTATCTGAGAAATACACTGGCAGGTGTACCTTAGATAATCACTGGCTTTAAGCTAAAATCTCCTCATTACGCTTATGTAGAGAGTCTTTTTGCAGGTGAGACTGCTGCAGATGCCAGCCCACTAAGCCAACTATCTAGTTATAGTCTGAGCAAATCTAAAAGGCCAGTATCCACCACAGAAGCCGGTTAACTTGTTTCCATCACTGCTGGAGGCTACTTCTGTAAATAGGATTTGGCCCAGCAGCGAGCAAAGTGAATGGAAAAGCTTCAGTTGCCTTCAGGGGGCGTGGGAAGAGGTAAAATGGCCACGACAGTGTGCTGAGGTTTGGAAAGTTTTCAGCCCGAGAAATATCCCCGCTACGAGTACCCCACACTCCACATCACAAACCTGCAGTGCGCTGGGGCCAATGCCAACGCCCTTACAAGCAC
Source organism: Pygoscelis adeliae (assembly GCF_000699105.1). NCBI lineage: Eukaryota > Metazoa > Chordata > Aves > Sphenisciformes > Spheniscidae > Pygoscelis > Pygoscelis adeliae. The sequence goes on from NW_008824812.1 coordinate 665,069, forward strand.
AGTGAAGGCACATTCAAAATTGTGGAAGGGCCTCATCCCCACCGCGGTAGCGCCACAGTAAGAGCCTTTTGCAGAATAAAACCTACCACCATTACAACCTTTGCAGGGAAAAAGAGAGAGACACTTGTTAAAACTGCTTCAATTTCTGAGTGTCATGCCCATAATTAGCTACGACCCCACACCAACTGTGTTATAAGGCGCTGTGAAAGAAATGATGGGGAGGCATTTTTAGCCAGCCCCTCAAGTTTTAAGAAAATAATTGCTTAAGCCTCATAAATAATATTTTTTTCAATTGATGAATCATTTTGACTCATTTTAGGTTTCAAGTAATATTTAATAGTGCCATGCAGTAAAGTCATTGTGGAATTAAGAGTTTATTCGTCACTCATGTATGTTCTTATTTGAATTAGATCAAGTTAAAATTATTATTTCTTTTTTAGAAGGATAATTTAAATGACAGTCAACGTGTTCATCATTTCACCAAGAATATAGAAAAATCTCCTAATATTAAAAGATTGTAATCAAACCTTCTCCCCCCGTACTCTTTCACACACACAAAAACACACAAACATACTGTCTTCCCTCCCCAGGTGTGTAAAGCTTTGTTCTTGCAGCCCAGAAAACAACACTCGAGTAACCTTTCACATAACACTTGAGTAACCTTTCACACTGAACTCAGAGTCTCTTTCTCCAAGTGAAAATCACGCTTTTGAGGTCAGTCCAGACATGCCGAACACAGGATTTGAGACTGAAAAGAAAAATGTCCGAGAGAATGAAAAATGTCCTTCTCTCTCCAGGAAGTTTTACAAAATTATTTTTATGATCAGAAATAATTTACTGATGGGAAATGAGATGCCAGTTGCAAGGAAATTCAACATTAGTCCCCATAATTTGTCCTGTGAATTGCTCACAAATCTCAAAGCACTTGATCAGCGGTACGTTGCATAACCCAGAGGATGTGGTGCAGGAAACCCTGAGTCCATGTTACAGACGAGGATGTGAGTTTGAGAGACCCTAACCACAGTCTGAAGTACTCTCCCGTCTGCTCCCTTCTTCATCCTCTCCTTCACAAAAAGACAACCCCTCTCCCTGTCTGAAGGGACAAAGGAGTGAGGAGTGGATTTTCTGAGCCTGATAGAACATCATCTGCAGGCAGACGGGGAAACAAGACTCAACCAAAGGGGATCAAAAAAGCAAAAGGGAACACAAGAGCAAGACCAAGAGCCTGTCATTTGGGTTTTTCAAGTGAAATGTTAATCAGGGCCTGATGAAGGTTCTTTCAAGCAGCTAATGTTTAGCATGGGAGTTAGGATATGGCTGAACCAACTACAGTCAATACTCCTTTCATGTGGTGGAGAAGGAAACGCTGATGTATTTTCAGGCAATGATGAGGTCAGAAGATCTTTCAGAGTCTGACCTGGCAGCCATGAGAAACGGAAAGCAAGAATCCCACCAAGACACGGGATCAGCCTGGTCAGTCCTCTCGTAAGAGTAGAGGGCTGGAAGGGAAAAAAAGCTATTAAAAAAAAGGGAAAGGGCTCAAGATTGATGAGGTGGGCAGTAGCTCATATTTACATATCTGGGGCCTCCTTGACGGCAGAAAAAATAAGTTAACCTGAAAAATAGAAATCTAATCTACATTCACTTCCCAACTTGTCAAAAGCCCTCAGTGTAAAGCAGCCGCACTTGGCTGCACAGAGGTGTTCCACAGAGGGACCCCGACCAATAAATCTGTTTGATTTCCTGTTATGAGAAGCAGACAAAGAGATATGGCTAGGGATGGGCAGAGCTGTCTGCATAAGGGAAGAGCCTGTGCTTTCACCCCAAACTCAAACCCACCCTCTCCGAGGTTAGGAAAAGTTCAGTTCACTTTGGGGATTTTTTAGCGTTATTTCTCATTTTCACATGTTCCCGTGGGAGCTGGAAGTAGATGGGACAAAGCATTTCTTTCCTGCTGGCACAAGCAGCCCTGAAAGTGTCACACAAAAGTTTGTTCTTGAGACGTTTCCAGTCCAAGGGTGTGATTGTACAACCCCTCCAGATGTGAATAATGCAGTGACATTTTTAATGGGTTTGCTGTTGGTGAGAATTTCTTGGCATCACTCCACAAGTGTTTTCTCCCCACCACTTCTTCCTTGCTTTCTTCGCCCCTTCATCCAGCGCACGTTACACATAAACAGAAAAGGAAAGCAAAGTTTTCAGATCAAAAAGACTTTTTTTTCCAAAACCCTGGGGAGAACCTGCACAATGGTAACAATATTGCAGAACAGCAGCTGTTTGATAAGGTTCCTCTCAGGAGGTGACATCAGAAGTCGAATGCTATTTTCCCCACAGTACATAGACTAACAGCCTGACCCTGCAGTCCCCGACCAACAGAGTGTTTCACGGCATAAATTTTCCAAGAGTATAGCAGGTCCACAACAACATTTGAAAGCAATTAGGATGAATGTGGTAGCATTTCAATGTATTTTCTGAAACGCCACGACTAATACCCATGTTCCTGCAAATGTATACTTTCAGTATTGCTGGTAATTGCCCTACACCTTCAGCAACCCTCACTAAATCATCTCTCAGTGATGACAGCGAAAGGTTTCAAAACCTTTGATGGAAACAAGACCATGGCTATGGATGTAAATTTGCTCTTTCGAGTCTAATTTGTTGTTGTTGTTGTTGTTGTGTTTTCTTTAGAGAGACCCAAAATCTATGAAAAGGAAACTGATTTTGATAAGATTGAGCGGGTGGAATTAAGAAGCAAACACAAAATCCAGTGCACCGTAAGCGGGAATCCTGACCCGAAGATTGAGTGGAAGTGGCAGCCCTGCAGCCTCACAGACACACTGTAAGTGGACATTCCTACAGGTGAACATGTTGCAAAATAATTTGGTAGTTTCAAGCCAGTTTTTCTTTCCAGTCATCTTATTTATCTTAGTTAAAAATCACAAGCAGTGATTCCCCCACCTAAAGATCTCAAGGGTTATGAACCCAGCAGACACCTAGTTGCGTATGATCTTCTTGGAGTTACAAGCACCTTCTATATTATCAGAGTTGTGTCAAATAAGTTTAAAGTGACTAAAGATCAGGCTTGAATTTTCTTTAACCTGACCAGCAATGCCCCTCTGACTTACCAAGATCTTTTCTTGCACCTCTTGGATGCAGCCTACATGGTTGACAAAGAAAAAACAGAGGCGCTCTCTGTGCAGAGGTAACACACTTTTTTGCCCTGTAAGAGCTATCGTCAGACAAATCTGCTAAAGGCTTATGTAATCGCCATGTGGAATTTATGCCACTTCCTAAGGGCTGTCTTCACTAGTGCGCGCTGAGCATGGGCTCCTGTGGCAGCATCTGCGTTGCAGAAGCTGGAAGAGGTAACCAGGCCTTCACGCCTTACAGAGGACCCTTCTTTGCTCAAGTCTGGAGGCAGCCTGAGGTGTGAAGGCACAGAAGCAAGTCACTGGGTCAAAACCGTCAGAAAGGAATGAGGCAAGTTAAAACACAAGATGCCTTTCGAGATTCGCCTCGTACAGGTAGACATTTTCTTTGCTCCTGCTGTTATACGAGCGGAGTGATCTATAGAGAGAGGTCTTGGCTGAGGTCTGAATACTTCCCCTGGTAGCCCCAGGGGACATACAGGAGCCATGTATAACATTTCTGACTGCACTTCAACTCTTCCCTGCAATGAGAAGGCTGAAGTCAGGTTTTCCATCCATAAAAAAATGAAGGCAGGTCTAGGAAGCAAGAGAGAAAATTGCTGGATGGTTCCTTATTTTCTCACTGTTCCAATGCTTTTCCAAATGCTGTGTATGGCAAGTCATGAGACAGGGAAAAATCACAGAGGAGCTCCTTTCCCAGGTTCTCTGCTGCAGCAGTTGCAGTGATGTTGCGCGATCTAGTCTCAGGTTGGGTCTAAAAAGTGACCTTGTGTCCCTCCACAAGGGAAGTGGCCCATTACCTCATTTAGGTAGTTACACTGCTCCTGCAGGAATAAAAGGCAGTGATTTGTAGGCTTAGATAGGGCTGCTGGCATCGCAGGTCAGCAGAAGGCGTACAAGCTGCTGCTTCGGAGGTGTTCAACAGGAGCAGAATGAAAACACCATAAGGAAACAGGTTATGCATTCTGTAGGAAAGCCACAGAGATGACCTGAAATCTTTTCCAGACCTTTCTGTCTAGGGAGAGAGAATTGGTCATGAATGCCGAATAAGGCCAGATTCGAACCAGTGACCTCATATAACCCTTGTTCCAGCTCTCTGACTCTCTGATCTTATCAATTTAAATACAATTGCAGAGTGGTGTCTACCTCTTCTGGCCTCCGGGGCAGCCTTATCTTTTTCCAGCAGAAGCTGTAGGAGGATTCCTGTGGGAAATGACACAGACCCCATTTCCTTCTGTTGTCTCACTTCCTCTCTCTCTCTCTTTCTCTTCCCCCTCCTCACTAGTGCACTTTGAATCCCAAAACACTATCATTGTTCCTTATAGCTGTGATGTGATTTGCTTCCTTTGAGTTCTTCCCTTTATCCTCAAGACAGAACTGTGCCTTGCAGGAAGTCACTCAAGACATCTTCTAATTAGGCTCTTTTGAGAGCTATAAACCCTCCCTTGACCCAGGGTGTTACCCATGCGTCTTGTGCGGATTTGGCAAAGGCACAGCTGGTTTATGGATTAGTTTTCTGCCGCATCGGCCTTTGGTCATCACCTATAGAAATCCATATTTGTTTTACCTCCTGTAATCCCAGTCTGCTACGGTGGGCTCAGAGGCTGCTGGGACCGGCCATGGGAAGCGCGGTGCCTCTGCTGAGGCAGAGGAGGCAATAAGGACACTTTCCTCAGGCACTGTGATGACTTGTGCAAGGTGCAATTGCAGCTACTTGTGGAACGGAACTGACTTCGCTAACTTGCCGTCACGGAGTCACAGTTTGTAACACCTAGCCATGCTGGACTGGAGCTGAACTGGCAACTTTAAAATGAAAGGCTTCCTCGAGTTGCACAGCTGGCAGCACCCTCAGCCAGGATGCCTGGAGCTCCGGCCTTGCTGAAGCCTTTGTGCTCCTAAGCATGAGAAGGCCTGCGTCTCTGCTCATTTATTCCAAGGGCTGTAGTCAAAGCAGACAGAAAAGCCTTTTGCCTTGGATGGTGCAGATACACCTTTCCGCGTGACGTGCTACATACACTGCTCTTTGCCCATAATTCAAAACTGACGATTGATAACTGACTAAGATATGGTTATCTTCTGGGGAATATGCAATATTAAAGGAGCCTTCTGCTATTGTTATCCCCATATTTATCCATGCTACTCCCTCAGCCTGCGCTTCATGTTGGAAAGCTAAGCAGATAGACAGGCACGCTCAGCAACATTCACCTCCCCGCAGTTTTGAATGACTGGCATTTTCAATTTTGAAATGCACTGCAAGTACTAAAAGAGCGCTTTAAGTGGCTTTTTAAAAGCCACAACTGCATTGACTTGGAGTATAACTCATATTAGCCAGACTAAACTCACATGATTTAATTAGTTGTCCAGTATTTTCTATTTTCTGTCTTCAGAAAGTTTGGGGGGTTTCCTTGCTGGTCATATACTGATCTTTGTCTACCTCTGTCAAGGTGCTTTGTAAATAATTTTGAAATGTTGCGGTGAAGGAATACAGTAGTTTCATGAAGAGGTAACAATCTCCAGCAGCAATAGCTTTTAGGAGTTTTTAAGACCTAAGACTACTGTCTAAGAATGAGATTCTCTCTCTTTTATAATGCCTCCCTGGGTTATCTGCAATGAGTCGGGTTCCTGAACACCACCTTTGCTTTTCTACCTCCAGATGCAACCCCACTGGGCAAAAAATTGTGGTTCAGGAGAACATGTTCATAGGCAACAAGATCAGAAGCATTGAAAACATAACCATGAAGCATGGGGATAAAAGAAAGGTATGTGTCAGATGAGAATTTGAGCAATGATGTCATGAAATAGCAGTGGGCTTTACGGAGGGGACACTGCACTCACACGGAGCTCTCTCCCCGCAGTTCCCAAGCTGTTGTTAGCATGCTTTAAATTCCACAGCCCTGGGATCATTTTCAGATCTCTGCTGTTTATAAATGCCAGGATTCTGGCAATGATGTAACATACCCTGTTTAAAACTCTCCAAAGACTTTTGGGTCAAAAACCTCTCTGTCTGCCTCAGTCTTGAGAAAGTGTAAGACTGGTTCAGTGCAAGAGGGGTCCTGTGAAGCACACACAACTGATAAGGACTCTGAGTTCATTAAAATGCTTAGCACTTAGAGAGCACTTTGTACTGCCCAACCCTGCCTACTCTCCCAGTAGCAGGAGTTAAACAGCTGTGTAATTTAAGAGGCCTACGGTGGCCAGAGGTAGCCGGCCTGATTTTCAGAGTGTGTAAATGCCTGCAGTACCTGCCTGTTTCGGCTGAAGTTGTCAGCATTTCTTTACCCATTTGGGCTGCCAGCCGTGTTACCGAGCCAATGAAGGGGGGAAGACCTCCTTCCTTCTCCACTTCCCTGCCTGCTTCCCCTTCCAAACAGCACCGGGAGCACACTTCCTGCATGAACTCCAAAGACCCCAGCCATGAATTATCCGATAAATGCCTCCCCGGTACCTGTGGTGATACTGAGTGATATCGTTTACACACGACCATGCTAATCCTTGAGAAACTGCTGCAGCTGTTCTGCTCTAGATTCACAGACTTCTGGCTATCCCTTGGAGAAGATGCTGTGGTCTGGCTCAGTTGTTTTACCCCTGTTGGACTTACAGAGGTCTGTGGCTTTAGGAGCGGTTTTGCGGCTACAGGTTTCAAGGTGGATGCTCCAGATAGTTTAGTGCCTAATCCTGCAAGGTGCTGAAAGCTGCAGTTCGTATCCTGGTATACCTTTATGCATCTGATAATTCTTGGGCTACTCCCATGCTTAAAGTTAAGCACAAAGCTAAAGTGCTCTTCTGGATTGGGTCCAGACTAAATCAGCATCTGGCAGGATCAGTGCCTTAGCCATCTGCTCTTTCTCATGGAGACTTTCCAGCTCTAAACATAATCTAAAACAGAGCTCTGAAAACATGGAGGTTGGGCTGGGAAGGAGAACATCAGTGTTCGCATTTCATTCCTGAGTTTTCCCCTTGCTGGAAGATATTTATAAATTGGATTTATTTAGATGGCATAGTGCCCCTTAAGCTCTGTTTTTAATGTGTTCTCTAAGAATTTTAGATCTTAGGCAAAAGAAACTACCTACAAAGCGCTAATTACTTTTAAACAATGGAGGTTGGTGACGTACCTACAAAGTTTCTTCCTTTTCTAAGACTTTCTGGTTGCTGCATGGACTGACAAGGGTTTCACGGCTCTCAGGGCTACTGTTTCTGTCCATATATGCAGTCTGTCTAAATATATGATCTGGTGTCCAAGAGCTTAGTTTATATCTCAGGATCAGTCTTAAAGTTATGTTAGTCCCCATATAAAAGTGAAGGGTTTTACAATTGCTGTGACTCAAAAAATATCTGTTGGTTGCTGAATTGTCCCACATGCTGGGATAGTGAGACACCTCAACAACACAAAATTAGAAACATTTTTCTTTGTTTTATGCACATGTACACCACTCCCATTTCTTCTTTTAGCAACTTTGCTGAGGCAAATATGCAACTGGGTGAAATTTTAGTCTGCTAGCGGACTTAAGATGGGATTTGGCTGCAGCCTCTGAATGAGGTGTTTCAGGAGCGCCGCAGAGCTCCTGGACCCAGCGGGGCGCTCCAAACACATCCTCAGTCTATGCTGGTGCGTGATTAGGGACTTCCCAGCTTTCCCCTACCGCCTAATTTCCCTAGAAAGAAAAGGTACAGCAATCAGAGGAGAAACAGTGCTCCACTCCCACAGAGGACACCATGGCACCTACCCACAGGTCAGTCCTGACATCACCACGGGCCCGAGTTTCCTGCCTGTAAAACATGGTGGACACTAGAGTGCTAGGAGAAGGGAGGCGCAACGGCTTAGTGGAAATGAGGACCATGAGGGAACCTCGGTACGAGGACCTCACGCAGTCCTCAAAAGGACTCCTCTTGTCCCCTGAGGGCTTTGCCGCTGCTCACACCTTGAGTACCACAAACAGCCCCGAGGCTGCTGCTCGCTCTGCCCTGCACAGCCATCCCTGCTCTTTCTACAGACTCCAGGCATCCTGAAGCGTTCATTTTTCAGGCATGTTCAAAAGCTCAGCCTACAACCCTTTAAGTTTTTACATATTTCATTATTAAAGTTTCATAAAAATACTTCTTTACAAGTTACATATTTTTACAATTTATAGTATATTCATTATTTTCATCTCCTGCTGATCCACTGGTTGAAAACACATTCTGAGGTGTTTCCCAATAATTTTTATGTCCTGATTAAGATTTATTCAAATTAATGAAACTAGATTTTATGAATCTCAGGTTTCAGCACTTTGTCTCCCTGCTTACATTAGCAGACAATTCCTCTCCTTCCCCCTTTCTGAAGTCCAAGGCTATCTGTATTAAGTGGAGTCTTTAGATAGTAGAATGTAATTCAAAAAAAGCCACTGATGAAAACCCATAGCCTTCAGACTTTTCCTTGTGTTTCATCAGTCGTTATTCCCACCAGAAATGGAATAGACAGGAAACAGCCCAATCCATTCCCACCATGTCCTAGCAAGTAATTCATCTGCATTGACTAGCCAGATGAAATAATAAAGATGTTGGAGTCTGACTGAGCGTGGCTTTTATTGACTGTGTTATGAAGCTGGGATTAGCTGAGATTGGTTATTTTTCCTGTGTGATTTGAGCCTGTCCAATGATAGCTGGAGTCTCAGAGCAGAAGGTGGAATTTACCTAGTCTCTAAGAATTCTCAGCATCCCTAGAGTTCACCCTTGAAGAACTGTAGCAATACATGCTGGTTCAGCGACATATGAAAAAATGCATTAACTTTTTAGAGCTGCTAAGAATACGGCAACAAACCCCCAGAAATTACCAGATCCAGAATCTTGCTCAAAGGCTAGCTTGCAGGGCAGCAAGCAAGGATTCTTCTGGCAGACCATCTGCTGGATCTTTGATCACATCAAGATCTTTAGATATCTATTGGACAAAAGCGGCATGTAAAATTGAGGTGTCTTGTCATCTTCATCGTAATGATTATTCCATCATTATTCCACAGATGGAGAAGTGAATTTCACCCCCTCCTGTCTTCGAAAGGTTGAGTCTCATTCTTAAAGAAAAGCACGTGGTTATCGTTAACGTTACGATGTACTTCACTGAAGTTTTGGTCAAATAGTGGTTGAGGCAATTGCATCGTGCTAGTTTAATTTTCCTGGTGGTTTTGAGTCAATATTGAACTTTTCACTTTGTGATTTAAACTACTGTGTAGCTGCCTCTGGAGACTGCTTTTTAACACCAGGTGAAACACCGATGATTGCATGAATTGCCTGAATTTCCTCTTCAAGTTGCAAGGAGCTAGGTTGCTATTTTATTTTCTTTCCTGTTAGTAAACTGAACATACTGGTCTGAGCTTGAGAGAGCCGGACATAGCAGAAAAGAATAGCGAGATCCATACATAATTCAGTCCTCATTGGGGGTTTCTTTTCATCTTTTTTCTCCCTTTAATGTATATATGAGAGAGTGGCCTGGCCATGTGGATGTTTCTGCAATGAAACTCATACATCTCTTTTGCTGGTGAAATTCATAACCACTCAAGAAAACTGACCCAGAAATGCCAGGTTTAAACCTCCTGAAGGAACAGAAAGACTACATTAGAGTAGCGGGATGCGTTTGGTGAAAAGTATGTGAGCAACTCAGTAGGGCTGTTTAAATCTGTCACCCTGTGTGGGTGCCCGTTTCAGTGAGCTCCCACAAGCCTTGTCACGTTAGTCTCTGGCAGGGGAAGGTGAACAGTCACGCGGCTGGGTTTTTGAACAAAGCGTCCGCTCTCTGGGAGACTAGCCCAGATGTTTCAGGTGCTACCCAAGCACAGGAGCACATGGACGACTACACTGTCCTTGGCAGGTCTTGAGAGAGCCTGGCTAGCAGCAGGGACATAAGAAATGGCCCTCTGTCTTCCCTACCCTCTTAAATTCATTAACTGCAATCACTGGGTGCGAGGAAGAAGCATGAGGGTGGTAACTGCTCATGACTAGCCAGCACCTACCCACCTGCCCTAGGGCCAGAGAGCGATCAGTCCATCCATACCAGAAATGTATACCAGTTCCTCCAGAGGCACCTCAAACCTCCGGTTTTCCCCAGTTTCCTGCCTTGTCCAGCACCTTTCCTGGTGACACGGTACTACCATCAGCTCTGCCATACTCTGTGAGGAAGGCAGTGATTGTTCTCGTTTTACAGGGAGAGAAACGCCCACTGCCAGAGATGAGAGCAAACCCTAGAAGTTCTCAGTCAACTCACAGACGTCTCTTATCGCTTGTCCTCAGTCCATCCTTTAGCATGTTTTGAATGAATGAACTAAGATCACGGATCAGAATTGTCAGGCTATAAAAATAAGTGTTATTCTGTGCCATTCAAGTAGATGGATTGGGAGCTAGCTGAATATTTTCTTTGCGGGGTCTCTGGTGAAGTTCCTATAATTTCGTCTCCCTCTAGCCACCGCCACCCCAGCTCTGCCAGAGTTAGACAGCTGAGAAGTTTTCCACCCACTTTTTCTACTCCTCATCCTTGCCCACATACAGCTAACGAAGTGAAAGAGAGAAGAATTGTTAACTAAAGCCGTTGGAGGGAGGGATTAGGCAAAGGAAAGAGAAAGCAAGGAATAACAAGATATATTAATTCATGCTGGCTCCAGCTTAAAAAAAAGTCTTGATGCTCTGTCCTTACTACAAGATGTCTTAAAACACTCATGGTATATGGCTGTGGAATGTTATTTGGCTGCTCCTAAAATAGCTTGTTTTTATCAGTTTGGGAACATTACAGTGCAAGACATATGGACTTTATTGAACTACTCCATTATGAGTTTTCCCAGCAGCAATGTCTATTTACTTGTCATAGCTGTTCTTCAGAGATCAGTCATTTAATTTCTTTTCTTATTGAGTTTTAAACTTAGTTTATTCTTTTATGGTAATTATTTATTAGCTAATAATCCCTTCTTTGGGCTCGCAGTATTGGGTGGCCTTTGGGTTAAGTAATAGGAAATGGAGCCCTTTACTTCCAAATTCAACACAGGCAATCAAAACTGGTCCGAAGGATGTTTGGTGTTTGGTATGCAGTGAACTGACAGGATCTCAGTCCAGCTCCCACTAGGAAGATGTCTAGACATTACATGCCAATAATTTGTTACTAATTACCAGTGGTTCCAGCGCAGTCTGCACAGAAGCTAAGGACTGAACAGCCACATGGTTTGTGCTAGCACTTGCGGCTGGAGTACATTGGCAAGGGTTAACGTGTCATTTAGTCGGAACTGCTCTTGACTAGGAGGACATCCAGTGGAAGGTAAACTAGACAGTGCAAACTTCCAGGCTATAAATAGTTCGTGAATAGTAATTTCACCAAAGAGATACAATGTTTCAAGGCAATTGCAGATTTCACATCAGTATCATTATTTAGGCTTAGCAGAAAGTGCTGTGCTCTGTCTGGGAGCAGAGTTTTCTGAGTAGAAGGCATGAGAAAGAGCTTTGATGTGAGCCCTGCTTTGAGTAAGAGGTCAGACAGGAGACCACCAGCGGTCCCGTGCAGCTAAGGTCTTTCTGTGATTTCATGAGTCTAGATGTGGCAAATGCCAACATGTCTCAAACTTTTCTATCCTGGCTCTGATTCCAGGAATGGAAAATGCTTTGCCAGGTGCATGGACTAAGCACACAAAGTAGATTATCCCCTCAGAATTTTTTCCACTCTACTCTAAAGGTCCCCAAATGCCGTGACTCTGCCACTCCACTGAGAGGGAAGTCTGCTAACAGTTTTCACTGTTAATAATGGGAAAAGATTCCTACGCTTGGTTGCTCGAGTTCAAACCATTTTCTCATTCAACTTCTTTTTGCAGACTTTCCTTGAAATGGTTGCACTGAAAGTATAGGGATGGCATTTAGAAGAACAAAATCCTTGTCCCTACCTGCCACTACGACCAAGTACAGACAAATTTCAAATTTTCAAGTTTGTTCAACTTGGGTTGCCTACAGTAACGGGCGATGCACAACTGCCAAAACATCGGCATTGTGAATACTATGGGGTTTAACATCTGGGTTAATAGGGGTTGCTTTTCAATGGGATCTCCTTGATTGATTTCAATGGGATATCCTTGATCTACAGATACTTCAAAAGGCAGATACCACTGCTGGCTTCCTAAATGTTTCTTTCAGGTTCCTTTTGGTAAAAGACAAAACTATGGGGTCTTATAGAGGGAAGGAGGATTTAGATGCCCTTTGGTATAGCATGTGTGTGTTCCAAAGCATCACTCTGTTGAGGACTGAACCAGGATTAGATTAGTTTGGCAACTGAGAACTTTATTTAAGATGCTGGAAAGATAATTGGACTCCCAATCTCAGGGATTTACCCAGGAGCACAAAGCTAGAGTGAAAAGCTGATGCATAATGATTTCAAGGGATTCATCTTATTACAAGAAAATCACTCAAAATCCTTCATTTCCAGCTCTAAAATCACATATATTTCTCTGCTGGATGCTGCTGGTTTGAAAGTCACATTTTGGAGGGCTCTGGGAGGTGCTAGTTCTAAGACAGTAAAGTGCGTTACCTCTTGTGCTCAGGCATGTAGCAAACTGGTATCCAAGTGCATAACAGTGATTTTGAGCATGCAAACAAGAAAATTACTTTCTCTTTTTTCCTCAGTAAATTTTTCCCAGGAATTTGTCCCCAGATTGTTTCCCACCGTCATTTTAGCATCTTTTTCACCTTCACATCTAGACACAATTGAGATTAGCTAAGATGAGGTCTCAGTATAGCTATTTGCTCTTTTTTTTTTTCCCCACGTCAGACTTTTCTTGAGTTATGTAGTTAGAGCCGTTAGCATCTGTGTGTGTTCATGAGCGTATGGGTGCGCTTCCCTCTGGGCTACCAAATGCAGCTTGAGGCATTGCATCAGTTTTTAGAAGAGCCACAGTGTCGCCCCTAACACTTCAGACATATTCCAAAATGGATAATTACATTCCCCTTTACGATTTTAACTGGCTCTACAGTATTATCCTCAACTTCCCATCTAGAGCTGTCACTTAGCAAGACGAATAGCTGTTAAATAGCTGTCCAAATTTATCCCCTTCTGTCCTCAGCACGTACATTTATATTGGCTTTTTCTATTCCCAAATATAAAACTCGAAGATCCAGTAATCATGAGAAGGAAGATCTTGGTCCTGATTCAGCAGTAATTCAAAAGGCAGTGTCTACTGCTTAAAGCCAGGGGTAGTGCTCTGAACATGTGCTTGTTAATAACCTGTGGCATTAGGCCCACTGCTACAGGAATAGAAAAAGGAGGAGGAGCAGACTGCTTCTCTGGTGATTTTATATCCAAGTTAAGAGCTATTTTCACCTCATAAACAAATCAGAACTGCACAGCTCTCTCTTTGGTGGACGCCAGAGGGAGCTGGGTTTACTGATCTCCTGTTTTCACCCCTAAATTTGGTTTGTCCCTATTCTTGGTTAACTTCTGTGTTTGGTGCCCATGAAAAGTAGATACTTTTCCACTTACCCGTTATTCTGCTGAAAATGTTCCCCATTAGAATGTAAAATGCACATGGGATCAAAACCTTTG
>NW_008824812.1:678774-720825 GCF_000699105.1 Pygoscelis adeliae
AAAGTGCCAAAGCTCAGAAAATCTTAAATAACTCTCGGAAAATACACCCCGCACAGCTATAGACACATTCGTGCTGCAGCTTTATGAGGAGTAAAGCAATGTCTTGTGTGAGTTTAGTTTAGGATATTAAAAAGAAAGTCCAGAGATGCTTTTGTGCACTTCAAAGCACTCTCTGGAGATAAGGACAAAGGGCCAGAGGGTGTTATAAGTCTTGATTCTCAAAGTCCTTAGAGAGGACGGCAAAGAAAGTGATATTTGTTCCAAATGTGAGGGCTCAGAGTTCCTCAGGTGAATGGCTGCAGGGGAAGCAAAGTAATCTTGCAAGAACATCTCTGTCTTGGTGGGTTAGACCCTGCTTTCTTGCTAGCAGCCCAAAGGAAGTACTAGAAACAACTAAAGCCATGACCTGTGGATAGTCCTCCATGAGCTTGTGATGTTGCATCATGACAGAGACAGGGGAGTGCCATACGGCTGGCTCCTCATTAAGGACCCACACAGAAGCAGAGGCTTAGGGTGTTTAAGGAACACAAGTTCTTAAGGATGTGTTTGAGTTCAGCCCCATGAGTAACTGAACCACTTTCTTTTGCGATGTGGTGAAGCTCAGGACAAGTGTTCCTTTCTTCTCCTTCAGGATCCTCCCTTTCTTTCTGCTTTTGCCAAGTGTCTTAGCACAGGCAGCTTCTCCAGAGCTTCCTTACTTACCATGCAAGTTCTGATAAGGCTCTGAGGAAGGGTTATGGAATCAAGGGGCTTCCAAGCACAATTTATAAGAGTGAGCTGGGGCCCAAAGGGGCCACATCCCTCCCTCCCTTCTCTGGGGTTATAGCAAAGCAGAGCAAAATCCTGCAATATTCTTTATACCACATCCATATGAATGACCTGCTTCCCATGCAAATGTGGGTGTCCTGTTACCCACGGAAACCATAACTGAAAAGCAGAAGAGAAAATAGGTGGATGTGGGGCTCCATTTCCAGTGTCTTAGACGAATCTTCCAGGTCCTTCACTTCAGCTTTTTGCTGATGTTGTCACACAAAGACCTTGGCAGTGTGTCAAAGGGGAACCCTGTTTTTCACGGGGGAGACAGGAAGAAAAGAAGGGGAAGGTTTAGGAATGAGGAGGGAAGAGAATTAAGTGGGCTGAGGTGATCAGAGATGAGACACCAAAAAACTAATTGAAGCACTTGTCTGTTTGTGAGCTTCACTTATTACTAGAAACTCCTTTGTTAAGTGTTTTTCTACCATAAAACACATACTTATCCACTACTCTCAAGCCTCTCTGCTAAGCCTACACTACACTCAAACCCTCTACTTTTTCTCTCTTTGCTTGGCAGATTGTGAGCACACTAACTATGGAAAACAGCAGTGCATCAGGAGTCTATTACTGTGTGGCTTCAAACAAGATCGGCGAAGAAGAGAGGAGCATTGAGTTCTACGTCTCAGGT
Source organism: Pygoscelis adeliae (assembly GCF_000699105.1). Classification (NCBI taxonomy): domain Eukaryota; kingdom Metazoa; phylum Chordata; class Aves; order Sphenisciformes; family Spheniscidae; genus Pygoscelis; species Pygoscelis adeliae. The sequence continues at coordinate 680,216 of NW_008824812.1, forward strand.
AAACAACACAAGAGACACTACACAAAAACTAGATGCTGATGATCTGATTTGCCTTAATGTTTTATATGGCTGGTGAGTGCTCCTTAAAACTTCTGGGAATCCCTGCATGTTGTGCTTTCAGAGCACTCCCAATCACACAGTCCCAGGCTCTTCCCCACATGCAAGGTCGGGTCCTGCGTCGGTGCACAGCTGAGTTTGACACGTCCAGCATCAGACCTGATGCCCCTTTTGCCCTTTTCAAGCTGCAGATGCAGGCCCTGAGTCTAGCTGCCCGTGTCTTAAAGCAACACCCATGACATTTGAGCGCTGTCCTCATGAAACCTCTAGCAAAAGCTAAGTCCTTTGTAGTCTTCCAGAGGCCTGAAGCCTCTCCCTGGCTCAGGAGAACGGTTGGTCTCCAGTTAAGTCAGCAGGCATAGCAAAGGTGAGCAAGGCCAATATTCAGACCTAATCCAGGGCTGATATCACTGGGAGTTGTTGTGACATTGGATCCCTGCCTGAGCAATTAGCCTTTCCAGTGCCCTTTAAGGAGGGAGGAGGTGGACATGCTATTTCTCTAAAGAACACAAATCCAAACAAATATCTGCTTAACCTTTCAACACAGAAATTCTTTAGTAGTGAGATCAAGACCTACATAATGCTTTTAGGAGAGATGGGAGTTTAAAACAAGAGAAGAGTCCAGGGACAGCCTTGTTCAAGTGCTTAACCAGAACAAACTGAATCATTTCTGTGCTCACTTTCTGGATGAGTGGATGTTGGCTGGTAGAATTTGCATCAAAATAACAATTTTTAGAACAAAGAGTGCAGAAGTGTCCTGGAAGGTAAATGTCTGATTCTCACTACTTGGTTTCTTCCCCGTGAAGCAAGTTCTGAGGGCAAAGCTCGCTCGTGGCAGTGCTCTGCACTCCTCTGCCTCTCTTGCGTCCTGTGTTGTTTGACTCCATGGCTCTAAAGTAATTCAGCACATTTCAAATCGGGCTAACCAGACAAGGGCTCACTAAACATTGTTACTATTCTTATTACACCGAAATGCTAATATGAAAAATGTCATCCAACGATAATGAAGCTGGTGCCATATGGGGGAAAGATTTCACCTCCATTTACAGCTTCTTTGTACTACCCCAATGCCTTATGGAGACAGAAGAGGGTTTAAGCCTCCAAAAGATATTTTCCAAAGCCCTAACTCTTATTTACTTAGGAAAAAGCCCTTCAAGGCGCACTTTTGGGAGATACAGCTCAGACATAAGAGGTCCTCAAGATGTCCAAGGCAGGCTGAAGATCAGCTATTAATTTTATACTTCACCACTTCCAAGTGTTGAGCCTTCACGTGGGTTTGTTTCTGCTCTGAATTCTGCCAGCTATTATGTTTGGATGGGTTACTCAAAGCCGTATGTTCCCAAGCTATTCACAGTACTTTGTAATACTCGGTGACTAAAAGCAGTGCTGCAGCAACTAAATAAGCAACTAGTATAAGGTCAGATTTAAAGGGCTAGATCAATCCACGCACCTTTCACAACTATGTTTTATTTTAGTAATAAAAGTTATGTAGGGCTCTTTTCCCCCACAGTGAGCTAATATTTCAGATTTTTTATCTTAAGATCAATCTAGCAACGTTTTGAGACACAAATCTTTTCATCATGCAATTTTAATTATGAAGGAAACGAATCACTGGACAAAACTACTGACAGCGGTTATGGTGGAAATGTTTCCACCAAAACAGACCAGGAGGTGAGCAGGGCTTGGCAAGACAGATATATTCTTGCCTGTGAAGAAAAGACCCTGAGTCTGTGCCATTCTGGGGAAGAGGCAGATGCTAATCGAGCCTGACTGACTTTTATAAGTGCTGTGTTTAAAAATAGTGGTGTTTATAGATTAGAAAGAAATGAAGTCTTTCTAAATGCGGCCATCCTGATCTTAAATTAGATCATGTTGCAGTGATAAAATAGCAGCAGAGTGACCTGCTGCTGGGTTTCTTTACATGATGGTCCTCTGCTGAGTAATGCATATTACTCCAGCAAGTGGCCAGGCTGCTGTAAGAGCTGCTGCTGAAGGTCTGCCTCACAGATGAAAAAAAAGCACTGTCTTCTACTGGGTGCACTTGGAGGAGGCTAAGCGACCGCCAGGTTACTCTCACCAGGAGTTGCCCCTAGTCTCAGTGTTGGAGGGACATTCAGGGACAGTTTGTGAGGTACCAAATGGGGGAAGTCCAAAAGCATAAGGCTCTAAGCAGGCCACTTTACAATTGCTACGCTGATTAATTTTATGCAGATTGAACCTAAAAGCTGAGATAAAGGCTGAGTTAGAGTCTGAGAGCACACCAGCAATGCGTGGGCCTTTAGGACAGCGTCTAGGCAAATGTTCGTAGCACTTCACAGCGCTCTGTTCTCTGCAAAACAGCTGCTAGTTGTGGGACTCCACAATTATTTCAGTAATTTGTTGATTTTAAAGACCTGATCTCCTGTTATCTCCTACTGACAAACAAGCTGCTGGATCCTGAGCTGCTTTCAAACATTTTGGCTGAATTGAGCTTAATTAACTTCTCCCTGGTAAGAAATCTGAAGACGATACAGGGGCTAAACTCTCTTCTTCCCTCAAAAACCTGTTCCACTAGGTCAGGGTTGAAATGTTTTGTCAGGACACGGCAGTGTGTTACAGGGAAACTTCATCAGGTGTTGTCCAGGCTGCACCTGCTTTCTGGGGACATGCCTTGCTTCAGTCTGGTGTTTTCATCACCACCTTACTCATTTCAGAAAAATGTATTTATCCCAATGGAATAATGTCAACAGCCATTTTGTTCTTCCACTGCAGAGCCCCCACAAAAACTCTCACGGACACTAGAAATAGCACTGGTATCTATTTTTAAATCATTTCTTTGCCAGCAGAATTCATTTCAGTGAAGGGTCAACAGGGTTTGGAGATCACGCTGAAACCAAGCCATATAAGGGGTCTAACGTGATGAGAAATCTTATCATTCAGTGACAGCCCTGAAGCCTCCCTGAGCTCTTTCCGCAGATGTCCTGACTCTCAGTGTCCCACTGAAGCTCTCCTAAAGCTGTTCATGGCAGCAGAAACTCCCATAGCAATGCAGTAGCAGCGTTATCCATCGTGCCCTGGCCTAACTCTTATTCCGGTATTTTTATTTTGTGTAAATCCTTTTTACTTTCTTGCGGAAACAAAATCTGTCCCTGCCTATCTTGCCTACCACAGTTTTGACACCAGTGTTCCCATTTAAGTGGGATGACTATTTTGTCATGGGCAGAGGCGAGCCATCAGATGCTCAGAACTGCCTCATGTCATTGCCCACCACCGGTTACGCACCAAAGGACACTCAAGGCAGACTGCAACCTTCCTAGTGCAGTGAAAAGCTGACCTGATGTCGCCTGGAGGTGTCCTCTGCCATGAACAAGTATTATTTACCTTCTAATCTCTGGTCTGCACCTTGGAAAGGGCAACTATACATCACTGTAGGTCCACAGTAAATCAAATTCTAGCCTTTGTATGATTGTACTACATACAACAAAATGGGATCCCACCCATATGAAACCTCTGAATGTTCTTGGAATATAAATGAATTATAAGAATAACAAATAATAACAAAAGCCCTTTTTCAAGGGCTTATCTGATTGCAAAAACAACTCAGAAAAATGAAGTTAAAGATTTATACCAGAAAGAAAATATTATATTTCAAACATGAGATAAAAATCTGCTATCAGATACTAGAACAATGTATGAACTGGGCTGTTCTACAACTGCTTGCCACTCTCAATTTGCTTATTCCTGACATGTTTACAGGATTTATGAAAAGCTCTGCGCTGTTTCAGATGGTAGGGCTCACCCTTTCTTTTTCTCATTCTCCCCACATGCATATGCCTGATGGCAACCCCCCCCCCAACCCTGACAGGCACAGGGATGGAATTTGGGAAAGAGCAGAAGTTTTGAATTACACAGATTATTGTGCAAAGCACAGGAAATTAAAACCAATTAATTCCTTGTAAATACAAATGGAGCCAGACTTTCTTTTGATTTATGCTGACTTTTTACCTTCCCCCAATGGCTTATTTCCCTATTTTGCCATGGAATCCCGCACAGTCGAGAGTGAAATTCACGGCTACTACACTGTAATACAATACGAAAGACAAATGTTTGGTGACTGCTGATAAAAGAGAAAAGGCCCCATGGTGCATTCTTTTAGCCAACTTATTAGGAGTCTTATAAAACACTGTATCTGTTCAGAGAGAGGAAGTTAATCACTGCTCAGGTTCAAGACTGTGTAAGCAAAGTAGTCTAAGAGATGAACTGACTTATAATGTGCTCTCAAAGCTGCAGTTACTCCCCAGATAATCCAGGTAGGAGGAGAAAAGAGAGAGGAGAGCAAGAGAGACTTTTTCTCTCTCTCTTTCCTTCCACTGTAATGAAAATCAATGAATATTCTATTGGAGCTGAAAGAGCTTCTTGAAAGGCTAACAAGATGGAAGAGAATAGCACAGGTTCCAGCTAAAAATATTCAAAACGCTAAATAAAAAAAGTCAGTGGAAGAAACGATAAGAAAAACAAGCCAGCCCTCTGCTCCCAGAATGTTAAGTTGGTAGAAAAAACCCTGCACTGGTGAACTCCAGCAGCAAGGCGAAACTATCGAGCATCCTTCGCAATTCAGGGCTCGGAAATTAACACACCAAATTCACTCGGAATTTGCACCAAAGTGCCAGAGATCTCCGGGCGCTCCCGCCCATGCTGTGAGTGCCATACACAAGCCAACGCCTTATCCCAAGAGATGCGGTATTTCCCCTGGGGTGGGCTTTCTCCCACAGCCATTCAGGGAAACTCACCCTGCAAAACAAACGGGGTTGCAAGTTGTAAGAAGAAATTCTCCCAAAGAAAAGGCTTCCTGAGAGGCAGAAGCACGGGCAAATGGGGCTGCCAGCCTGACCGCTTAAGGCCAAGGTTTAGCTTGCCCTGCAGATTTGCGGGGGTTCACTGTGTTTTACCCCAGGTAACGTGACCAAACTCCTACCTCATCTCTTTACCTGGAATCCCTTTATACTCTCGCTGAGACCCAGCACTTAGGATCATAGGGTAATTCAGGGTGGAGGGGATCTCAGGAGGCCTCCCAGGCCATTGAGCTTACTAAAGAGCTGAGTCTAACCAAAGATCTGTCTACCTTAGTACTGTAACTCTTGCTGGAGCAAACAGCAAATGCTTAGAAGAGAAGCTAAGAAAAAGGCAAGTTAAGAGGGCACTTTTTCCCTGTTTTGGTTTGAAAGATTCAGGAGAGATGCTGAGATGCTGCTCAGGCCACATCCCAGTGTTTTCACTGGACCTTAATTCTTCCCGTTTAGAGAAGTTCTGCTGGCCTCAGACTTTCCCCCCATTTTGATAAGCATCATCTTGACACGTTGGAACCACAGGACATGAGATGTGAAGAATGGATGTATTACACAAGTCAGTTTGAGCGTACAGCTAGCACGAAGCAAGAAAGAGAGCAACTGAGCCTAACAAAACACTGCATAAAGTAAACTGAAATTTCATGAAAAGGAAGGAAAAGAAAAATAACAATTTCCACAGCTGTGGCCTGAGGGGTCTCTTCTCTTTTTGGATCTTTTGTAAAACATTTCTGCTGCTAGTCTTTAAAAACCATGAAGCAAAGCTTATTGGTTCTATTCCAGATGACTTGTGAAGAAGAGAGACTTTTAATCATATCTGAAAGCTCCTTCAGGGCTCTGTATTTTATATAATATATGGTTTATTATAAGGCAGATTGGTTATTTCAACAGCCTCGCTATTTATGCTCAACTACAGCTTCGGCAGAACTTCTTGCAAGAGTTTGCAGTGTGAGCCCCTGGCCAAATTCCAGCTCCCATGTGGAATTTGTCAGATTGCAAGTGCAGTGCATACTTGCTCCCCTTTAACTTCTGTCCTTCTCAGAGTACCATCCATTTCATCCTAGCTTGAGAAAGCATCTTACTAACAGCTTGGTACTGAAGCAACAATCTTTCAGGTTGATTGCAAACACTGTTCATCTTCAGAAGGTAATCCAGAGCAAGTCCTCCCAAAGTGTCCCATCCCCATACTACGCCTGGTAAAATTTATAAGGGATTCCTCATAACTCTCAGCTGCTTGAAAATCCTGACCTAACAGACAGAAGAATAATTCCAGGTCACTGTGGTTATCAATGCACTTTCATTCAAGTCTGCTGGGTGGATAGATCACTGAAACTAACAGAATAAAAAGGGAAAAGAACATCTTTCAGACAGAATTTAACTGTAGGTCTCTGGCGGCTAATGCAGTAATAGGAATGCGTCTCTAGGCCAGACTCCGGCATTCTACTCAGAAACATTTTTTCTTGTCTTCAAATGGATTCAGTTCACCACTTCAGGAAAATTGATTTTTTTTTTTTTTTCCTGGAGTGAGAAGTTACTAAACATATAGCAAGAAACAGCTTACTCTTTTGTGGATAGATTGGACTCATGCCTCAAAGTATTTCTCTGCTAAATATAAAGGCCTCAAGGACTTATCCATTATTAGATCAGTTAATCCATTCAGTGATCAAGTAAATATCCACCAAGGCACATGTGATGAAAATAAATATTGGCATAGTTGAAATAAGAGAGAATTGGGAAGATTGTTCCGTGGCGAAGAAAGAGAGTGTTACTTCTGAGAAATGGGAATAGGTCTCTATTTTTATGCAATTATACTTTCAAGCACTGATTGCAGACAGAAGGAGAAGAGCTCAGGACGACATTTGTCTACCTGGATAGAAACCTCTCTTGATTACACTCTCTTAGTCCATTAACTACTTCTATTTATAAACTTTCAATTCAGTACTTGAAAATGTAATGATTAGAATACTGAGGCCCAGACTACCACAGGTCAGCACTGGGACGCGAGAGGTGCATTCCCTTACCTAATTCACAAGCACCAGTGCCTGTTTGCACATGCAAATGCGGGTCTCATTAAAATTGGCTCACTCCATTACGGCTCGTCTTTGAAATTTGACCATCAAGTTGCAATCAGGCAGCCAAAGATCTTCTCAGCTGTGACTTAATTGTAAACATGTTTTCTCTTCCTCCTAGATGTGCCGTTTGGGTTGCAAACAGACCCACAAGTCACAACCATTGTGGGGAATGACGTCCAACTGACCTGCCGAGCCTCCAAGTACATCTACAGTCACCTGGCCTGGTATTACCCCTCCTCAGAGGCGTCTCTCAGTGACTCAGTGATCAAGAAAACTGACAACTATTCCATTTCTTTGACGCTGGTCATTACTAATGTCACGAAGGAACAGAGTGGCCTCTACAAGTGCAGAGCCCAGAACCAGCACAACAGCACCGACACGCTAGAACAGCACACTCAGCTCCTCGTCAGAGGTAGGTCCTGCCAACGGAAAACGGCAGCGGGACGTGCTATCGTTCCGCTGCAGGAGCAGAAATGCTGTGCATCTGCTGCTCCCTTTGAAGCCTTTCAAAGCAGAAGGTGCCCCGCATTTCTTAGGGACTGTCCTAACATAGACTTTGTGTTCTGGTTTGGGGATTTTTTCGCATTACTGTATGTGGATTGACACCTAGCCATACATATTACTCATCCAGCCACTGCTGGTTTTGTATAAAATATTTGCCTTACACATAAAGGTGATTTCAGTATCTTCCTAACTCCATGCTGGGTGCAGATATAGTGTTGACAGAGGAGAAAAGGCATCACCCATCATGTTACTAACAGCACAACTCTGTCATTTGGGACTGTCATCCCAGATCTATACAACTTTGGTAGAAGACTCCACCCACTTATGGCTGCCAGGAGGATACAGATACCTAAATAGATATGGACCCAGCAGATGTAATCACGAATGTCACTGGTCAAGTGTATAATCAAGTGACATGTACCATTTATTCTGAGTAAGTGGGATGCATTTAGTTGTAATAACAGTATTTTCTTACTCATACCCAACCCCCCAACTCTTTCCTTTTATTTTCATAAAAATAGTAACACTACAGATCCCGCAGCCTGGTTTCTTTGACTATGTGAATACAAAGGGCAGGACGCTTCTTCCGGTAGAAACTCACTGAAAATTAGTGAAGTTTCTTCTGCTTCATAGTGAAGGAAGTGAGTGATCGGCTCTAAGCCTTCTTAGGAGAAAAAGTGCTGCTGGAACGGGTAAATTTATTAGCTGTCTTCCAATGGTGAAGAAAAACCCAAAGCACAGGAATGGAGTAGAATTGAAATAAACAGCAGCAAGCCAGGGTGCAGAAGACAGAGCCCTTCAGAAGCCGAATTAGACAGTGATTTTCCAGTTGGCTTCCCCACCTACATTAATGGCTAATGAGACACTGAAGGGACAGCTATGCTGCCATAAGCACTTGTCACTGAGATGAAAACCGGGCCGTGCAGTGCTGGCTTCATCCTTGTTTAAGTGAAGGAGCACATTTCCCATGCAGTCCCTACCCCATGCAGCCAACAACGCTCTCACAGTCCCTTCCCCCTCCGCGCAGACACACACACACAAGGAGAAAATGCTCACCCACGCCACAGCTGCGGCTAGCACGGCTCTGATACCTGAGTGGGAGGAGGTTTATTTTAAGAAATGGCATGAGCACCTGCCTCTTCCTGAAGTGCGGAGGAAGGGAAAGAATCTCACCCTGGTATTACAGAGTGCTAGCGGTTTTGGCTTGTCCCCACAGCCGGTACCGGAGCCACCTGTCAGCATCATCTGACACGGAGGCACTGGACTTACCCTGCACTCTGCATTCAGGCAATTCACTTTTCTTACGCCTGGCAGATATTTTTATTCATTTAGTCAAATTTCCACCTACACAGACACCTACACATGATGGCTATGGGAAAAACACAGCTAAACTGGGAATACATCCATAGGAGAACTGGAACCTTGATCACATTCTTCTGAGAATTACCGGGGTCTGTTATTTGTCTGGCACATGTCAGAGAGGTAATTCTTCTGGAGAACAGGCGTGGAAATGCCCCCCCCCAACCAGCCCTCCTTCCCCTACACAAACAACATCTTTTAAATGTACTAACACCCACCAGCTACTGTCCTTATTGCAGGTTTTATGTATTTTTTATGCTACGCTTGTGATTTTATTCATTGCTTTCCTGTACCTTTTATAAATGAACATAAAGTGGAGGTTAACATGCTTTGTAGTAAGTAGATAACTGCACTCATGATGGAGGACACAAAATCCTTAGAACTGTTTCGTCTTTGCCTCCTTTCCTTTTTTGCATTCGCTCTGCATTTGCTCTACCCACTCACTGTCCTCTGTTTTCTTCAGAGGATGAGAAACTCAAGGAGGTTCGAGCTGAAGCCGAATCTAAGCTTAGTCAGTTTGAAAATAAGCCAACTGAACTCACCGCACCCCTCCCATAATCTTTTGGGGGATTTTTGCTGCCACTCATCAATCAAATCTTTGCCACTTCCAGCCCAGAGAGGCCATGCAGGTGGCCAAAGGAGAGAAGATGGCAGAGCTGTGGGAGGTGCCTCCTGAAATCTTACTGTGTCCTGTTTTCCTTTGTGACTGTAGCAAAGGCAGCACCGTACGTGATACAAAACCTCACAGATCTGGAGGTTAACATCAGTGGCAAGATCATTCTGGAGTGCAAAGTCAGTGGCACGCCAGAACCTCAGATTACGTGGAGGAAGAACGGCTACCCCATTTCAGCAGCATCAGGTGAGTGTACTTGCTTCCCGAGCGTGCTGCGGTATTGTACGTGACATAGGATAATACAGGATAATGGACTTGCAGGTTCTCCACAAATGTAGGACCTACAACTCCACAGATACCGCAAGCATGGCTGAGTCAGGACGGTACACACAACCTCAGAAAACACACACACAAATCCAAGTATATCAGACCACTGCAGTAGTCTCCAACTTGGACTTTGAGGTCAAAGCGGCCAGCCGGTTGCAACCCAATGCCTGCTCATGCAGCTTGCCTTCCGCATGTGGCAGCGTTCGCGTCTGCAGAGTCAGCCAGATAGTCTGCATACGTTAGCATAGCATTAGTAAATCAAGGAGTACAGCGTGCTGCTGTTAAGCCTGCTTGTGCGAGACAACAGTTTGTGTACAAAACTGAGACGGAGTGTACCTGCTTGTCAGGTGGGTCTGAAAACACAAGCCTGAACCGTCAGATATCCTTGGGGCCTGCTCAGAATATATTGCAGCAAATTGTGGGCAGTCACCTAACAGTCAGGTCCAGGGCATGCCACGGCATGTCACACATCCTTTCTTTATCTCCCACAACATAGTAATGAGAACGTGCTCTCAGCTCAACGGGTACAGAGCAGTACAGGTACAGTGCTACCATGGGCAGGGAGCAGGGGCTCCCTTACCTGAGCCTGGAATTCCTTCTCAGCTCTCTGTCCTGAGATCTCCTGTAAATCATGGAGAATCCTATCTCAGTAGCCAGTCCTGCGACTTTAATTTTGCATCTTGGGACTAGGTAGGAAATCTCGGATCATCCATAATTCAGATCAGACTGTTCTGAGAGAAACTCTTTATAGCTACTGAAATTTTATAAATAATTCTAGAGGGACAAGCATGTAACTCATCCAACCAATGGAAACATAAATAAAATATTTGGAAAAAACACCTCAGGGTAAATATTTCAGCACAGTGCATGGCAAGTTATGTGCAGTATTCTTGTTAACAACAACAGGATTCATAGGCAGAACACCCAGAAACTCAAAATGTCCTTCCCTTTTGGATTCAAAGCCTGACCTGTTTCCCTATTTCTTACCCAAACATATCCTTAGTGAAACAGATGAGCTCTCAGTTTTGTGCCAAAAATCAGGAAAAATTAAGTGTGGAAAATTAATCAGGAAAATTAAATGTAGAAAAGCCTCACATAGGTCCTACCTAGGCAACTTCCCTCATCCCACTCCACCTCTAGCTCCCAGCTGCCTGTGAATCCAGGATTGCTCCACGCAGTGATTTTTCCAGGGACGTGCATAACCTGATTTCCATGTTCCACATGTTAAAACTCCCATCACTTCCCACAGCCTCCAAGACATCGGCTTTCTCTAGTAATTTCAGAGTTCCCTTTTTTCCCCAGTGTATCTTATTGCCATCAGAAAACCTATCTTCCCATCACTTCACTAACTTCCATAGAAGTTTTCTCAGGCTCTATCTGCTCATAGTAAATTAACAGCCGCATTTGCTGTTGGTTAAATGATCCCCAAGCAATTTACACAGGTATTGAGGAGAAAAAAAGCATCAGGGAAAGGTGGCTGCCAGACCACAATGAGGAGCATAGTATTAAAATGCCTCCTAACAACAGTGCGGACCAGGCCTGCACGGATGGGAGCTGACTTTCAGTTCTCTGTCTCCTAAAAGCATTTGTAAGCAGGTAGGTTATTGTGATCATATTAACCGAAATCCCTTACAACAGGAATTTCCATGGAAAATAATACCCTGGTCATTGAGCGAGTGAAAAAGGATGATGAAGGGCTCTATGAATGCAGGGCATCCAATGACATGGGCCAAGACAGCACATCGGCCTTCATTAAAATACAAGGTGAGTTCCAAGCTAAGGCGAAACGCATATATTGTGTTGGACTGATGAGAACTATTCTTCAGTCATGGACTTTGGCTACATTTAAAGTTTGGTTGTACATTTAACATACAGGTTCTGAGGAGAAATCCAACATTGAAGTTATCATCTTGGTCTGCACTGGTCTAGCCGCTACCCTCTTCTGGCTTCTTCTGACCCTATTCATTCGGAAACTGAGAAAAGTAAGAGAGCTTCCATATTGCACAAAGGGTCTGGGATTGGGCCCAGTTTACGCGTAGCATCAGAGTTTAGGGCTGAATGTTTGGGACAGATGGTAGAAAAACTGTGCAAAATGTTCCTATAAAATTTCAGTCCAAGATTTCTGCTGATAGTCCTTTGACTTCTCAAGAGATCACTTGCACTTGTGAGATTTCTACCCACTTCCATGGTACCATAAAATCAGGCTCTGATTTTATGAGTCAAACTGGCTTGCAAGATTAGGAAACCGAAAAAAATCCTAAATCCCCTAAAACAAGGGCTTGATTTCAGCACTTGCCCAATGAGATTTCTCTGAAACATAGGTATTAAAGGGGGCCCTGTTTTAAGAAAGATAGGATGTTTGCTCTAGAAATGAGCTCAAACCACACAGGTTATTTTGTCTTCTAGTCTTGCTATTCTTTCATCTCCCTCTTGTGACTCAAAGAAGTAAAGTGTCAGTAAAGTTCCAAGGCATTTAGGTCTGTTTTTCCTAAAAGAAACAGTAAACAGAAAGGCAACCACAGCTCTCTGCTCTGAAGCTCACCAAACTACAGTTCCACTGGTCATCCCTAATACTTGAGTAAAATTTCCCCTCCTATTGCAAATACCGTGATTAAATTAACGTTTTCCTCCTTGACCTCAGTTTCACAGAGTTGTGGGCAACAGGGAATTTCCTATTACATTTTACACCCATGCAAGTCTGCTCACAGGACCCACCAAATCACAGTTTCTCACTGAGCAGCATTAGAAGTAGCACTGTCCACCAGCTTTCAATTTTGAATTGTAATAAGCAATAGGCATGAAGTGGGTAGTTTTGGAGAATCAAGCCTGCAAAACAAAACACTATGAAAATGCCAAAATGCTCCGGAGCGCACCAGGAAGTGCAACACATGGAGTTGCCATAGAAAAGCACTGATTTCCTTTAACAGATACAGGTAGAAGACAGTGATAGATTTTGTGTCCTCAGAGTGTTTACCAACATTAATCAGCGACTCTTCCCAACACCCATGAGTGGCAGGCATACATAAACATTTATTTCCCAGATATAAGAAAAGAGAGGCAGGAAGCTGAAGTGATGGATTCATGGTTCAGAATAAATTTCAGAGCTAAGTCTGGAATTCAGGGAACTCCCCAGCCAGCACTCAGTCTTGTAGACGACAGCTCTGCCATTAGAATTGCAGGGTAAATACTGTGAATAATTTCTCCGCACCCTGTTTTTAGCCTGATGCCACAGATATTAAAACAGGATACCTGTCAATTATAATGGATCCAGAGGAAATGCCTCTTGACGAGCAGTGTGACCGTCTTCCCTATGACAGCAGTAAATGGGAGTTCCCAAGGGACAGACTGCGTCTGGGTGAGTGGTTTGGGTATTATTACTGTAAAGAATGATGATTTCTAACGCTCCTCAATTTCAGCGGATTTGTTGTATAACCCAAGAAGCAGCTTATCATTTAGTGCCAGTGTACTACCATCCTTGGGGAGAATTGGCAGCGAGTCACAGAATTCAGGATCATCCTTATTGGGGGGTGAAACAAGGGATTTGGTAAGAAAAGCAAAGACGTTGTCTCTCTCAAAATAGCTACCACCTCTTTTTCTTTCTTGGAGAAGTGAAGCCAAATTCTTGACAGGGAAGAAGGGTACCTCCAGCTACTGTCCCTGCCAAAAGCATGGTTTCACACCCATAGAGGAAAAGGCAAAGAGAAGTCAGTCTGAAGGGTGACAGTCTTTCAGTGGATTTTATTTTGAAGAAATCTATCCGTTCATCAAATAATCAATTCCTTATCAGTCATTTGAACTTGGCTTTGAGTTGTAAAGAGCTATCATGAAAAAATGAACAAAATTTCATTTAACAGCTCAGCTCACTGGATGATGGAGCAAGAAAATGTAAAAAGCAGGTTGTGTTTGTATAGAGAAACAGTAACATCTGTGTGCAATGATGAGTGCAGGGAATATATCTGTACTTGTGTGTGCTCTTGGTGCTTTAGCTGGAAAACGTGGAAGGAGGAGGAAGACAGACAAAAATAACAAAAAATGAGATGATGGTGGGACATAGGGTCAAACTAGCAGAACCAAAAAGCCAGACCTAGCCCTCAGAGCACACTAGGTAACACAGGCATGAAAATTCAAATGAAAGGGAAAATAAAGAAAGATTATAATCTTAAATTCCATTTAGTATAGCTTTTTACATCAAATAAATGTCAATAACTGAAGGGTTAAAGGGTTCTGACTGCCTGAGTGCCTTAGCTGGCTATCTCCATGACTGTAATTCATGAGAGATCAGGGTTCCACAATTCTATGTTTAACCCAAACTCTGACTTTCCTGGGCTTCAGGACAACTATACGTAATGTTTTTACCCTTAAGCCATACATATGTATTCAGCCTTGCCTTCAGCTGAATGCAGATTTATTTATTCTACTCTGTTCTATCACGTACTGTATTGCATTAAAGTCGTATGGATATAAAACATACTGTTTATATCCATATACTGCAAATATGTGATACAGGCTTCTATTGACTATCGGTCTACGTTGTGCCTGGGCACTGGAGTCTTGTATTTCTTGCATAGCTGAGAATGCACGTTTCCCTCTTATCTGATGCAGACTGTCATAAGTCCCCTTTGGCTCATTCTTGACTCTTGCTTCTCTAGGTAAAACACTGGGTCATGGTGCTTTTGGGAAGGTGGTGGAGGCGTCTGCTTTTGGCATTGATAAATCTTCAACCTGCAAAACAGTTGCCGTAAAAATGCTTAAAGGTACATATCCCTCTGAGATTCTCACAAGACTCCTCAGGGAACCTGTGGGCAATGAGGTTTCCAGTTCTCAGCTCCAAGCCAGTCCCAGGTTCATTGTGTTCAGAAGGGAGTGGGTTTGTCATATGGGAGCAATTAGTCATTATACAGTGGATGTTAACGTGTAGGAAATGACAAGCGGGCTCCATGCTGTGCTACTGATTAAGTCTTGTATTCCTAGAGGAGGAAAACAGCAGCTTCCAGGTCTGTGGGGTTAGGAGGGAAACAGATTACAGAATGTAATTACATTAGATAGTCTGAAATTGAATCTAAGCCTTCGATCACAGCCCTTCCAGATGTAGAACAGTTCAAGGGGTTGAAAAAGAAGCAATGCCAAGGGAGTGAATTAGAGACAACTTGCTTGCAATTATTGAAATTAAGGAAAGCTTTTACCATTCAGTGGTGGGGAAGGGGGGAACTTGGAGACTGTTCTTTCATATGCAATTTACATACAAAGCCTCTGCAGACAGCTTATGAATAAATGCATCAGCCAGTACATTGACTCCTTGGGTTGGAGGTTTTTAACTGTTCACTTAGGATTTTTTCAAAGGTACAATCGATGCTCACTGGATGGCTTTTCATAGCCCACGTTGCTCTGCATTGCTGCTGCATGACAGTATTAACCCCTGCAATGCCATGATTCAGGAACTTCTATCACGGTATTTGGCTTCTGTTGCTAGCTGCTTCTCCTGATGCTCTGCTACTTCCCACCTCTCTGGAATTTCCAAAACATCAGTTTATCACCTGTCTGGACCTCCTCCAAATCTGGTCTCCCTTCTCTGCATTAGTCAGCAGATCTTCAGATCATCTTCTCTCCTGCTGTTGTGTCTTCTCTTCCATGCCCATCTCCAGATCCCTGAAATATCCTAGAAGCCCCTGATCGAGACACACTCCCGTCTCCATCCAAAACTTATTTCCCTGGATAGCTCTGGGTTTTCATTCACTTCCACGCTGTGCTTCCCAACTGATCCTCGTGTCAACTCTACCCTGCCTGCACATATTCAGCAAACTATTTGACAGTTCCTCCATCATTTTACACCTTCCTCCCCCAGTGGAGACAGCAGCCTCCTGCTCTAACCTGTCCCTGCCCAACTAACATGCCCATAATTCATCACTTTCCTGAATAAAGCAGATTCTCTAGTGTGAGTCAATCCATTAAGAAAAAAAAAAAGGCTCTGGAGATGTCTGCATTTCTGTAATTCCAGCATTATCTGTCATTTCCATGAAGTAGGCTGGTATCAGTCCTGGGTTGAAGGCTAAAACTTAATGTGCAAGACTATCTGAAACACTTCTGAGGCTGTCCTGTTTGGATTTTGCCAGGCATGTGTTCCAGCTCATGCCAGGGCAAATCAGGAGTAATACCACCCATGTACACACCCATCTACAAACACTGTTGACTGAAGAAACCTTGGGCTTGGAATAGCTCCATCTTTATGACACAACGTGGTGAAAGATTTGTTTATGGGGAATTCTACAAACAGATAAAGAGGTTACATTTGTCACACCAAATGATCTGTTACGTAACTGTTTCTTCACATTTACATCTTACATGATGCAAAGGCAAAAACAGAGGAAACAGGACACAGCCCCTTTTGTTAAAATACATCATGAAAGTTTTGGAAAGAAGGCAGAGGAAACAAACCAGCATCTGAACAACGTCCTGGTCTGAGAGTGCCTTCCTTAGCTTTGGCAGCAAAAGAGAATGAAGCTACAGTAGAACTGGCTAGCCAGTGCTTCATCAAGTGTCAAGTTCATGGTTCACACACAAATATGGCCCCCTCTGCTTTGCTGGAAAATGTATTTCTTGGGTCGATGAGATCTCACAGGGCTGAGATTTAGAAATGCTGTACATTCTCCAGTACATTTTGGGACCCAACTTACAGATGTGTTGGATTCCTCCATCTCCTGCAGTGGAGAGTTGCTCAGTACTGTGGAAAAACATATTCTGAGGTATCATAAGGAAGTACTACTAAACTGCCCATCACCATCATAGATGGAGAAACACATTCTTCTGTGTGCTATTGTTGCTTGGAGTGGTTGGTTTTTCCTTTGCTAAGCTTGCAAAATTCAGTCCTTGCAAAGGTTCTCTGGTATCTGGTTTGGGGGGAGGGTTCTCCTACAGGACAGTAACCCTCCGTAACCCATGCTAGAGAAAGGAAGAGTCACCCAAAAGATAAAGTGTTATTCCACTTCATAAAGGTCAACAGACAACGAAACAGATGAATTATTATCTGTTTAAGAGTCTGAAAAGCAAAGATACTGCAAGTAACCTGGGTGGGTTTGTTTCCAAGTATAAACAGGATCTTGCTGTGTCCTGTTAAAAATATCCTGTTGTGTAAAGATGATTTTTTTCCTGTTTATCTTAAGCAGAATGTGCAACTACTAATGAATGCAAGGCTTTAATGTCTGAACTGAAGATCCTCATCCATATAGGACATCATCTGAATGTAGTCAACCTGCTGGGAGCCTGCACCAAAGCTGGAGGTGAGAAGTCCTCAGTAAATAAGGAGCAAAGAAGAAACACTTTTCAGATACAACGGTGTTCGGATGTATCTGTGGTGGAGTCCAAGTCTCATGCGCATGCAGTTAATGCAAGCACAAGCATTTCTACCTCTCTGCTCATAAGAGAGCTTCTGCTACTGCAGAATATGGCCACATCTCATCAATGGTTTCTGAACGTCTTCTCCCAGCCAGCGGTGTCACTTCTCTATTTACTTTTTCTCTGTCCTTTGTAAGCTTGTTTACAAAAAGGATTATGGACGGAAGGGAGGAAGGATCCTTAATTGCAATTAGGTGCCCAATTCCTCCACATAGGCACTACTAGTCATTTCAAAGGTTCTTCTCCCTCTCCTTCCCTGCCTTATCAGGAGGATGCACCAGGCTTAGCTACTTGAGGCCTCCTCCTTTCCCAAGCACTTCACTCTTGCCGGGCAAATGCAGGCATTTTTTGCGTAGTATACAGGAAGCCTGAAGCAGTCCAAAGCTGAATGGAGCAACAGCATGGACTTCCAAGGGGCTGAGCTGACACAACTGGCTGTACGTCACACAAAGCATCTGTTGCAAAGTGCAGACTTAAACAAAGGACTCCATAAATCTTAGACCTTTGTCACTAAAACATCCCTTCCCATACTGCCATACAAAGCATCCTTGTTTGTTACTATACTGTGCTTTAGCTTCAGGGTAACAACTCTCAAAGATTCCTCTTTACTGCTTATAACCTACCTTCAAAACAACCCCCAAAGGACAGATTTAGGAGAGCTGAGGACAAAAAAAACCCAGAGTAAAATAAATGAAGGGGAAAGAGCAAGAGAGATGGTGCACACATCCGTTGTCATCTGAGACTCCAAAGCTATCATCTTCCCAAAGAACATGTAGTTGTCCAGTCACAGGGGAAAAAAGAAAAGTTCAGTGACGTAGATGTGGTAGGATGCCAGGAAAGAAATCTCCCCTCCAGCAAGATAATCCCAGTTCCTCAAGGAGCAGTCAGTAACCAGCAACCACAGACACTGCTGTAATCTGGGAGCCATGAACAGGGAACTTGCAGGAATTGCTGTAGCACTGCAGACCCCAAAAGCTTGTATGGGAGGACGGCCAGCTTTAGCTGGAGGGTTTTAAGATTCAGACACATAAGCAAGTAGCCTTTTCTTGGGACTGTGAGTAGAGGGGCAGTAACATTATGAATGCTGGTGACTCTCCCCTCCTGTCAAGTCAATGAGGTGGCTTAATACAAACAGGTGCCTAAAACATGGCAGCATTATAAGAGGTCAGTAGTTTTTAACCAAAGCACTAATTCAGCCACAGAGTTCTAGTTGCACAGTAAAACACATCTCAGTAACTGATCAAATATACTGTGATTGTCCAATCTCTGAGGAACTTTTTCTCCTGGGAGTCCCTCAGTTTCCCGTTCTCCAGCCTGCTCCATCCTGGTTGCCCTCCTGGGTGAAGAGATAACCCTCACTCTTCCCTGCTAGCTGCCTAGGAAAACCACAGATTACTCTGGGGAGCAGTGGATGGAGCAGAGCGGTGCAGCACGGCCTTGCAGGGCACTGAGGCACCTCTAGGCAGGTGCTGATTTGTTTACCTTTGAGCAACACAACCACAGACTAAAGAAAAATAGCCTTGAGCTCTCAAGACAGACACTGGGATAAGAGTTACTATTAAAATGCCATTGCAGAATACAGTGCTTTCTCCTTCCTTGTTAGGTTTTATGCAACCATATAACAGTATTCCTGATGAAGACTGTTAAGTATTAAGCGTTAAGTATGCACATATATTATTTTAACAATATAACAATAACAAATTTTAACACCTTGACTGAGTGTCTGATGTTAAGCAGTTAGAACTAATGCATAGTATATGCTTTACAGTGAGGAAATAAAATACGGAGAGGTCATGTCTAGGAAGCATTTCAAAAACATGAGTAAATCACTAACGGGAGCTTTAAAGCTGGACTGGAATCTGCATTTCCTCAGGGCGTCCATGAGGGACATTCGACTTTAGGTTCTTCAGAATAATGTCCCCCAGAGATCTCTTGTGCACTGCCAGATCCCAGCACTGCTGCCTTTAAGCCCAAGCGAGCAGCGTTGTGTGGCCAGCAGTAGAACCGCTGACAGCTCTGATTTTGGGCCAGTTGTGTTTTTGCAATGACTGGTACAGTGTACTCAGGTGCTGAACGTGTTACAGCTGTAGTCAATAGGAACTGGAAGTCCTGAACAGCCCAAAGGTGTCTATTCAATCTAGCAGTTCTACAGGACTTGTAAAAATAAAAAGCCTCGCAGAAATACCAATGTTATTATCCGCAAGCTATTGGTTATTATTGCTAGAATTCACCGTCTCCCTATTAAAGGGATGATCTGCTTCCAAACAGCACTCGTCACCCGGTCTCAGACAGGATGCAGCAACCAGAATCTTTAGAATCATAGAATCATTAAGGTTGGAAGAGACCTCCAAGATCATTGAGTCCAACCATCAACCCAACAACACCATGCCCACTAAACCATGTCCCTAAGCGCCTCATCTACCCGTCTTTTAAATACTTCCAGGGATGGTGACTCAACCACTTCCCTGGGCAGCCTGTTCCAATGTTTAACTACTCTTTCAGTAAAGAAATTTTTCCTTACATCCAATCTAAACCTCCCCTGGCGCAACTTGAGGCCATTTCCTCTCGTCCTTTCACCAGTTACTTGGGAGAAGAGACCGACACCCACCTCGCTACAACCTCCTTTTAGGTAGTTGTAGAGAGCGATGAGGTCTCCCCTCAGCCTCCTTTTCTCCAGGCTTTAAGGTTCACTCTTCCCTCCTCGACCCCTCGGCTCTCCCTTACAGCCCCGCTCTCAGCCTTTCCAGTCAATATTGTACGCGTCAGACTGGACCAAGGGGACAGACGGCAGCACAAGTCTGTATGTGCGTTTCCGATACAGCCAGACAGAAGTGCTGCTTAGAGCTGCCTCCTTCCCGAACGGCCAAGTGCCGCTCTCAGCACTTTTCCTTCGACGTTCAGACTCCTAAGGCTGAACTACAGACCTTCTAGACAGGAAAAGGTTTCTGGACATGAAGGTTGCTGGTTGCTTAGGATTGATAATAATACGTGTTCATATGCATTCTAGTCCTATGATTTCACCCTATCTTACATTTGATGACTACAAAAAGCAGGGATTATGCTAGAAGTAGAGAATGTAGCTTTTCCCTTTCCTAACAGCTCACAGTGAAACATAAAAGCATTTTCAAGCAGATCTTAAAAATATGCATAATTGTATAAAAGCAGCAATTGCACTGAACTCTACAGTAGTTTGCACAGAAATAAGAAAGGAAGAAATTGATAGGACTTCCCAGGCTTTCAAAGACTTCAGACTAAATATTTTTGCAACTTGTGATTTAGATCTGCCTGTGATCCTGCATACTTTTATTGCCTTTAGTGGCATCAGCTCCACCCAAAACAAACAATTGTGAAGGCAGCAGAGAAAAATGAAGACTGGTCCATGCTATGGATCTATGTATAGAGTAAAACAACCTTCATAGCGCATGGGATTGTATATTCTTATTTATCATTCTGAATTTTCCTTTCTTTATAACTAAGGAATAAATACCAACTGTTACCATCCAATGAGGAAAATAAGAATCAATACTGTATTCCCTTCTCTCCATATCCACTGCTGATTGTGTGCTTCTGGTGTCACTCCTCTGTTTCCTAATTTCCTCATCTGTATAATAGAAATGACACTATTTACTTACTTTGAAGAGGATTTGCGAGGATAAGTTAGTATTAAGTGCTTTGCAGCGCTTTAAAACTCATTTGACTTTCACTGTCTTTTTAGGTCCTTTAATGGTCATAGTAGAATATTGCAAATATGGAAATCTGTCGAACTATCTAAGAGGAAAACGAGGAGATTTCATTGCATACAAGGTAAAAAAATGACAGGCTTCTCATAGTCACAAGGCAGAGAATTAACAACCACTGACCACAAGTTGGATTTTTTTCTGCATTGGCACTGAGACAGTTTAGTATTTATATAGGTGCTTTATTTTCTCACCACATTTCAATTTGTATGATCAAGAAAAGGAAACATTTTTCTCTGTAGCATCTCACTCCCATCCTCTTCTTTTCTAGCACCTACTAAAGAATGAGTTGCAAATACCCAAGCACTCCAGTGCATTTGAGAGAGGGGGGGAATTACTTGCGAGATACTACCCAGCACAAGGGGGGCAACAAAGTAATAGTGAAAAACTGGTATTAACTGAACTAGGAGAAGGTGAACCCTCCCAAAATACAAGCCTGGTTTGGGGATTTTTGTTTCTAGGCCCACCCCCCCAGCTACCGAAAGTACACCTACACCTACGACTTAAAAGTCTGTGCTGTATGCAGCAAACTGGGTCACGAACATGGTCTGCATTAAAACGAACCAAACGGTTTTGGTTTCCAAACAGTTGTCTGCATCCACACAAACATTTGTGCTAGCACAAATTGGGCTAGGATATGGGGGAAGAAGACACAGGAGGCCAGAAATCAGCGATGGGGAGAGGATGGGACTACCTCCTCATTGTGGAAATACAGCATCAAAAGGGCTCTCTGATCTAAGCCCCGCCAGAAACTGGAGCCTCCCCAAGATTATTTTCCCGGATTATTCTATTATTATTATTAATAATACCTATTGTGTACAGGCACTAAAGCACATAAGGTACTTTGTGTAGGAGAAGATTTTCCTGGTACAGTCACCATTGTTTTCACAAATTGCAGGGACTGGTTATGTCTCACTCCCCAGGAGACGGTGAGACAGAGGCATTTCAGTGCACATCATGCACATACCTTGAACTGTGATTTTTAGCATGGTTTCCTAAGAAAGCAAGAGGTACAGAGTTACAATATCTCTCTGCTCATCTATCAGTCTCACCTGGACAGCTTCCAGCTAACTTTTATGGTGGAATATTGCTATCAGTAAAATGGGAGGTTCTGTATTAATAAATAGGAAACCAGGCTTCATTAGTTCTGCTATTCAGGGAACACCACGTTCAAACATGTTTCGAGCTCATCTCCAGAGGAGACTTTCTCCATATGCCATTCTTTTACATATTTTGAATGCCCAGGCATTGCATCATCCAAAGCTAAAAATCAGTTTTCTACCATTTCTAGTCCCAGGAAAACTCTGACCAAGCAGAAAAAAGTCTGGATGAGTCCAACAGTGATTTGACCGAACTGATCAAGAGGCGCCTTGAGAGCGTAGCCAGCACAGGAAGCTCTGCCAGCTCAGGATTTATTGAAGATAAGAGTTACAGCGATTCAGAAGATGAAGAAGAAGGTAAAAGAAACCTACCTAATCCCAGATCTTTTACTGTAAAGATTTCTGTTACTTGGCTAGTGCCACACACACTGTCCCACACTTTACAAGCCCTTACACAGCTTGACTTGTTCCTGAAACTGCAAATTCTTTCTCTTGCCTGTGCCCCACTCCAACTTTCTCACAAAAAGAGATCTGCAATAACGTATGCATATAAAAGCTGCTCCTGTTGCGCAAGAGGAGTAATAGCAATATTTTACCAGAAGATTTGTGGGGCCAGTCTGTCCCCAGTCTCGTCACTCGCTCGCTACAAATAGTTCCCCTCACTTTTATCCCCAGATGTTGTATTCCCCATAGCTAAATGACATGATTAATGTTGGATGGAACTTTTTTAATCATCTGATCTTCTGCCTCTAGGTCAATGGTTCCTAAACCAGAGTTGTAACCTAGTAGAGAACTCATGTAACAATACTCAGATGCAGGGCTGGGGTCATCAGCGTGCAAGCGGCACCAGCGCCAAAAAAGTTTGTAGCTGTTGCTCTAGTGTTTTGCTGTGTCTGTGATCTCTCCTAGATGCTGAGGATCTGTACAAGCGGCCCCTGACTTTGGAGGATCTGATTTGCTATAGCTTCCAGGTGGCAAAAGGCATGGAGTTTCTCGCCTCCCGAAAAGTAAGCACATTAAAACATCAGGGCTGAACTTCTTCCACAGAACCATGAGTATCTGATATGAAGAAATCCAAATATACCTTTGAGCCTGAGTAATCTGCTTTTTTGCTCTTACATTAAAGTGTTGGAGATCACATTAGCTCTGGTGGTTAAGCAATAAGTAGCACTGAAGGAGTTGTGGAGGAATATCCATCATGTTCTTGGCTACAAGGACTGGCATCTGTAACATGAGAGTTTAGACAGAAGGAGTGAATACAGATTGTAAGACAATTCGTGGAACTGTCTCATAAATAAATGCAGAAAAGGCTTCTCATAGAGAAAGATCCTTCTAGTATAGTCAACAAAAGTACTACTGAAAAATGAAGAGGGAGTATACAGCTATTTATTTAGCTTGTCAGTAACGTTGGAGACTATCAGCAAAGTTACCACCTGTTTTTGATACAAAAACAAAGTATGTTTGTAGCCTGTGGAACGCCTGTTTTGGAAGTAAACTGAATGTCATACACATGCCAAAGTATGCACAAAACTGAGAGCTTGCACTTAACCACCCAGCTACCAGAGTAGCACAGACAGAAATCATGAGCACGGTAATTGCCTACGTGCGATTACCCCAGTCTCACGCACGCTCATGGGACTGCATTTGCAAATGTAGCTGCAGCTGCTTTTTGACCTCTCCCAAATTTGCCGCAGAACAATTAACTGGCAAATGGCACTCCCTTCGTCTCACCATAACTGTGAAAGTTATTTCACATAGAAAAATCAGAAAACTAACTGCAATACTTGGCTTGTTCCCTGAGTTATTTTCTCTTTTGCATATGACAGTATATTTGCTGATTCCCACACACATTTCCCCTCTCTAACCTGCTCACAACAAAAGTTCATTTATCTTTCCATTTCCAAAGAAGGTCTCACGGTTTCAACTCTAGCAGTGGCTCGTTGTTCAGGCAGCCCCTCTGATCTTGCTTGTCCTCATTCCTTCACAGTGCATTCATCGGGATTTGGCAGCAAGGAACATCCTTCTTTCAGAGAACAACGTGGTTAAGATCTGTGACTTTGGACTAGCCAGAGATATTTATAAAGACCCTGACTATGTACGGAAAGGAGATGTAAGTGGAAGAAACTTGAAATGCTAATGTCAAGTTTTTATTCCCCTGGGGCTCGGACAGATCAGTAACAACAGTTCTGGCAACATGTTGTGTCTTCTGCATTCTTAGGCAAGACTTCCACTCAAATGGATGGCTCCAGAAGCTATTTTTGACAAAATTTACACAACACAGAGTGACGTATGGTCTTTTGGAGTGCTGCTATGGGAAATATTTTCTCTAGGTAAGAATGGCTTAAAACCCTTTTTTCCCCTAATTTATGGCTCTATTGCTAAGAAAAGCTTTTAACAAAAGGTGATAACGTGGTGCCACGTTTCTATTTCAGTTAGTACAAGTGCACAGTGCAGATCAGGTGTAAAATAAAGTCACTGGACTGAAGTCAATGAGAACTCCACCTGGCAAAGTACATGAAAACAGTGACTACTGGGGAGGGGAGAACAAAACAAAATCAAAACCCTGGAGCTAAAATTCTAATAACCAACAGAGCACAGAGATAATGCAAGCCTCTGCTGCTTGGGAGTGAAATATTTCTTTGAGAGCAATGAAGAAGTTTCCCTGTCAAACCATATTTTCCTCTAAGCAGTCTGCTTCAGGAAACCACACAGCTCAAAGGTTGCAGAGGTTTACGCTGCTGTTGACATAGTGGTCTGATGTTGCCAGTGGCAGCCCACGGAACACAAGGGAGTTTGCCCACATGACATTTTATCCCAGCTTGATTATCTTCCCCACAAAATCTAAGTAAGATTTTCTAAGTAAGAAAAACGTATTGGCAGCAGCTGCCATCAGGTTGATGTGAGAACTAGTGCTAGACTCTGTGTAAGTCAGCACAGATTCAAATGGAATGCGTACTCCTCTGGCTATATCATTTGCAAGCCACAATATTTTTGAAAGAATAGTAATGGTGTTCTTTATGTGCTATAGATTTCGTCTTATGGTGCTGTTAGAAATCTCAGCCTCACTGAGATCAGGTTACTGTCCAGCAGATAAAGCCCTGAAATTTAGACAAGCAGTCTTACAGACAGTTGGACTTTGCCGCTCTCAAATTCTCCTTGCAGAGCAGCAAGTTTTGTTTTCCTGAGGGAATTTAAGAATGTCAGCTCTGGCTTTTTAATCAGCACTCACAGACAAAAGAAAACAAGAAGCATTGTCAACTTAAGTGCTGAATTTTAAAGCAAACTCTGTAATCTCCTACTATCTTTGGTTCATGGATCAGTTGAAATTAATGATCGGGCTCAAGATGCCAAGTCCAGATCTGTATGCAAAGTCTGGAGCTTTTTCTATCCTGATCTTTATTTAGGGCTGGCTGCAAAGATCACAACCTGATTTCAGTCCAGGTCTTTGATTTGGACTTTTCTCTAGTTTATATCAGCATGCAAAACAGAAAGTTCACACTCAAGTGGTTAAAACAAGCGGCAGTTACTGCTTTCTCCAGAGATCAGTCCTATTTGTTTAGAGTTTTGTTACTGCGGTGTAACACTCCCATGGCTCTGTAACAGCATCACCTGCTGCATGTGCTTTGAAACAGCACAGAAAGACGAAGCTCCAGAAGCACTGGCAATGCCCCAGTTCTAATAGATTGTTCAAGAAGATGTATGAGCATTAGCATGCAGAGACACACTCAGAGGGGACAGTCTCTCCATTGGGCATCTCCAAGGATCCAAATGAACTGAATACTGATGAATGGCAAGGACCACTGCAGAAGGCAAACTGTTTATACCATTCCCAAAGGTCGACAGAGTTTAACAGATGTGGACTTCGGGTCATTTGGCCTTTAATACTGAAGGCTAATAAAAATTAAAATATAGTCACTGAATTTCATCTCTATTTTTAACTATTTTTAAAAATAATTTATCTGGTTTCTTTTAATTTTAGATAGACACTTTTCTTAATGAAGGTGCTTACTTGGAACAATGGACTGTCCTCTTCTGAATTCAGAGGAATCTACTAAATTACTCCAAGGGCTGCCATCTGTAGAGCAGCCTCTGCCCTCGTTATGACGTAGATCACAAACTACTTTATTCAACCCGTGGGCACAGATTCAAAAGAAGTCATTTTCTCTAAGAGGGTTTTTCATACAGATCATCCAGGCATGTCTGTGGTTTGGCAATACTCACATCTGCAGCTCACACGATAAATATTTAATTAAGGATTTGTGTCACTGATTGAACTCTCTTATATAAAAGTTTTACAGATCATTGAGAGCCAGGGGATGGAAGTTATTTGTCGTTGCTACAGGGTATGTTTTGGCTCCCATTTACAACTGCTGCTTTTTACTGGGTCCCACAGATTTAGCATCCTCTAAAAAAGAAAAAGATACTGATTAGCAAAATGCAGAGTTTGGTTTGGACATGGGCCCTTTCAGGGTCAGAAGTTGAATGAAGCATGATAGGCTTCCTCCAGAAAGGCTGACAGAGTGGATCCATTTTGGTGGTACGCAGAGAAATTGGGACTTGAGAGACTGTTAATTTTCATTTTGGGCTGAGTTTGCATTGAGCTTTGCATTAGTTAAATGGGGTCAGCACACCTCACGTCAGGTAATGCCAGCAATGTTTAATACATCTTGAAATCGCTTACATGGTGCGTTACAGAATGTCAGTGTCTCCTGGAATTTAAATGTGCACTGTTCAAAAAGCAATCAAAGGTAATTATGTAAACAAGCAGTGCCTGGTAGTATAACATCAGCATCTTATTATCCTACTAAAATAAAACCAAGATCAAAAGAGTGCTACCATATCCAATGCATGCCACATCTTTGAGCATTTTGGAAGAGATTTCCCCTAAGGAAAACATCACGTGTAGACCTTACAGCATATGTTTCAGCCTACATGTCTCCCAAGCTGTCTCAGCATCCCAAATCCAAGTTATTAGGCTTATCACATAGTCCAGATGAGGTACAATGGTGAGTGGAGGTGGAAAAGGGAGAGTTCCTTGAGATCTGAGCTGCCTTCAGCTGGTAGCAGGCCAGCACCACTCAAAATATAAACTACCAAAAGATCTTGCAATCAAAAATTATTCTTCTTTGCCTTCCCTGTACTTGCTCTCACCAACATATTGCAGTTGATATGATCAATGATGTAATCAAAGAAAGATAACTCAGACTGTGAGATCAAGTGGAATTCTCCGTCCCTCCTCACCGAATTCTACCGTGTTGCGCTCAAGGTCTCAGTCCCAATCAATGTATTTGCAAGACTAATTCTTATCAATAACCTCTGCTGTGCTCATGAGCCACATCTGGCCAACGATACTCAGCAAACTGAGGGATTTCTTTTGCACGTCAGAATGGTCAATGTAAAACAGCCATTCGTCAATGGCATGACTCCATTCAGCTCCTCCTCATGGAAATTGGTTGGCCATGATGGCACAACAATCTCATAATGCAGTCAGAAATGAATGAAAAAGGCCATGCAGCCCATCTCTTCTCTAATTAGGGGTGGTGTTTTCCGTGTTGCCCCAGTACATTGACAGTCTAAGGCTAACTAGATCAAGTGAGGCTTATGCTCACTTCTCTTGAGAGGCTGTGCCACCGTTAAATAGATATGGAATCAGCTGGGCAAGTCACAGATGTATTCATGAAGCCTCAGTACCCTGTAAAGGTTTGTAAAGATAAACCCGTACAGATGAAAAGACAAGCTAGTGAGAGTTCAGGAGATGTACACAGACAGCAGTTTAGTAGCTTGGACAAGTCAGTGCCCCCAGACCCTGTTTCCATCCTTACCCTTTTGTCACAGTGTAACTGTGGGAAAGCGACGCTATAGTTTCTATCCATCTCTTTATTCAGAGAGATCTTGTGAGTTGATAGAAGCCTGTTTTGAGATCTTTGGCTAATGGGTGATGCCATGTGAGCTGAAGATTTAATTACCAGGTTATTATGATCGTAACGACAGGCCAAAGACAAAACCAGGAAGGAAAATCAAGATATAAAGCAGAAATGATGCTACTGACTACTTCCAATCTACATAATTCCAGGAAACACTCTTAATACTGTGATCTGATACTTGCACATCAAGGGAATTCAGATGCGCTGTGGCTAAGCATCCCTGAGCTTTGAATGTCATTGGAGCCTATTTGCTGCGTTGAGATGCCCTCTTAGGAAGCTGCCAGGATCTTTGCTCCCTAGTGCATAGTTTTGCAGATTGAGCAGTCAGATTCACAGAGTAGAATAATTCTGGGAACAGCCACATTTTGGCACCCTCTTCACTGCTTTTATCCAAAAGATTTCTGCTGTGCTTGTTGTGCCCCCAAGTGCACAGCATATGATGGTGTTTCCAAATGTGAAAAAAAAAAAAAAGGCAGGAAATAGGCAGGAATGTTATAGACAGTAAATCATATACAGATTCCTCGAGGGCTGGATACAGATCCAGATTCCATTCAATCCCCAATGTTAAGACTTGATTAAATTTTTTACGAATTCACCATCCAGCCTCTAGGACACCAAAATGTGAAAGACAAGGGTTGCACTGCATGGGAAGCCTTCACTGAGAAGGAAAGGAGGAAAGCTTACAGATCTCTTAGGTCTGTCTACAACAGGTTCAGTAACCTCTCAAACTTCAGTGTGGACATCTCTTGAATTTTACCTATGAGGTCTGGATTACTCAGGTGCCAGAGCACTTTCTCAAATTATGCATTTGTTCCCCTTATTTATGGCGCATCATAAAGTACAGATGTCATACAACAAAGATCACAACCTCTGAAAAGCCCCCACTCGCTCGTCAGTTGAAGAGAAGAACGCATTCAATGCATACATACATTTATTCTAGTCATTCCTCTGAAGATAACCGTTTACACAGGAAATGAAATAAGTCTCACTCCT
Source organism: Pygoscelis adeliae (assembly GCF_000699105.1). NCBI lineage: Eukaryota > Metazoa > Chordata > Aves > Sphenisciformes > Spheniscidae > Pygoscelis > Pygoscelis adeliae. The sequence goes on from NW_008824812.1 coordinate 709,114, forward strand.
TCATTTTGATGACTGCTAGGCCAACTTTTGTGCAAGTTAATGTAATACTACCAGTCCCTTTACAGAAGTCTACCTCTCAAAAGCAATTACAGTTGCCATGAACTGTCCTCCCGGGTTTCACACTGACAATTGAGTGGCCCTGAAAATAAGCAGCATTGAACTCACACTCAGAAAAGAAAACAAGGCTAAAAATTTGGAAGGTCATTTTTCAAGGAAATTTTACCTGTAGGACTGTATAATACATATACAATACTAAACTGGTGAACCAGGAGACAGGGACTACAATTCCACACCTGAGGTTGAACTGCAAGGTTCTCACAGCCTTCTGCAGGAGCCAGATGCCTACAGCTTTCTCTGCGCTTACTCACAGAGGCCAACGAGGCCAGAGATTCTAAGGCAATGAATGATGAGCAGGGCTTACTTCATGTGTATTCACTTAGTGCAGGATATTGGCAGACTGACAGGTTGGAAAATGGTATGTAACCAATTGAATGAGCTGGAACTTTTCTACCACTGACCAAGAGGTCATTTAAAGTCTCAAACTAATAAAATTTATTTATCTTCTGCATATTTTACCTTGGAGTGGTCCTGGCTATATCATGAATGCAGAGGAGACAGCATGGTTGAAAACTCTAAGGAGACAGAGTGATTCTGTAATGGGTTTCAAACAAAACATTTAGATAGTAAGTGACTGCAACCCCTTCTTTGCTCTAGCTTCTTTTACTGTCAGACTCTAGGTAATCTCAAATGCTCAACAGATATCACCAATATGTGTTTAATTCACTGGACTGGGAAATAAGGATTGTGCCATTCTGGAGCCTCTTCCTTCTTTCCCCCATCAGGTGCCTCACCATACCCTGGAGTGCAGATAGACGAGGACTTTTGCCGACGGCTCAAAGAAGGAACCCGCATGAGATCTCCAGAGTACTCTACTCCAGAAGTGTAAGAGCTCTGGGTTTTGTATTGAGAGCTGATAATGTCATTTAAGTATTATAAAAGAGATTGTATTTAAGTGTGGAGGAGGAAGGAGACCTCCTCCGATGACAGCTATGTATTTTGTTTTCAGTAAACACTGTAGTTGTGCCTATCTTGGGTGTCCTGATACCACAAACGAATGCTAAAGACAGACCAAGCCAGCTTGACCATTGTCACAAGATTAACAGATCTCCCCATGTCAGTTGTAGTTCTTGAACCTCAGTTCGGGAGACTACTGTGTCTGCCTTGATTTCCAATTCTGTGACAGAAACTAGGCATCCATAACTACAACTCATTTCAGCAATATCAGTGGGACCTATCAGTCAAATTTTAAGTTAGGTGAAAATAAAAAGCCTACAGGCTCAGTTGAGGCAGGAAAATAGAAGGAAAAAGCATCCCACATGGAAACTAGAACAGAATTTCAGCACATGGAGATTTGAACCTGTCTTAATCCAAAACTATGCAAACAATGACCAGAACAAGCAGCAGCAGAAAGAAACAGTTTGGAAACAAAGCTCCTATCCTTTTCCTTTCTTAACACCTGTGGTTTTTATCTAGCTACCAGACAATGCTGGATTGTTGGCATGGAGTACCCACAGAGAGGCCTACTTTCACTGAGCTTGTGGAGCGCTTAGGAGATCTTCTTCAAGCCAACGTACAGCAGGTACAGCAATACAAACATTCCGTCAACAAATGTGTCCCTATAGATGGATGTGGATGTGGATGTGTGCATGCATGTGCACAGGTGAAGACTATGTTGAGCAGTAATATTAGATTTGACTTCAGAACAGAGGTCACAAGGAAAATGGCTGCTGGGATGAGTGAAGAAAATGTTAACTATTCAAAGGGGATTATATTTCAAAACTAAATGTTTATCCATCCATAATAAGCAGAAACTTACATTAATTAAAAAAAGGCTCAGTTGCCCCTTAGAGAAACAATAGTGCTTTATCTCACAAACAATTTTAATTAGATTCCAACATAGTAAACTGCCAGTAGTTGGTTTGAACTTTCTCTCTCATTTTCTGAGCTTATGTTCCTCAGTGCTCTTAGGAGCTTTAAAATGATGCAGTTTAAAGCTCAGAAAGTCAATTACACAATTATTAATTTCATAATAGTTAAATCAGTTGTTTTCTTCTTCAGTAAAAACAACCAGACCAGTTATGTAACTGTCAATTTAATTTAACAAGAAATCAAACACTCTCCTCCAGCTCCTTCCTGTTTGTAAACAAATTTAGTGAAGTTAAGCTGAAGAGGGCCCAGTTTGCAATATGAAGAGCTTGTGAGTTTTATCCTATAACCAAAGCAGATTAAGGAGACATAAAAATCATGATAAGGGAATAGGGCACTTAACTGCTTCTCAAAATTAAAAAAAAAAAAAAAATCAAGCAAAGGGAAATTTGGACAAATAGTTTTAGGACTTAAAGGAAGAGTCATTTCTGAAGATTACTGCAGGGGAATAATGACAACACAGAGCTTATTAAGATGTATACTGAATTCTATTAAACTCACAGCATCAATTTCTTGTAAGGACAAGAAATAAAATCCTTTAAGGCTACCATTTTAAGGACTGGCTCTTGCTAAGCTGCAACTCCTTCAGTTGAACATAAGCAAAAAGTCTATGCATAGGCAATATTCTTTTACCAGTTCCAAAATCTATTAAAGTCATATTGGCCATAGGAGTTTTGTGACTTCATGCCGCTCCCTCCCTTCTCCCAAACACATGGCTCAAACTTGGATTTAAGTGTCCCTGAGACTGGTCCCTTGGAAATCCCAAAGAGGCCAACGCAATGACAATACAGAGGATTGCTTTCCTGAAGTGCAGATCAGTGAAATTCTGTTCACTTTCACTGAGGCAGAACAGCCACACATCTGGAATGTAGTAACGATCACAAAGAAATTGCTGCAAACTCAGAGATGCTGCTGTGAAAGTCAGCAAAGTCAGCTACTTTTGAACTGGATGCTCGTATATTGACACCCTCAATACAACCGTCGCACTGCTGTGCCATATGTGAGGGACACGTCGAAGTCCTGAAACTGCTATAAAGACCAGTGAAGCAATAGCTCAGGCTGAGATGCCTGGACGAGAAAACATGCTAACTGCAGATGAGTACTGGAATGTTAGAGACCATTTTCAGCCATGCTACATCGTAGGTTTCCCAAAGTGAATCATTTTCCTCATACAAAGCCTCCCACACAGTAGATGTTGGATAAAGCTATACATTCTAACTTCCACAGGTAGTGAAGAACATCATAATCACTTTGAAGAAACATCATAAAGTTAAAATAAAATCTAGTCCTTTCTCAGTGTAAAGCTCTGTAGAATACAATAACCTTTTACATCTGAGATGCAGTACAAAATTATGTTTACCAGCCTTGTGTTCTTTTATGTTATTAATTGTATAGGATGGTAAAGACTATATTCCACTGAACATCACCTTGTGTCCTGATGGAGAATCTAACTCCAAAACTTGCCCTGTGGAAGAAAACCTGAACAACTGTGTTAATCGCTGGAGTGCAGTGGAAACTGGGTAAGAAAAATATATACGGGGGGCGGGAGGGAAAGAAAGATTTGATATGTCCGGGCACTGTTTGTTGTCCTCTCTCAATATGGCTGTTTTAAAGGAGTTGGGCAGCCAAATTTGTCAGGGCATTGTTTATTAGTTACAAGAGGTGAAAAAAGAAGACTGGTCCAGGAAGCTGAGCTGTGTCAGGGATGTTAACTGAGCTACCAAGTGGTGCAGCATCTACTTGGGTTTTGTGCTGACCCCTCAACTTTCTTGCTTTCAGTAACAACAGCAAGAAGCGACCACTGAGTGTGAAGACATTTGATGAGGTGCCGGTGGAAAAAGAGAAAGTGATGCATGAGGTAAGTGAGGCGACTGCATCCTTCCCTACCGGGTTCACAGATCACTTGTCACCAGCACCAGAAACAGTTATTAGAGCTTTTGAAATCTGTTTGTTACGAAAAAGCTTTAAATCAAGCAGAAGATTTGGCCCTAGCATCTCACACATAGGTCTGTGTGACAACAAAGAGGGACCTGCATTTAGTTTAAGAAATAATTTAAAGAGAAGCTCATGCATGATTATCCTGGCTTTGATCAGGCTAAGGGGCTTTATATTACATATTTCAATATGGTTTTTCCCCCATAAGAAAATGGCAGCTCATTGAAATGGAGCCTTTTGAAGGAAGTGTGTCCATAACACATTCTGGCTGGCTGAGACAGCCAATAACTTGGTGGTGGTGAGGATATTCAGTTCCGGATGAACAAGACCAAGGTTCAAGTTCCTGCTCTACTTGATTCACACAAAGGGCTTTAACCTTAGATTTTCCCCACCCTAAGTGAACATATTTATTGCTAGTTTAGTGGCACTGCAGGGTGAGAGGGTGTTGAACGGTTTCGTTTTCACTCCAGTGGAAAACAAAAGCTTGTTTTGTTACAGAATGATGGTTCTGCTTGTTGGCTTCCTCTGAAATTACAGGTTCCAAGGGTGGAGGATCTTTTTTCTATTTTTTTCTTCCTTATTTAAAACAAAAACAAAATACAAACAACCCAACTCATGAATTTCCTCTATGGTTCAGGTACTCACTGGCTGCAGTGCCATAGGCAGTCCACACCACTTGCCTCAGTGACAGATTTGGTGCCACTAAGGAGGAATCTTTGCAATGCATGCATGTTTGAAGCAGATTGAAGTTTAGGGAGGAAGCATGAAGCCCTCAGGAAACCTTCTAACAGAGGAAGAGGGCAAGCATCAGATGGCTAGAGCAGCAAAAGAAAGATGCGCACGGTTTTATAGAAACAAGCCAGCCTGTCTACTCTGCTAGGCAGGGGACCGTCCCCCATGCTCCAGCTAAGACTCCCTCTTGGACAGAACCATTCCTCAGACCAACTCTTTTGGGAAGGGTCAAGTCTCTAGCTACGACTTGTCCTGGACATGTTTCCTGTCCTTGACAAATATAGTGTATTTCTCATCTGTTCTCTTGGTTAGCACGAATTGATGCCCCTTATTCCCTAGTATTTTCCCAGATGTAATTTCTGTGCCTTTATCAGTGCATCTTAGGAATTAGAAGGCTTAGAATTTTCTCTGGCTCCCGCATCTTTCCTCTTGCAGGATAAAAGTCTGTCCCTCTGAATCACACAAAGACATTTACTAGATAGATCTGGTATCAGTAAGAGATTACTGCTGCCAGCATGAGCATTACTTTCCCAAATGCTCCCTGTTCATGGCATTTCAAAGTAAGTCCTTACACAAAGGGGGAAAAGTTTCAAAAAAGGGTAATAATACATTAATAGATCAGAAATAAATGTGATATTTCAGTGAGGATCTTTTAAAGCAAAATTATGGTGTGATCTACTCTTGGACAAAGTAAGTGCACTTGGGTTACCAAAATTATCTTAAATATCAAGACATTAATACTGATCATTATTTCAAATAGTTGCCCAGGAACTCTGAAAGTGCTCTACCACGCCTTCCTGCAATTGTGCTACTTATCTGTAGTCTCTGTTGATATTCTTCTAACAATTTTTTCTGTAAGCAAGATGCAAAGCAGAACTCAAATAAATTGTTTCTTACTGCAGATTTTAAGGGAAAATAGTCAAGATAAAAACCAGAGAGAAAAGCTGGGTTCTACTGAGTTTTTTAACATACTTAATTAATTCAGGATTTTACTTTATACATTGAAAACCAGTTTCCAGACCGATCTTATTAACAACTGATATATTACCAAAGCATTTATAAAAAAGCTTTTGCTTTTTATTTGTTGTTTGCTGGGATTATTTTTTCTGTTTCAATCAGTTTGAATGGTAAAATAAGACTAACTAGAGTTTCACTTCCCATGTTGAAGTCTTTTGCTTTCTTAGTTTTGACAGACAGGCAGGCATGCAGCTTTCCAGCATCACAAAATATTTCAAATGCCCCCCAGGACATTTAATTTTTTTTTTGAAATTACTTAAAACAAGGACTGTGCATGTCTGTGAGACAGACAGAGAGGCATGCAGCTTTCCAGCATCACAAAATGTTTCAAATGCAAAGGAACCCCCCCAGGACATTTAATTTTTTTTTTTAATTACTTAAAACAAGGACTGTGCATGTCTGTGAACTTGTGTGGCACTTAGCACAGTAACAGCTTGATTTTAATTGCAACCTCAAGACTCAATTTTAAGCGCAGCGGAATCACAGCCTCAACTTTAAAACTAATGAAGACAGTTTAGTTGGACAGCTCATAAAAAAATCCATAACCATGAGCCTTTTAGGCTATGTATCTTTGCAAAGCACTTGGATTTGCCAAAATACTGAACTTCCACTTCCTTAAAATTTCAGTGTTTCTAGTAGTGTATTTCCAGTAGGGATTTAGGGAACTTTTTCTCTGAGGAGCCTAGCCAGTATTATTGGATATATTCTTTATTAATTTCTGCCCATTCATATCTCAGCTATCCTACCTAGATGGTAGGATATGTCATGCTTAATATCAATTTCAAGTTTGAAAATGTAAAATTATTTTTTGATATGTTCGTTTTAAGGGTGCTCTTTCAAAACGCAGCTCAAAAATTTTATCATCACAAAAACAAGGCAAATGTCCTCAGGCTAAATAGCAGCATTATCAGGAACAATTGGATAAAAACTGATAATATAGGCCCTGATAAGAGAATATTCTGAAGAATGGGCTTAATTTCACACACCGACTGGACATACCTGTGTGTTAAGCACTTTACTAAATAGCACACAATTGAGAGTTTTGATGCAAACATTTGCCCTCCAGGTTGTTGGCTGGAATCTTGCGATTAAACAGACTAGCTGGTAGTTCCTACGTTAGTTCCAGTACATAAGCTCGTATATAACACCACAATATAACATCTACAGATGGCCACCTTGTTGGCAGCCTCTCCCTGATAACCGCATAGACAGGGAGCCCCAACCTCTACAGGCCACAGTGAAGGAGAAGGTGCATTCTCCTGCCCTAGCTTTGTCTGCTCTGTAGCTGGAGACAGTTGTACAAGGTGAAGTTCTATCAACTTGCCTAAAAGTGATATCATCACGAAATAAGACAGCTGGAATTTGGTATTCTAACTAGCTCCTTGGCTTTCTTTCTCTACTGACTTTAATAGTGGCTTAGTCTGACTCTTCTCCACACTCTCCCCGTGGCAAGCCATTTTTAATTTAAAAGTGCCCTATGCTGTCATGATCGTTTGGCACTCTGCTGATGTTCTCTTCCCTTTGCTACTCAGGAGTCGGACAGTGGGATGGTGTTGACGTCAGATGAGATAAAAAGCCCGAAGAGGCTGGAAATCCGTTCTTGGCCTTATGGGATCATGGCTCTAGCGTGAGTACTTTTGGATATTTCTTTTGAAGACCGTGTCCCATTCAGAAAAATGCTTCCAAAATTTGCAATTTTGTTTCTGATTCCAAAAGGAAAACTGGTAGACTATCTAAGCAAGCTAGAAGGAGAATCAACTCTGTATTTCAGTACTATAACTGAAAGACCATGGTTAATGTGTTTTAAGCTCAAGAAAGTTATAATGTAAACTTTGCTTCCAGAAAGAAGTTGAAAATAAAACAGAGTTGCAGGTCTTTGAAAGGAATGCTGCACTGTTGCATTTAAGTTACAGGAAGGTTAATTAACATGAAAAATGTTGATTCAGGTGATAAAAATGAAAACTCATTTCATCAGCTTTGAGCACATAATGTCTTGTCAACCGATTTAACTCGTCTTCCAAAATGCCAAGTTGCCTTGTGATTCTGAATCACATTCAGAAAAACAAGAGAGCGCTCTCTAGTGAAGCTGGTGTCTCCTGTTCATGATCTGATCTCCCAGGGCAGAATATTCTGCACATGGTAAATGACAGGAGCAAAAGAGCTGAGAATATACATATCTACTTTAGCTGTGTCTTGACTGCCTCTCCAGTGTTCTCCTTTACTGATGGAACAAAGTTTGAAGAACTTCATTTATTAATCCAGAAAATGAGAGTTATAATTATACCAGTATCTAACAAAGCTATGTTTAACTTTAGACATACAGATGGACTGGCACCTTTGCAATTGATGGGACGTGAGAAAAGTTGAAGTGGCATGTATAGTAAATAATAGTGTAAGCACTGCAAAGCAAGTACATTTACCAGAGCCGTGATTTCCACCTTTGCTTTATCGTAGCTATGAAGACAGTCCTACAGAGAAGTCCCTTAATCCTACCACCTTCACGATCCCATGAATTAGACTGTTCATATTTGGTTTACAAATAGAAGCTGTGCCAGTGTTTGCTGTATGTTTATCCATTCATAGTACAGACAATCACAAAAGAATAAAAGCAGATGTCTAGCTTTTAGCTAACAGGTAGCGCACAGTTCTTTGTATTTCTGTAACAATCGGGCACAGGCAGAGAGTTGACCTTGTAGTGAAATAGGTCTTCTCCACCCTCCTAGAAAAGGATAACAACAATAGTAACCCATTTTACTGATTCAAATGTCAACTTGTAGATTTTCAAAGAATAGCTACCCAAAATATTAAAAAAGAAACAATTCTGCAGCAAGGAATTCCATGTCTATTCAGTTAATAAAGCTAATTAGACTTTTAGTGAATTATTGCCTAGAGTTTTCTCTGAAATCTATTGATGAGATTTCTGTTAGTTTCCTCTGTATTAAACTCAATGATCTTTCCCACCAGAGCAACTACTTGTTCTACATCAAGTCACTATTTTTCTACGTTAAAGAGAAATGATAGATGAGAAAAAACTAGTGCGATTTCTGCACCGTATGGGAGAGTTCACATGAGAGTGCACAGTGAGAATCTAACAGTATTTCAGAGGGGCTAACTCGCTCACTCAGAGAGAAAAGCAAGACGGAAGGGGCTTGCCTTGCCTTTTCAGGCCTTAAAACCATAAATTCCTAGATGTTTGAAGGCAAGAGAGGAGAAGAAGGAGGAAAAGGTTACGCAAGGAAGGCTAGAGCACCTCACAGCACTAACAGGGGGCATTCAAATGCTACAGATCCTGCTGGATTCGAGTGTGACTTCAGGAATAATGTTGTTCAGCAGTATTTCCCCCGTAGTACTGTCCCAGTGTTGTACTCGTTGGGGGATTAGCAGATATCTAGATACGGTTCCGTATTTTTATCCTATGCACATGCTGAGAGGATTTTTGCACAGCACAGTGCATTGCTATGGAGACCAAATGGCACCAGCTCTAAAAAAAGGAGCTCAAATGTCAGGAACTGCATTACTGTGATGCTTTACCTGGGCTGATTTACCTCTCTTTTCTGCATGATGTCGTGTTGACATAAATCCAACACATACACACACACACAGCCCCCCTGATAGGATTTATCCTTCTAAAGATTTCTGTCAATCACCTCTGACTGCTGTTTCCCCTACTGCATTTCCCCCCTTCGGATAAATAGTTGGCACAGGAAGGTTCTCCCTCTCCCCCTTCCAGGCTTTCTGCTGAAAATCAGAAAAATCAACATCCAGCCAGATGTAGAAACACAAAAATTCCATAACAGCCTGGTCTTTTGAGATTTCCAGGAAAACCTTCTGAACTGCTATCAATCAGGCCCGCTGGGAGTGAACGTGAAGTAACACGGCTCTGCCGGGTTCAGTGAATCGCTGCCTGACCCACACCATCTGGGGCTCTCCCCGTTCACAGTCAACATTTCCATAGGGATTCCATTCATTGTAGATACCTGATACTTTCTGTGCCAGCCAGGCCACGAAAGACCATCTTAACAGAGGTCTGCTATAAAAGCAAACCCCGCAGCAAGCTGTGTTTGTTGTCTCCTTATTCCCAGGACCTAGCTACCATTGAATGGACAGAAGTGTCTTTTTTCTTGGCCACATCCTTCATTGAGTGTTTGAGGTCCAGCTGACAAAGCTATTTTGTCAGCTTCTTTTTTTTCTTTTTTAATCTTGCAGACTATCATTGGCACAAATAACATTTTTTACATAGTCGCAGAGCATCCTGATGCCCTCACATTTGAGGACATGACAACCCTTGGCGCTCCTGCACTACTAACTTGAAAAACAAGCCTCAAAAGCATATAGAATAGCCTAGGAAAGGTCAGAAGAGAGTGCTGGTTTAATAGGGGAGATAAAGTCACCCTCGTTAATTGTGTATCTCTCTCTACCAAAAACATTTACCCTGGATCCTTTTCAAACAGTCCTCCTTTTCTAAAACAAAACTGTTCAAAGGCTTAGCATGTTTTCTAAACCAGGGTGGCTGCATTTATTATTTTTGCCAAAATCTTGCTGTTTATTTATCTTGCATTCATTTCTCTGTCAAGTTTAAAATTTGGCAACACTGCACACCATGGAGTGTCAGCGACAAGAGTTTATTGAAGATGAATCTGATACTCTGGGCCTGGGACCACTGTTAGACCGGACTAACCATTTCTGAGCTCTAAGCATTTTATACTGCTAAAGTATAAAGCCACAAGAGTAGCTGTAGTGAGGGACAGAAACGGGATAACGACACTGGAGTCAGCATTCAAGGACACGCATTCAACACAGAGGGGATTTAATGATGGGATGACTCTGTGTCAGGTTTCATCTCATAATATTAACAGGCTACTGCCAAGCACTGCTTTAAAATTCTCCCAGAGACTCTATAATCGAGTTATTGTTTAAAATTATAATAGGTTTGATATCTGCTCAGTTGTCCTCCCTCCATCCCTTTCCCTTCCCGCCCCCCCCCAACCCCATTATCCTCATTTGCTCTGAAATTACTTATCCGGTTCTGGCCAAGTCCCATGACACCAGCTGACTGAGGCTCAGCTGATACACTCTAGGCTCTGGATGCCGCATCCAGATCACATCACTGAGGGCTCTGCCTTTGCCAAAGCCAAACTGGGCCTAAGGCAAGTCAATAATATTGAAACAAACTGATTTTGCTCAGGAGCATCAGGCATTCATGTCCAAATGCAAGGTGCCCACCAAAAATGCAACCCCGCTGACTGGTCTAGAATCCTTTTGCACCATCTCAGAAAAACGAGGCATGGAAATATGTTTGCTTCCGAGCAGAACTTAGTTTCAGAAGATTTTTCTTCTGTGATGAGCGCGCTGAGATAGCACATGAACTTACTGTTGTGTCATGCAGCACCTTGCACTATGACCTGACTTGAGCTCTCCAAAATGTAAGTAACTTTGAATGAGTAGCTGCTCGGGAGTTATGTAAGCCACTTTTTTCTAGGATTATACTATATGCTTACAGTGGCAAGGACTAAAGGGAGAATTGTGAAAGGCTGTGGTCCCCAGCTTGGTCTTGACTGCAGTGCTTCTCATCTCACTGCGTTCTGAGTGCTGGAGCTAGTGTCAGGGACCGCTGACCACTTTGCCACACATGCAAGGGGACACATACTTAATGAGTGGGTGACTTTGGCCTGTTAAAATTTTATGCTAGCTGTACTTTGTACTTAGAAGTGTTTCAAAACAATGATTTCTTGATCCTAATCCCTTGAGTTCTCCGTGCCAGTAAACTACTGATGCACTGATACTGCCAGAGGGGAACCCAGGATTAAATTCTTTCTGCACAGCACCCTGCCTAAAACGTATTAAAGCAAACTGTGAATCAGTCTCAACTATCAGAAGAAAAAATAACTCTTTTATTTCTTTCATTGCAGAAAAAAATTAAAAAATTAATCACTCTGTGCCTCATTAAACACCTACGAAAGCTATTATAAAGCCCTGAAGCTCCTACATGTTATTATGAGATGCAGACATGAGACAAACTGCTCTGCTTGGCAACGCTCAGTC
>NW_008824812.1:720864-754482 GCF_000699105.1 Pygoscelis adeliae
AGCTTCTGACCAAGGCCAGGATTTCTACATGAACACAATAGTCTATTAGTTTTTCCTATTGAGGGCAAGATACTTGGGCGTCTTATTGCAAAGCAATAAGAGCTGCTCCACAGCACTGGGAATAAATGCTACACTTGGTGCTGTAGTCCCTCACTGGATAGGGTGATTTTCTTACAGTCATCTCTCTTTCTCCGTGCTCCTCTTCAAGTCACTGACCCTGAGATTTAGGCTAATAGAAAGTGGCTCCCTCTCACATAAAATAAACAGCTCCAGTAATGATTTCCCAGCTCTTTGATGATTTCAGTATTTTTCTACCTCTAACCAAAATCTCTGGTTCATGCGGTAGGATGAAAAAGTCTCATTAGGTCATTTAGGCCTTCTAGCTATTACAGGATTATCCTTTGTGGTACCTTCTAAACAACTTTGACACGTCTCCAGAAAACTTAAAAAAAGATTGTGAAAGTTTGCTTAATATTCAGGCTAACTTTTCCTTCATCTAGCTTAATTCCTAGACTTTTCAGCTTCATCTGTACCAGGAAATCTGACATAGCACAGTAAAAATGGGAACTGTTAACGGCTCTCACTACCCACAGTACCACACTAAAATGCACTTGTCCAAGCTTGTGTCTGGGCCATGAGACCTACTAACTATATTGTGGCCCCACACAGACACGCTACACGTGCATGCAGTAGCATAGAGCCCAAGCTCTGTGATAATCAGGCTGCTTGATACAGTCCTATTTGCAGACGTGGCCGGCTTTCAGTTATCAACACTGGGTCCACACCAGCAGGTTCCTCCACCTCATTTGGTTTTACATCTAACAGACTCGACACTGGCACCAGGCTCGGGGACACTATAGAAATACAGCCTGAAGAGTGGCAGGATTTGCTGGTGATTATGAATGTCACACTCTTAGTTGATTTGCTGCTACCGATTTGCATTCTTCCAGTCTTCCAGTATTGGTTCCTCCGGTGCTGTCAACACTTTTGTACTTCCCCCCCATAAACCTCCCTAGCTTGTAGGTATCTTTCTGAAAGAGAGGAGTCCAGTGCTGTGCCTTGGCTAACTCCAGTCTCAGCCTATGAAACAAGGCTGAAGGCAGCTCACCACATTCTGCGAAACAGGCTTCCCCAGCCAGCACTCCACAGAAACATGCCCATTATGAAAGAGGGTCCTTTAGGTTACAAAATCTGTTTGAGGTCAGGAAACGGCAGTGTTCAGATTCTCATCTTTCCCCTTATCCTGCCCCAAACGGTACACATTCTTGCAAGGACAAACGAGTTTTCAGGTTGGTCATTGTGTAAAATGTGACCAGCTTGGGTCAGTGAGCAAATGTGTTCCAGCTGAATGTCATGGTATTCACACACCTCATCTTCAGTATTGTGCCGCGGTGAGAATACTCCCAGGCAAGTGGGACTGGGCTGAGACATTCACAGTTACAAGCAGATTTATCAAAACTGCACATCTCTTTTATTGCCTCCTGCAGCTGCAGCACTCAGAAGTCAGGCAGAGGCAAAATCAGTAAGGAAATACCTTTTGGGGCAGTGTAATGCCAACCCAGGAGAAACACCGAACCAAGCAATGGCAAGCTTTTAATGAAATTATTTAATTACATAACCATTATTAACTTCTGTAGCTGCATAATTGTGTGATTAATCAAATCTAATGCCTTCAGTCAGAAAATGTTCATCAGTGGGGCTCAGGGAGAATTTTTCTACTTTATACAGGGTAGTACAATTGGCTCAGAGCATAAAGGGGTTTTTGCTTTCCTCTGAAGCATCAAGTACTGACCACTGCCCGAGGCAAGACTGATGTCTGATTCAGTGTGGCAGTTTCTATGTAGGAAATGAGATTTCAAGGACAGACAGAAAAGGGACGCTGCAGTCTCATTTTCCAATATACCGTCCAAGCATATGTACATTTCTCTGTTGCCGGGCATGAACAGAGTAGATTGAAGTGTCAGTAATATAGAGCATTAAAAGGAAAAACGCAAAGACCCTTAGATAGCTTTAATTTAGGAAATGCATTTAGATGAAAGGAATAGTTTTGAAAGTTAATTGCATTTTGGTCTGCCATAAGACAGCTAATGACAAAACTTGCTTCTGACCTAACTCATCAGCTTTCTGTCTTCAGAGCAAATATTAGATGTCAGCATTTAAGAGTCCTTCTTCAAACACCAGCATGATTTCAGCGATAGGCAGTTATTCCCAGATATCCAGTCTCCTGACCTACAGGGGCAGAAGCCTAACAGGAACACTTGCTGGGAGTCTACGTGGGTCTGAAAATTTCCCATTGTGTGGCCAAACTAAACCCTAATAACACTTCTTTTTCTCCAGCACTCTGAGATATGCAGGCTGGGGGCCAAGTTAAACAGATACTTTCAAGCTTCTCTCTGTCTCCGCTGACAACTTTAATACCTGGCAAATTAGAAGCCAGAGCATCCATGGAATTGTCTGACACGAGTCAATAGAACTGAGCAACAAAAAGAAAAATACATAAATAAACAGTGAAGCAAAGTTGTGGTTCCATTGCTCATGCCAGGGAAGAATTTATCTACAGAGGAAGCATGTGTGTATAGAAAGGGACAGCTGCCAAATGTATAGTATACAGAAGTTTTCCACTCACGTTTTTCTCTGGACAAAGAGGAAAAACTTAGATTGTGAAAGCAGTGTGCACTACATTTTTGCTGAAGTTCTCAGGATTACTATTTATTTTAGAATTTCTGCTTTGCCACTCAACAGGTTTGGTTCCAATGCCTTGTGCAGGTCTAAAAGCACAGTAACATTAGCTTTAATCTATAATCTCTGCCTTTCCATTTTAGAAGTCACGGAACCCAAGTTTATTCTAGACGTGCAAGACATGGTGGGCTGGCTCTTACAAGTCAGGGGTCCTGGGTTCACTTCCTAGAGACAAAGCTGGAGATGCAAACACGCTGTGGAAAGCCATCACAGCATGCTAAAATCGGGGCCAACTATGAAGCAGCCAGTCTGATTAGACTGCAGCTGATTAGAGTTGCAGCTGTTTGTTATGTCTGAGTTCAGCTGAACATCTCAGCTCCTGGCTTAGAATGGCTTTACGGACTATGATATACAGAGTATCACCTACTCCACACACTCCCCCAAAAAGAGAACTACAGGGATCGATAATTTACAGATGGAGCCTACAGGCTGTTCAGTGTGGTTGCGCACAGATCATAAACCGGTGTTCTACTCTAGCCAATGCACTGCACACTCATGACCTTTCCAGAATTAGCAAAAATTTTAAGTGAAGATACTGACGCTGGTTCTGTCAGCCAGACTGAGAATATCTGCAGCTTGTGGGAAAACTGAAGCTTTTGACAGGTTCCAGATTCAGCGGCAAGGTAACACAACTTCTAAAGTTACAGTAGCACAATCTAGCAGGACATACTTACCCTTTCATAGTTGAAAGGAGCTGGACCTACTCTATATTACAATTCTGTCATGCCAAGCATCAACCTGCTCTTAAGCCTGCAACATAACAGCGCGCACAGTTGGTGTCTTGGATCTGCTACTTTTCCTATTCACGATTTTTGTTCCCCTTCCTCCAATTACTGTATCTGTCTCTTAGCTATTGTTTTGTTTCCTGGAGCAGGAACGGGCTTCGCTTTCTTTCTAAAGCACCACACTCTGAATCCCTGATCAACTACTGGGGACTATAAGCGCTACAGCAGTACAAATAAAATAAGTGTAATGAATTATACAATTATTTGATGAACTGTTGATTATTTGGATTTGGTTTAGGGTCATTAGAATGTAGCTTTATGCTCCTTTAAACGCATATGAAATATTCTCACAAAGTGCTTGAGCACTGCCTGATTTTAAATTCTCCCAGGCACATCCGTAAGTCATTCTGAACTGAGACATGAGCAATGCCGTAATCAGTCTGTGAGTGAGGCTTATTCCAGAGAGATGCATGTTAAAGGGTCCCTAAGCAAAGTGGAGAAGTTCAAAAGCCATTCTCACATTGGGATCCTTTTGAGAACCAACCCCAAGTTATCCAGACCTCTTCCAATAAATTCCTCAGATGGAAGAAACCAGGCTTAACAAAACATTATTTTTAAGGCAGCCTACGACAGAAAGTACCTTTTTTTTTGTTCTCCACAACACTTGCTGTTCCTCAAGGTCACCTTGTGATACAAATCCTCTCCAGGGTTCTCCTTCTTTTAACATCGAGGTTGCTCCATGTCATGCAAGTTGCTTCTCTCCCAGCACCTTCATCACCTATAATAAGAGAAGACAGCAGAAAATGAAAGCTGGCTCTCATTAATACCATCAGTTACAAGCCAGCAGTTGTAATGTTGAAAAGCGCTGCCCTTCACTAGCATACTGCTCACTAATTTTAAAGGGCTAGAGAATATAAGAACGATTTTGCTCTACACTGCATGAGTGTGTCCAACACATACTCTTGCTTTCAGTATCATTTTGTTAGAGTCTGTCATAGATTATTCATTATTTCATCCTTTATTATACTTAAAGTCATAGCCTTCAGTTCTGCTTTCAAAAAAGTCAAATTTCTACTGACCTGTGTCAGAACAATGAGAGAATATTATTGTATGTATAGGACAGGTGCATTTATAATTAAGAGAGAGATATATATAGTGCACTGAAATGCGGTAAGCTAAAAAGACAGGGCAACAGGACTCCTGGATTTACTCCTACATCGACTTTTAAAACACCGAGTTATTTGAAATACGTAATTCAGTTCCCTTATCCAATCTGTAAAATGTCACTGTCTTACAGGACGCTGCAAAGGTAAACTGAAATGCTTTATATATTTATTTTTTAAAAAAATAATTTTGACCATTAATAACACATAGAGACAAAACCTTATGGAGACAGGGTCAATATATTATACTGTTTGTTCTCAACAGGCGGAGAGCTGTTAGCAAGAGCAAAGAATCCATATTATCTGATCATGAGCGTGAGGCTGTCAAATACCAGCCAGCAGTACAGGTAGAAGAGGACACCATGGACTTCACACTGGAAGACTCTGTTCTCCTTCCTATGGATCCAAACCTGGAATGCCACAGCCCACCTCCAGACTACAACTCCGTCATTCACTACTCAGCCCCTCCAGTGTAATCAGCCCAGCCTGCCACAGGGCATCTTGCACCTCTCGTAACCGTGCTAGATTCTTACACGCCTCCATGCCTGGATAAAGAGACTGGGTAAAAACGGAAGGGAAATCTGACAGGACACTGGTTCATGTGCTTCTTCTGGCACATCTCTGATGTGAATAGAAACATTTAAAGAGCATCTTCTTTGCTATCTTTAAAGGCCTATTGCAACATATGCAGTAAATTAAAATTCTCGCTATCGGAATCGTAAGTAGGAGCTGCAACCCAGAACTGCTTCCACTCCTTCCTCCCCTAGCCGGGACTGCTTATTGGCATTTGCAGATTTACAAGTTCCTTCATTCACATTTTACTCCGTAAGAGTCACCAAGAGTCATGTCACGCTAGTTGTGAAAACAAGATTAATTCTACTGGTCCTGCACACATCCCGCAGGGATTGTTTAGCACGATGCTGTACGGGATCAGTTGAAAACAACAGCCATACACACTAACGTTTTGCTTTTGGAGAAAATCCAAAATTGAAACATCGTTCTTAACTTGGGATCTCACCTACCGTAAATTTTTCTGAAATATTTTGAAATCCAAAATATTTTGGTTACAATTTGTGATTTAATAATTTCCACTGCCTATAGGATACACTCCTAAAAATGATATGGCACAGAGAAAGCAGATAATACTCGTGTATTCAAGAGGCAGGCTGGTCTTTTGGGCCGTCAGGGCATACAATGTGGTTAAATTTGTTTCCTTGTCTTTTCTGCTTGTCCAAACAGCAATTTATTTAGCATACATGCAATAGGGAACTTTGATGGAGATGCATCTGTAATGATTGCAAGGCAAAATCGCTGCCTTAAATAAGAACCTTCTTAAGCTTAAATAGACAGAATT
The DNA here is from genome assembly GCF_000699105.1 of Pygoscelis adeliae. Taxonomy (NCBI): domain Eukaryota; kingdom Metazoa; phylum Chordata; class Aves; order Sphenisciformes; family Spheniscidae; genus Pygoscelis; species Pygoscelis adeliae. The sequence continues at coordinate 726,846 of NW_008824812.1, forward strand.
TCCCTGTGCACATGCACATGTTTGTGTGAATGTGCATAAAATACTCATTAACAACACGAGAGTTACACATAAACGCACATACACCTTTGAGGCACCAGCAGGGTAGCAGCATTTTTATGTTTTCTTTCTGCACACAGGCTATTTACTAAAAAGAAAAAAAAAAAAGTATTTCCTTTGGATTCTGTGGCAGATGCCCAACAGTTTGATCCTGGGAATACTAGCCCATGCTAAACTGTAAGCATATGTGACACATACTCGTCTCTGACTGTCTTGCCAAGGTAAATATTAGTATGGTGTGCAATGCCCTCTGCATCTAAACCCTTCATGGGTTCACGGTAATTCAAAATTCTTTTTTTGCAGCCTATTTATGCAGGACTGAATGGATCACAAATTCTCACATTTGAGAAATTCGAAGTGCATTGCCCCAAGCCCAAATGCTGTGTGTGGCAGGGATTGTTGGTCTGCAAGTATGTATACCCAGGTCCCATGCGTACCCCATGCATACTCACAACAACTTCAAAAAAAAGCAAATAATCCTTGTCATTTAACGTGCTGTGTAACAATCAGAGTGGACTTTAGAAATCTAGGAAGGGAAGAAGCATCTAGGTTGCAAGTATAAGAAGCAAGGATGAGAAAGATGTTCATTGACAGTCAGGGCTATAACCTCTTAAGTTATAAACCTGGATCTATAAATGACTCTCTGCAGTTTCTTCCAAGGTCTGCACAACCCTTTCCTTTTCTTCTTAGACTTGACACCGATTTGACTTCTTCAGAGAAAAAGAATTTTTCTTCATGATTACAAACTAAAGGGGGGAAAAAAAAATCCAACACTTGCAAAACAATTATATTACCTTGGCAAAGACAGCCTAAACACCCTCGCAGCAGTGAAGAAAACATTTCTGGATGATCGGTTACAGTTGGTTACGTTGAAGTAAACACAAACAAGCCTCAGGTATTATCAAAGGGGGAAACCAATCTCCAAACCCCATACCACGTTAACTGTGAATGCTAAAGCATCTGAAGTACGGGCTCTGGGGAACTGCACTTCTCGTTCTCCTTGACTTCAGATTCGATGTATTAAGGAAATCACCTGCAGTAACTCACGAGCCCCTTGTTCATAGTGGACCTGCCAGATAGCTGTGGTCTGTAGTTTCTTTATGGTCATTTTTGCACTTCTATGTATTTTAGTACCTATGTATTAAGTAGAGCTGGCCATATAACAGAGGAAACTACTGGGAAAAAAATTCATCTGATGAGCCCCCAAAAGCTCATGGGATCGGTTTTTCATCAAACAGTAAATTTTATAGCTCTGATCAAATAATCAATCACTTCTTTTGGAAATAATTTATTCACGTGGCAAAAAGAAGAAAGGTGCAGACAGTTTGTCTGGCTCTACTGTTAATGGCATCAGTGTGAGACGGTTTGTTATTGTGCCTTGTTCTGTAAGAAAAATGACAATGTTTAAAAAAACTTTGCTTATAAACTTTAAAATAAGTACATATAGGGAAAAAACCTGCAAATATGCTCTCTATTTCGAAAAAGAATGGGAAACACTGCTGCGTGAACTGTCTGCTTCTGAGAGCGCTGAGTATATCGTCTTTCCACTTTATCAAGGATGAACTGTAGAGGTTTCTCTGGGACCAGAGGAACATGAAGCATGTTCCCTGAGCGGGACCCAGGCAGACACTCTATCGGAGCGCTGGTAGCCAGGTCCCTTTCTGGCTCTCAGTAACATGTATCAGCCTTTCTGCATCGCGTGAGGTGATGTGAAAACAGAGTGCAGGCTCAAGCGCTCAAGACATTTTAAAACACTGCTTGCATTGACAGCCCCCCAAACACTGGGGGCTCCTCTGCAGTGACAAAATCAACAGCCGTCTTGAGCAGTATCGATGCCCATTTCTTCAGAGAGCAAAGATACCCTCTGAACACGCAATAACGGCCTTCAAGTGTTCTGGAAATGGCGAGTGACTGATGTTTGGGCAGCTGTGTTTCCAATGTTTATTTTGAGTGGAAGATTTTTTCCTCCTTATAGTAAATGTAACAAGCAAAAGTATTGCCTGAAAAGTATTATTGAACATATGTCTTCTATTTTATTTACTAATATTTTGTTTGTCCTTTTCTCTCCTCCCCTAATTTAATTATTGTTCTTCTCTTACAATGATGTATATAGTTTACTCAGTAGAAACAAATATAGTGATTCATTTATATGGTAAAATTTGTAACATTTTAGTCAAAAGAGAGAGAGATACCCAGACATAACAGAGTTAAGTATTGTTACTAAACATTTCACTAATGCTTGCAGGCCAGGCTCCAGTTTACAGTACCCTACTAGCGCCATTTCATAGCAGTTCTTCTCTTGGCTGCGAGTATCTCCGGCTCTCACTTATTCTCCACATTATTTAGTTTCTGTTAGGAAACAGGGATCTGGAGGAATCTGGCAGGTTTAACTCATTCCTGGAAGCGTCACCATGCAGCTCAAGGTAAAGGCAAGGAATTTTCACTGCCTCTGTTTTAACTCAAGGCTGGTGTATTGGCTAGAGGATCAGAAGAGGCCAAATTGTTTAAATGATGTGATGTTTATTATTTTTTCAGACTTCTCAGGGATTCTTATTCGACTCCTGTCAGCCACCTGCTTTATCTAACCTGACTGAGCTCAATGGTATCTGGTATTAACATGTACCTTCGTTTTCTTTAATGGTGCTTACTCCTACTGTTTTTGTCCTCTTGTAACCCCAGAGAACTGGGGCAAAGGAACTCAGAGCTCAGCACAGAAATGTGTTGTCTTCTCTCCAACAATCACCTGCCACATAGGTGTCCAAGGATAAGTGCCTTCACCTGCATGTTATTGTTCAGGCTGGTGTTTTTAACAGTCTGGTTTCCTATCTCCTCTTTTCATCTGTTTCTTGGTATTTGTTCTTCACAGTCCCTTTGGATTGCTTTTCCCTGCCTTTTGAATAAGATCAGGTATAGGACTTGCTTCACTGCTATTTCCTGTATATTCTGCTCTTGCAGAGGCTGAACTAGATAATCTAAAGCAAGCTTTTTTCACATTGAAGATTTTGCAATATAGGCAAGGGAAACTAGTTTATATTGGTTTGTCTGGAAGCCTTTCTGTATCCTTCCCTGAATGAGAGAAGCTTTTTAATCTATTGATTTTTCAGTATGTGGTATCTGCAGCAAAACAAAGGTTGGTGACTATCTCTGTGACTCTCATCTTTCTCCTAGTCCTCTCTCAAACAATGAGGTTTCTCTTAGGTTCTTCCAAGTTATCCTCACAAGAGGGGGGTCCTAACCAGGATGCTGGACCCACACCATCTACTCAGGATACCAAGGAAGGTCAGATAAAAACCTAAAGTCTGAGTAATAATCTCAAATAAAACCACTGAAATTTGAACCCGCTGAATGCTGAAGATTTATACATTTAAGGCTGCCTGCAGGCATAAGCTGCTCTGCTTAAGACATCCCACTAATACAAACACTACTCTTCAAGTTAGCCTGCTTGGTAAATGCCCAGGATGACCTAGAGTGTCCAGGCACTTCTCTCTTTGTATTTACGCTCTTGCATACTGTAGGAACGTTAGTCGGCATCTGAGCCTGTAACTGGCCAGTCAACAGTTTATGACTTATCTTCTCAACGATCCTTCACGTTGAGCATTGGCACTGCCTTGTCATGTCCTATCTTGCTTTACAAATTTGATCTGGCCCTATTCCAGCTGCAAGGGTGTGATCTTGGGTCAATGGTCTCTAGCTCCCACCAGCACCAACTGGACAACACCGGGAAATGTTTGCAGGGAAACATCACTAGCTAATAGCTACATAACAAGATAAAGCATTATTGGCTTTTCCTGAGCACAGGAGTTAGCCAGGCTCAGTATCATACTCAGAGATCAGCCTATAATTTTTTCTTATCATAAAGTGAATGGAAAATACAGAAGAGCAATAATTCTTTTGTCCCTCCCTACAAAGAGCAATGGCCAATCCCTGAGATCTATTTTCCTGTTTTTATACTACACCATAAAAAAAAAACCAGAAAGAATTTTACCGAAGTAACAACACCAGCACCATCTTACGCAAGTAAAATTCAGGGAGGACTTCTGGATTTGACTCTATCAAGAGTCAGTCACTGTATAGGATGTAAGTGTTGAGCCCAAGCACTGGCTAGTTTGTCTGACACCCATGTTGTTTTCATATTGTGTTAACACAGAAGAGAAAACTTGCTGGACTGGGTCATTTGCGACACCAAGCAAATACGATGCCATAAGGGCCGTGGTTACAGGAAGACCAGTGTGATATGCACTGAGCAGTGTCCCCTTGTCCTGCCTAATAATCCTGTGCCACGAGAGTCAGCACATCCTTATTACTCAATTCGTTTTTGTTTAGACCTTGAGTTGTCAAAGCAGCTAATGAAAACTGGGAAAACCCAGTAACTAGGGACTTAAAGAAAATAAACTAAGTGCCATGTAGTACTCAAAACACTAAGGAATGTTTGTCTGCCCTGTTCCCATCTGTCTGAAGAATGTATGCACTGAAAACAACGCTTTCTTATGTAGTTAAAAATTGTACTGTATCTATTAACCAAAAAAATAAAAAGATTCTATATTTATACAGCCCAGGGCTCCTTCGTGTCATCTCTTGGCTTGAAAAGTGTTGTCCTTGAAGCAGAATATAAATAAATAATGCAACAATTTTGAGAGATTTTTACAAGGCATAGATGTCATCTTAATGTCTACAGGGGGTTCAAAACTTAGGACGTAAGCCTGCCACATTGTCATTGCTCAGAGGTATCTAACCGCTACATTTGCTTACAAGATTCACAGATCTCATAAAATGCTGGCCCAATTTGCTGGAGAAATACACAAATCTAGCTGCCACCAAGAGCAGTCCATGAAACACAGAGACTGACGTCTTGTTAAATTTAAAATAAATAAATAATTAAATCCATGGGACTGAGCTAGAAGATAGAATCAGAATTCTGCATTCTAAATAAGACCCGTGTTCACCAAAGCATGTAAGTACATAAGTTTGTGAAGATAATTTGCAGAACATGGTAGCATTTGGGGGTGGTTCAGATTCAAAATTCCAGAAATTGTGTTTCATTTAGCTTACCATAATACTCTAAAAAGAACACAACTAAATAAATATTTCCCAATACACAGCCACGATGATGTTATTGAATTCTCACTTGAATAAACTCTGCACTGTTGAAATATAGAACATTCCATGCTCTTATTTTGTAGTTAAGGTCTAACATTTAGAAGGCTGAGGAAAAAAATCTCCCAACAATAGTCAAGTGCAGCAAACATGCCATTTTCCTTACCAGCTGGCTTATCTTTCTGAAATACTATTTCCCATTCCTCTTTCCAGTTTGGTGGCACAGCAGGTAACTACTGGCAGAAAAAATATGAGACCTTTGCAGATTTTTACAGACTGACAAATACTAGTTTCTACTTACGTCTTAAAATAAATACTGTTGGGGGGGGGGGGAAGAAGCGTGTTAAGAGTTGCAGAGCCATTCTTCCATTAGCACAGTCTTAAAAGTTATCGGTCTGTGTATTTTGCTAGTCACATTAAAAACTATGAAGCACTCAAGTCACTTCAAACAATTTAGTTTCTCTTCATTCCCTGTTCCAAGCAGTCCTGGAAATAAGTGTCTAAATTATACATGTCATTTGAAATGCAGCAATCTCCTTTCATCCACATAACGAGCAAGAACTTTCTTCTCTGTAAACTATAAAATGATTCAGTTACTTATATAACGCATGAGTCATTGTATGCTAGGCAATATAGAGTCTCCTTTATGGGGAAACTAATGTATTAAATGGTGGAAGGAAAATATACAAAATTAACTCTGATTTGCTTTTAGCACAAAATGTGAATTATTAATCACATACAGCTTGAGTTACACTTGTGGAAGGTACTCTGTTAGGGCATGCCTTGGAAAAGAATTTTGGGGAAAAAAAATTACAACACTAGGAATCAAGAAATGTAAGCTTTTCTCTTAGGTCTTGGCCAGGGTACATAGCTTCTCTGACTCTTACTTTTGGCATACGTGATGTAAAAAATTTTTGTTTTTACAGCAGCAACATGTAGAGATGCAAGACCAGAAAATCTCAATCTAAAGTATTGAAACTTGGTGGTTTGAGGTGATAAAAATCCAAGAAGAAAATAGGGACTAGCAAGAGAAAGAATTAGGAGTAAGATAAACAGGTTTTGTGGTGGTCACATTAGAAAGCTGAGGAGACAATCCAGCTGATTTCCAGTCAGGTCCTTTTTCCTTCCTCCCATAGTGAGACTTAATTTATGAGGGTTTGTAAAGTGCAAAGGCTCTGCAAGAGTGGAAAATACTGTTATTTTTATATGCTTTGTACACAGTGAGGCCCATAAGCAGTAGATAATCATTTTGTCTCAAAACCTATGAAGTAGCCCGCGACTCTCACAGGATCTCAGTACACATTTTATCGCTGGCTGTTGCCTGTTTGAAGTGGCACACTGAATGCCCCCTGCTGACTGTACTGTAATGAACTTGCTCTGCATAAAGAGTAGATGAAGCCCTACAAGGGCCATAAATATAACCATTATTTTTAACAGTACTGAAGTCAGTTGTGATGAGTCGCAAATGTTATTATAGCCTGATGAGTTAGTATTCATTAAAACTTAGAGAGGAGAACCTGTTCTGTTTAAACCACTTCCTTCTACAGGGACTCAGGAAACAGAATGTAGGAAATTATAGTTCTGGCAGTTCCCTTCATCTTTCCTTGTCCACACGGATGCACAAAGTGAGACCTGTCTGTTCCTTTCCTCACTGCAGAGCCAGTGAATACTTACTCTCTATCTGCACAAACCACAAGGGCAGAGTAACATGGCTTCTAAATATTCCTCTTCCATATTTCTTTAAGTGGCCCTTAAGATAGGGCTGTTGCTCCCAGGAAGTAATAGGCCTGAAGGGTATTTCAAAATATAAGCTGTCATAATATCAAATGCCAAATGTCAAGGTAATGAAATTAATGAGGAGAGCCTCCCATATTCTTCCTCTGCATTTGTCATTGATGGTACTTAGTCTGAATACGTGATCTACACAGAATCCCTTGGGTCTGAATCTAGCCTATTCTTCACCGAGAAGAAATAATACCCGGTAAAGAAGAAACATTTCCTCTGTGATTTAAGCTGTGGTTTAAGCTGTGCACCTTCTAGGTCCAGAGATTTTTCTTCAGAGTGTGAGTTGACTGCAGAGGAGACAAAGAGGTGGAGTTAGTCTTTCAGTCCTTCGCTGGCCAGTGAGCATACATAAGAAGCTTTACTTGAAATGAGAACTTACAACATGCTTTGAAAAATAAGTAATGCACGTAACCCAATGTAGGCAAACACAGCTGTTTGCCTTCCTATAATGGCAGGTGATTAAAGCGTGATTCTACCTGTCCTAGAAAGGGTGGGAATACATGTCTACTGAGTGCTCTTGTCTAAATCCATGGTAATGATACTAAAGGATTAAATCTATCGCTTGCATACTTTCTAGGGCAAACCGTAGCTACACAGGTGATTTACTCAGTTCAGTGATTTCACTCCGAGTAGGACTTGACCCATCCAAATGAATTAAAAAAAAAAAAAAAACCACAACGAACTATTTCACATATTAAGAGTGACATTAAGAACCTTATGAAATTCAACAAGGACAAAACCTGCACTTTGGAAGGACTAAACCCTTGAAATAATACATGCTGGGGCCTGACTGGCTGGGAAACCAGTCCGCTGAAAGGGCCCTGTGGGTCTTGGTAGACATAAGCTGAACACGAGCCAGCCGTGTGCCCTGGCAGCAAGGAAGGCCAGCAGCATCCTGGGCTGCATTAATGGGAGCACAGCCAGGGGAAGTGATTATCCCTCTCTACTTAGCACTCATTAGACCACATCTAGAATACTGCATCCCCCACCAGCACAAGCAAGACACTGACAACTGGACTGAGTTCAGCAGAGGGCCACCAAGATGGTCAGGACTCGGAGCACTTGCTCTGTGAGTAGAGACTGAGGGAGCTGGGCCCGTCCAACCTGGAGAAAGGACAGCTTCAGGGGGACCTAACAGCAGCCCCCACACGCCTACGATGAGGCTGTCAAGAAGGAGGAGCCAGACTCTTCACAGTGGTAGATGGCAGGAGGAAGAGAAATGAGAGACAATTGAAACAAGAGAGGTGCAGATACGGACATACAGAGGAACTTTTTTCTCCACGACAACAGTCAAGAAGTGGAGCAGGTTGCCCAGAGAGGCCCAGGCCCTGCTCTGTGCAGGAGGGTTGACCTCTTGAGGTCCTTTCCAACCTGAATTATCCTACGATCAAGTCTGACTCATTGTTTCATTCTAATATAGCCTCTGCATGTAAATTATATCCATCTACACAGTCAAATTACCAGCATAAAACCTCCATGCCACACAGGTCTAGCCTTTCAAAATATTAGTGATTAGTTAGCGATTGGGTTAGTGATTCAGGCTGAGCCTCAGCAGAGCTCTGGAAATCATATGTAAAGTGGCATCTGCTAATAGTTAATGACTTTTTTGTCTGCATAAAAAAACCAAACAAACATGTGGCAACACTGATCTCACACACAGAAGTGAAACAAATGGCATTCTTGTGGTAAAGTAAGCGTAAGTTGACTAAGAAAACTTACAGGCAATTTTATCTTATTGCTCCATATATACACTTCTGCCTTTTATTTTTTCTTAATGCTACTCTACTTCACTTGTCAGATAACAAGTAGTGCTCAGGGTTGTCTCATACCATAATTTATCCATTTATCTCACCTAACTAGTGATACTAGTCATTAGCTAATCATGTCCACTATATTAATTGTGAACTGTTCATTTCCCTGAACTTCTTTCAGGGTCACATACTTACTATAATCCTCTGGAAGGGCAAGTCTCCAAAATCAAATCAAATTTCTAAAGTTGTTATAGAAAGTTTTTAAAAACCTAAGAAGACAGTCTTCTCCTTTGCAAATGAAGCAGGAATTTTATTTCCTCCAGGTCATGCGGGGGAAAGAGGACCATGCATCTTTCAGTAATACACTGTTCCTTGACTGAGTCAGATAGGATAAGAGTGCTTCTTTTTCCACAAATCTTTCTTTTCTTACTGTGAAAACTTCATTATTTTTAGTTTTTCTCTTTTGTCTCTTTCTTCCACTGTAAAATTGCTAAAGAAAAATTCAAATCTGACAACAGGTAAGATCAAAGAGACCAATAGCACAATGAAGTCCTTCTTTTCCCGCTGAACTAAAAAAAAAATTAGCCCTGCAACTCCCATACGTAGGCCTGTGCCTTCTGCCCTTCCAGGCTGCTGTGGATGAGCAATATTAGCATGACTTTTTAAAGCTAGGACTACACACTTGGTGATCCTCAGGGCCAACCAAATAAACCTGGGCATCTTTGGACACTCTCCTTGGAGTAGCAGTTGTTTATTTTTAAGCTGGGCCATTGTCACAGTGAATTCCTCAAAAACCCAAAGGTTAATTTGCTTTTCATAACTATGTATTTAAAAAAACAACAACAACAACAAAAACCCCAAGAACTTTATTCTTTCCTGGGAGAGTTTTGACCTTTTATTCATGTATATTTTTCAAATCCTGTCTTCCACTGTTTATGCCCCAAGCTAGAACGTCGCAAGCCATCTTAGCACAGACCAGAACTACAAAGACAAGCAGGGGTAAGGCAAGGAGAGCAGGTGGAAGGGGGTGAGAACATGAATGTGGTGGATCAAGGTAATGGGCTTCCTTAATCATGTCTACTAAAACATCTGGGATGTACAGAATTACTCTGCTATCTTTCCCCCAAAGCTTCTGAAACAAGCAACAAACCACCCTCATGATACGATGTCAAGATAGAAGCGTAACGTGACTTTACAACCCCATGAAAGAAGGATAGGATGGTGGACTGAAAGCAGAACATTATCTCCCCAAGCACTAAAATAGCTAGATCAAAATCTGAACATCACAAATAACTTCTTGTCTATCTGATGGATTGTTTCTGAACTCCAAGATGCACTGGAGGTTACATCAATAATTCCTCCTATTGTTGTGAGGACTCATAAATGGGTCAGACCATTGAACTGACACCTATCGACTCAGCATCCCTCCAGTGCTGAACGATATTTTTGTCTGTGCTGATGCAACACTGTTTTGCCTTGATGCTAATCTTTGAATTTATGAGATCCCAGATGCCTTCAGGATTTCGTAATAAATGGGATATACCAACAGATTGCAAAGAAAAACTGAAGTTGTCTTCATCTTCATTCCTTCCCTTTGTACCATTATATCCTTCCAGAAAGGGAAAGTTAGGAATTGAGAAGAAAATCTGTGCTTTCCTTCAAATGATACCGAGGACAGCTTTGGAGCTGGCCATGCTGCATCGCTTCTCTCTGTTTTGCAAGTAAAATACCCACTTCTTACTGGTGCCAGGTCCTGCACTGCTGCATCAAACTCCCTTAAGGGAACTTCCACTCAAACACGGAGAAGGACTGGTTTTGCACTTCTCTACTCTGTGCCTCTGATAGCCTACATACATTTGAGTCAAGGGAAGAAAGAATATCCCCAGTTGAAAAAGACAGAAAACTAGATTCCAGACATACCCAAGAACAAATTTTGCTTTTCCAAAATTTTCTCTGGACTTGAGCAAACCACAGCTCTTTAAGCAAAAAGTGTGATGTAATACTGCCCTAAATCATGCTAAGGAGATCCCTCCTCTTAACATCATCTCAAGAGTGGTACAATTAACAATAATCTATTTCCTAAGACTTCAGTTAGTATTTAGGTGTCAAGGAGGTTTTTATTTAAGCAAGACTAACATCCATCTTTTTTCTTCTGTTTTAACCCCAGTAAAGAGCGATATTTAACAGGCTTAAATATTAACTACTAACTGAGTAGTCCATAAGTAAAAGGAGAAATGGAACAGAATATGCAAACACTGTTCATACTGCCCTATTCCAATGTGATATAATGGGAAAAGACCTGAAAAGGGAAAGTAAGTACTCATGGTAGCTTGAAAATCTATGCAAAGGCAGAAGAATCTTGGTACTGTGACACTAATAAATTTTGCTTGCATCAAGGATTTAGTTAAGTCCCCCTGACACCTAACAGACCGAGCTGCACTGATACCTGGATTAATGTATAGTCAGACCACTTGATTCTCTCAGATATAGTCCACAATTTGCCCTTCAGAAAATTCTGTTTCCACGCAGAGTGCTCAGCAACAGCGCTACAGAAGAAGGGATGTCATCTAAAGTGGAAAGCAGAAACGTCTCCCAACTATTTCCTCAGCTGAGTATTCCCTTCCGTTTTGGTCCTCCTTTTCCAATAGCAGGGCCTTCAACTTAAACTGATGGCAGAAGTTCCTCAGTGCTTGCCAAGGATAGTGAAGAGTACTTAAAGAGTGGTTCAGAAGAGAATACGCATAAACAGTACCAGAGCAATGTTCCCGTTGGACTGTGGGAAAGTAAGAGACCAGCAACTAAACTACAAAAACAAATAAACAAACGGAAGAAAAAAAAACCACCAACCCACATTCATGCGAACATATTTATGAGCAAGTGGTGACTAAAGCTTTTTAGTTGTGGGGATCTCTGTGGAAAATTCTGCAGTAGACTTGTGCATGTATGTGAATGTACAGCACAACAGAGGCTTAAGGGACATTGTACAAAACCAGAACAGTATAGGGTATTCAATATCAAGACAGCGTTAACAAGAGAAGAATGTTTAGTCTGTCATACATCAGAAAACAAGAAAAAAAGCCCATTAGCTCATAAAGGGCCTTGTAATTTTCTCTAGAGACCCTGTTTCATTCTCAATTCAAGTCCTCCCATGCGCATCTCCATAAGCTTAGGGATGGTTGGTGAAATCCCTACTGGTTCATCATTATACGTTGCAGTTTGTCACAGACTCTATCAAGTTTCCATAGGATTTTGTTGTTCATTTTTTTTAAATGACATATAAACACTTGACAGCGTTCTCAGGCATGTGCCAATTCAGACTGAGTGCAACAAGAAACACACAGGGGAAGATTATACAGTCCTTTACAAGGTAATTACTATTTTTTCTGTTTTCCAACATTTAACACGTAAGTATTCTTCTCTTGATAATGAATAACTAAGTTTTGTTTTGTTCTGTAGAATATTGTTCTCCCAAAAACTGAGTTATACCACCACAGCATGCCACTACTAAGACAAAACAACAAAGAAAGGTTTAAGTGAGATTTATGAAGCTCTGATAGAGATGGACCCTATTATCCCCAAAGTAAACAGTATCCCTGTTATGTAGCATAACACTTAATAACAAAGAAACTTAAACTCCATCTCTGCCTGTCTGTATTTTGTAAATTCAAATAATGGAAGACCTGATGGCAAGTATCTGATCAGCACCCTTTGAATAGGTAGAGATCTACCTCCAAAAAGCTAATACAAAACCATCTCTGCAGTTATTTTTGTCTTTGAAACCGCCAACATAAACATGGAAAATGCAAGCTGAGGCCAGTGTGTAAACCAGTTCCTAGATCTTCTTGCTAGTGGTGTTACTGGTTCTGGGGAGGTTACCACTTTCTCTAAAGTATATGGCAAAGGTCACAACTGGAGGAAGACTAAAGACATCAAAATGAAGACGACCATTAGACCATTTCATTACTCTAGTTCCCTGCCATGCATTTGGGGGTTTAGGAAATTCAAACCAAATGACTGTGTAGGAAGCATACTTGATGTGCTTTAAAGGCAGACAAAGGCTGCAAATCATTTTGTAAGCCAGTACCAGTTATGTCAAAATATGTGAAAAATGTCCAGCAAAGGACAGCGTAAATCCCAAGACGGATTCAAGACCCTCCCTTTGTTTTTGAAGGCTCTTCAATGGGAGCCTGAAATCTGGGAAGAAATACTGTATAGGCTGCATTTCATGGGAATGTGTTTGATGGTGTTTATATTCCCACACTTCAGATACCATCTCACCATTCCCAGTTACTCCATTTGGGTTGGGTTCGGTCTTAGCTGTTGCTCTGGCGGGATCAGGCATATTTTTGGTTATTACTAATAGCTAAAAGATTCTTTCCTGATCTGTGCTGATATTTCAAACAACTACGTTTAATACATAATCTGCATTAACAAAAACAAAACAAAAAAACAAACCAAAAAAAAAAACCCAGACACAGAAAATGTTTAGGAGCTTAGGGAAGACCTAGACCAAGGACAGTCCATCCACGGCACAGGTGGCCTTCGGAACAGGTACAAACCAAGCTTTCAAAATACTGTCACTTCTGATGTGCAAGGAAGTTAAAATGCCTGAGGGCTATCACAAAAGCAATGAACCACCAAAAAGCCTTTTAGTCTAAGAGAGCCCCAAGTTGAAGAGACAGAAGGTGAAATCACACTTGAGCAGTGCTACCGTTCCAAAGCAAGACAAGCAGGACAAAGAGCCATAGCAGAGCCCACCCAGGTTCCCATCTGCCTCCATTTTTTTTCCTGAGGCCATAATAGGCTATTAGCAGGCTTCTAGCAAAGTCTCAGGCATTTTTGCAGCTGGTTAATTCTTTTCACCATCATCAAGATGTCATTATGAAGTCATACCAGAATGAAATTATGAAAATGATATTGCAAGAAGACAATTGGAATCAGGTTGGCAAAACCAATTCTTATGTATAGAAAGTAAAAGCTCTAAACTAGAATTCTTGGCGTGGGATGACAAAGCCATAAAGGAAAGTGTTCTTCCTCCAGCATGGTTATATACTTATGAGGAAATGAGCATAAGATATATTCCAGATAAAGAAAAACTCCCATAAAAGGAAGAACTCCTTAGTATTGTACTTTTATTGTAAAATCTAAGTCCCAAAAAGTGACATGAAGCATCATATGAAATATTTCTAGTGTGAAATTGAAAGGAAAACATTTCCCAGACAACTAAAAACATATGCCTGCAAAGAATGCCTGTTAGGACTCTCTTTTAATGAGGGATGAAAGGGATTGCAAAGATAGTCAATGAAATTTTAACACAGCTTCAATATTTACATTTACTGGTGAACATAATTTGCTCACAAAAAGATTGAAGATGTAATAATGACATTTCATATTTCAATATTTTTGTTTGCCACACAGATAAAAAAGTGTATACACTTGCAAAATCATTTCAGTCCATCATCACTGGTTCACGTGTCTCACAGAGCAGAGAAAATGTGTAGAAACTATGAAAATTAGTAAAACAACAAGTTTGATCAATTCAGAGTAGACACTACTCATAAAGATGTGGCACTCATCTTTACAAGACAGAAAAATATCATAGTTCTTTACTGGAAAAGTTTTTGGTTATGGATTTATTAAATTGCTAAGACTTTTGTAGTTTTTTTAGATGAAAGAGTTTGTGGAAGGGGTAGTTTGGTTTTGGTTGTATTAGTTGATGTCCGTAAGAGAAAAAGACCTTTAAAAAAAGACTTGCAGAAGGCAAATATGTGCTGGGTTTTTTGAGAAAGAGGTGTTAAAATCTTGACGTCTTTAGGATTGAAAATCCATAAAGAGAACTGAATAACTGACTTTTTTTTTAATATGTGTAAGGTTTCATCTCAACCACCTCAATGCACATCTAAAGGGAAAGATAGTCCCTTTGTATACACTTCAGTTGAACTATCTGCTTTCTGACAAGACAGACTCAAAAATCTGCCGCACGATAGCTTGGACCACTTCATTTAAAACAGCTGAGAAACTATATTAACAGAGATGTAAACTATGAGAAATGCTGAAATACAATTCCCTTTCTGTTAGACTCATTTGAGTGTTGTTGTAAAGAATTTAAGGCATTAAAGAACCCTGTGATCTTGTGTTAGTCTCCTTCCCCACAGCTTCTGCCACAGATGTTGACAATTACTCCCCGGATTTACAGTTGGAACTAAAGGAGTCAATTCAGACTGGGGTAAATTCACTCAACTCCGTATATAATGTTACTGATCCAGCACATGCCACTATTCTGGAAGTTCCTCCCTTAAAACAGACTTTCTTCAGATCTATTATCTTGCTTCTTAGTATTTTAACAGATTTTGGTCATTTATAAACACTTATTACTGACTGATCTTCTTTGCGACACGGCCATGGCAAAGATGAATCCAAGAGCCAACTACAGTGTAAAAGAATATTTCAGAACTCCACTAAACCATCACCATAACATCCTGATTACAATTATTTTGTGTTAATTATAGTCAAGAACTATGTGTCACTGTAGTTTTAGACGTTTTACTAGTAATAGTTCTTCCGATAATGAAGCAGCACGGGACATTCGTCCCGTTTAACTTTTACTTCTATTCTTTTAGGCAAACATTGTCGAATGCTTATATAACTAGGAAACAAAATAAAACTGACCTTCTCTGCAAAACATTACAAATTTATTCTCAAGAGAATACATCTTTCTGGTTCCTACACATAGGGAGCTACAGATTTTGCACTAGATTTCATTCACTTCCCTACGTGTGACATGTAAAGATCTGACATACAAACCCTGCTAACGTGAGACTACAGAACACTGCAGCTCAGCAGCTGAACCACACGGGGTGTGTTGACGAACAGGGAAATCTGGCATCGGGTCAGGTTCTCAGTGAACATTTCTTCACCTCCAAGAATTTCCTGATAGCACGAACAGGGTGTGCCGAACAGGTATTTTGAGAAATAGCCGTGATTTCAACGGTTGGTTTGATTGAACCAGGCCTAAACACCTTTCATGGCCTGAATCTATTGCTGCTACTTCACTAGTCAAATGGAAAATCGAACAGAAATATGAGACACTCCTGTGAAGAGGAAGCATGTTTCCTGGCACAGCGCTGTCACTCCCAGCTGGCCCTATGGCAAGGGGTTTTATTCAGATTTCCTGTATCAGCTTGTTTTATTTTGGTGCACATATGTAAGCCGCTGCACCTATAGGGATATTTGCCCAGGCTGATTCTCAATGCGTTATTTAAAACAAACAAACACCACACACGCTTGAGGAATAAAAGGAAACACAATATCATTGTTCTCATTGTCACTGCCTTAAGAGAAAGGAGAGATGGAATATCATAAATATCCATAAGTAGACATGCCAAAATTCATCCCCTATCTACAACATGCAAAAGCCAAAGAAGAAATTTACCCTCCAACAAATAATTATTCGTAGTTTTCACCCTATTAAAACAAGATGCTGGAAGTTTGACCAGTGTTGCACCATATCCCTGTCGTACGAACAGAGGTAATATGGCTCAGAAATACGTACCGCACTGTAAAAGTTCAGGGCTTTAATTTAAGGAGCTTTCAGTAATCTGTGACATATCAAGACTAAGAACGTACTTTCACATCTTGCACCGTGAACACCTGAGCGACACAGACCACAAAGAAGGAGCTGATCCAAAGCTTTCAGGGAGATTTATTTAAAGGGTGTTAAACACTATTTAAGATTGCAAGACAGCACGGTAGACACTGCAGCCTAGAAAGTGCAACCTCAGCCTCAAATTGTGGGACTGCATAGAAGAAGGATCTTGGGAGATACCACAGGTTCACTGGTTCACTGACAGCTCTTAATTCCCTGATGCCAGATGTGAAAGTATTGGCAGAAACAGCTGAGAAGCAACGTATCATTGATTCTGCATTAAGATGCTGCAACATCCTCCAGGATACAACCCAGTCAATGCTGAGGTTCATTTCAGTCTCCCTCCAAGAAGCCCCACAAATTGATGTCTGTGCATCTAGCACAACTGCCAAGGAAACCAGAAAGCGATACAGCCAACTGTGGGAACACACTGACATCGTGCCAAAAGTCGATACAGAAGTGATTGTTGAAAGTTTCAGTGATTTATGAGGTAGAAAAGGGTGATCAGGACGAAAAAAAGAGAAGCAAGAACTTTCCATTTCCTACTTCATGTGCACAGGGCACTGTACAAAACAACGCATGACACCAGGTTGGTGTGTATGTCTGAAGTACTGTGCCCCTGAAAGGAACATTGCAAATGATACCAGACAGATAAACAGTGACTGTGAACACAAGTAACAGTCACTATCAACTCAGACGCAGCTTACGCACAAGAATGAACACAAGAACCAGACAGGATGCTGGGGGATAGCCTGCAGGTTTTTGGGGTTTCCGAGCTCACTGAGGGTGGGGGGGTACAAAGAACTCTTTTTTTCACCCAACGCTAGAGAAAGCAGCATTTGACTGCGCTTTATTCCTAAGGCAGAGGTTAATCCAAAAAGACTAACCTTTTCCACATCCCCTCCGTAAAAGAATCTGCACATCTCAACTCCCCAATGTCTAAGAAGAAAGCACTCTCTGAACTCCTTACACTGATGCTGTAGAAGTCACTGGTGACATCAGCACGTGGTATATATTGATTTTTCCACCAACCACCAGACAAGGCAAATTCTGTTACCAATCAACTATAACAACAAAAAGTTTTATGCAAAATGCAAACTTTGCTACCAAAGCATTAAGCAATCAGCTTGGCTAGGCAGTCAGACTACTCTAGAAAGCCAAGAGGGATGTGCAGAGGAAACTGGAAGTACAACTGTACTAGGGTAAAAGAGTGAACAAAACCCTAGTTAGTCTATAGATGGGACCATACATATTCTAAAAGTGTAAAGTATCCGGAAACTATTTGGAAATAGGAGGAACTTGAGTGAAGATTTGCAGTATTTTGTGAAGTTAATTTTGTTAAGCTAATTATGTCATCATTTCTGATCTTCTGTTGAAATGTGCAGTCCTCTGCCAGGTGTCTTAGGATACCACCCACAGCACATAAATATCAAACCAAACATATTTTTATAAAATATTCAGCTGAGCATTCTCTGAAAGACTTTGACAAAAAGCACTCATCAGTCCAAGATCACAGTTAGAATGGGGAAGGCAAAAATAGCCGTAAGCCACCTTTGCATTGTCCATCAATTCAGACAAAACTACGACTTCTGACTTACTCGGGAGCCAGCAGCCTTAGGGCTGTTGCAACTTCACCCTGAACACAGAGGCCAGCAGCAGATAATCCCCAAGAACGGCTAGCAGGAAGCATGCAATGCTTTCCGGCCTTTCTCAGTACACCCAAAATGACAGTAGGTGTTGAGATGAGTCTGTGCCGGGGGATTCCTGGTTTTTACAAGGGTCTTCGTGCAATGGAAAAGTACCTTTTATTCATAAATTCAGAAGGCTGGTGTACACTGAGCAAGGATGGGTATAAGGGAATTCCATTATTGTTCTTTGCTTCCACAGTACAGAGACTCAAAAGCACAATGTCCTTGCTCGCAATGCTTTCGTTAGGGTGCCTAGAGGCTTTTGTGCAGGCAACAGCAGTATGCCATTTTAGTATCAACTTCTGCCCTTGGAAGTTATTAAAATCCAGCACATCTTTTGAATGAGAAATGAAATGTGTTCTCCAGCAAACCCTAAAACTGCTCATGTTGCTGGCAGCTACGTTAAAACAAGGGTGTTCAAATAAAATTCCTATTAAAAAAATTGAATTGAACTTTTCAGTAGAATTAGATTTTCTGGAAATTTTATTAGCTGGCAGGTTCATAAACTACAATGGAAACAAAGGAGGAAAACCAAATCATTCTTTATGAGCTATAAAAATGTAGCAAAGGGGACCAAAAAAAGCACTTTTTTGAAATATTAAGTCTACGAATGATAATTTTATCTCTTTCTGACAGTAAATGGCTCCTACAGATTTGTTAGGGTTATAAGCTCATAAAATGCAGAGTAAAATGAGCTCACTACTAAATTTCAAACAATACTCCCAGCTACATTCCCATCACAGTGGGGGAGGGGATTAAAAAGCCCCACCAAACCATCAATACCCAGGTGGCATTTGCTTTTACCAAGATTCACAGTGACTACACAGAATGGCAGCGTGTTCTCAGCAGAAGGCATTGTCATTGGCTGGGACTAAGAAGGAAAGATGGATATTCAGCTTCGCACAGCAAATCTTCCGTTGAGGAACGACAGTGACTGGATCTGCCTTGGGCCGTTGCTTTGCACACTCCTTACCTAAATATCACAGCTCATCTCGGGTCCTGGCCATTTCTTGTCTGAAGCCCAGCTTGTCCCATTAACTCCACATGGCAAGTCACTGCACCTGCGTATTCTAGGGTCTGTAATACACCAAGTCAGTCTAGCTGATCTAATGGACCCTCCTGGCCTTGTAGATCTACAAATGAGCAAGTAGGCCTCGAGTGACTTCAGAGAATTTCCTTCTGCCCCTTGCAGAATTAAATCATAAGGGATTATTTTGCCTTCCCTCCTCCTGCGTTTCTAGTTAAAACCATTTTCTTCACCTACTCTCCTCAAACAACTGCCACGTAGTAATGCAAGCCACATTGCACTCTAGAAGAGGCTGCATTCCAGAGCAGGGCAAATTACCCTTTTTACTGCAAGGAATTTTATAGAGAAGAGTGCTTCAGTCTGAAAAGCACTGGAAAAATACACTGTTTTCAAAGACTTAATTGAAACTACTCTTGAAGGGCAATACCTGATTCACTGTCACCTCCATTCCACATACTTCTAATACCTACGAGATCATAGGTTAGAAACACTTTCAATTGCTGCTCAGCAAGTGAATCCATTCGACTGAAACCATATAGCAATATATTAAATACATACAGCTACTTCTGGTGTATCAGCTTGGTTAGGCGTCTCCTAGAACTACTCAGCAAAACAATACAAACAATGGCTTTGCCTTTGGGAATTGGTTGTCATAAACAAAAGAAAGAGAAGTTAAACAGTCCGAGGTCAGACAGTCCTTTGACCAGGCACAGGATCCAAACCTGTCCAAAAACACTCTATGTCCCTAAATAACCAAGAGTATCTCTCAATCAGGGTTTTGAAATTAAGTAAGAAGCTTCTAGTGGAAGCTATGAATTACAAAAGAGCATAACCAGTCATTCAGCAAGGTTTACATCCTCTATCTATAGCCTTATATGATATAGATAACATTATAAGCTTCTTACTGTCCTATCACTAATAATATCATTAATGCTAATACAGATTAATGCTTTTACTACACACCTGAGCAGAACAGTCTTCCAGAACAGTCTGATCACGTCTGAAGAGTAATTTCAAGCCAACCCCTCCTTTTCACAGATCCTGTGATAGGTAATGACTGGATTAGCTACACCTGAAGCTTTAACGGAGCTCCTCCGGGGAAAGGAAAACTGGTGGGGCAGTAAGAGACACAGCTGCATCGCTTGTTGCTGGTCACAGTGAGCAAGCCTGTTCTGTGGATTGCGCTTCCATTGCTCCAAGAGTAAACCCACTGCCTCACCAAACCATTTTTGAAAGGTAAATACATTTATAATTCCAAATAATGACAAAACTGCATGAGATATCTAAGAGAAAGGGTTTCTTTGAAGTAATCTCTTAAAAGAGTGAGTGGAACATTGCCATGCTGGAAGCTAAGGGTCAGACTGTCCTAACTACCAACATTTGTGCATATTCAGCAGTGACTCATGAAATTACAAGCCAGAGCTGGTGACCTGCAGGAATTCAGTAAGAGCCAAAAGAGAACTGAACATTTGTGTGGATAATTAGAACATCCACATTTAGAAGGGGTCAAAGAAATACAATATTAGAGGAGAAATAGAAACCCCTTGGGATTCAAAGTCAGAATACATGAGAGAAACTTTCCCAAAAGTTGCTTATTACATTTTCATCCTCTCTGCAATTTTTTGCACCTTTCTCTGAAACCTCTGGTACTACAAAATGCTGGACGCTAAATGTAGCAGCAGCTGGGTATGAGATGGCACCCTGTGTTCTCATGTAACAAGTGATTTCAAAAACATTCACTGTGAAATGAGAGCTAAGAGTTCCTCATCTGTACATACTGATTTTGAAGAAATAACTTTCTCAGAAGTAACTGTGAGTGCTCCACTCTGTACAGTATCTGGGAAGTATCTGTAAAGCATGTAATAATCCAGATACGTTCCCAGTCCCACTGATCTGTAACACTGAAAGTACATTTTCAGAAGCCCAGCATTACACGCTCCATTTTCCCTGTTACCGCACAGAGATATACCCAATTTCTTAAGCATGCTGCCTCAAAGCCACTTCACTAACAGTTCTTAAAAGTGGAGGCCAAGTCTTTGATCATGGAAGAAGTAGAGCACAGGGTACGATGATATGCATCCTTGATGATATGTATCCCACCTCTAATGACAGTATGTTTCTGTGATTCGCTTCTTTCTTCCCTTCTGTTGAAATCAAGCATACAAATGGAAGAGCTACGTTGTGATGAGAAAATCTCATCTACATAGTAAAAAACTCAGCTTCACGAAGCCATTTTAGTATCATCTACTCCGTGGCATTTCTAGGGCTTGGTTCCAAATCAGGAATATTTCTCTAGTGTACAGCTCAGATTTGCTCTCAAAAGACAGGTATGCAATCCAGACAGACAGTCCTGCTCTTTCAATATTTGCACATCTCTCCTAGAAACTGGGGCTTCCTCATGAGGGATTTGCCTAGTAACAGCTGTTTTCTGCATCCAAAGGCCAGCGAAGAAGGCAGTATCTTGAGACATTTGACTACAGTAGCCATTTTGTTAGTTCTTCTGAGAAGCTGAGTATTCATTTTGGCAGCTTCCCAGGAACACTCGATGCAGCAACTACCACAATTGTGCCTGATACAACTGCAATGTACTGATGCTCAGGAACTGCACCACAAATCACCTTCTTGATGGGTTTCGGGTTTTAATTTTTTTCCAGGGGACAAGAAGCCGTTAAGGAAATTGCCGTATCTATAATGTCTTGTACACAGCATTTTGAGGAAGGGGTCAATAAATGTCATTCAGCAAATCTCTATACCACAAATGGAACCGTGGGTACTTTTCAGACAGCGGTCTGTTAACGTAGCACTCGTAGTATGGTAATTCAGTCTCCAAAAATTCTCATACTGCCTTCATTAAAGAGCGATTCCCTGGTTTTTCTTCTGTTTCTAAAACGGACTTAAAATACCATTAAATAGAACAAATTTACTGAGCTAAAATAGAGTTAATGGACTGCCTTAAGTTTGCAAGAAGCGTAGACCTGATTTCCTCTTACATCATGGTAAATCGCAGCGTAACTCAACTTGATAGTATGCTCACACAAGCAAAAAGGAATGAGACCTTCATTTTAGGTTCTCCGGACCATTTGTCCAATGTGAACACTTTCTGCAAGACCAACAATATATTACCTGGTTTCAGGCATTCTAATCGACTATGGTTTTTATTTTTTCTGCTAATTTATTCAGCAGCCATATATTCTTCCTGTGGTTAGAGAACTCACTCAAGCTTGTCTAAAGATTTTATAAATATGAACACGTTATCTCTTATTGTATCTCCTTTTCCTGCCTATTAATCTCACAATTAAACTAAATACTTCTTTTTTTAAAAAAAAAAAGGCTACTAGGAAACTCCATGCTTAAAGGCAATAATTATTCCCAAGTTCATTCTTAAAGGAAACAATAACACAAAATGATACAAAACCAATCAACAAGTGGCAGAAGGAGCATGCCTTTGAAAACAAGGTGCTCATTTTCCACCAATATAAACCTCACTGGAGGATGTGGTGTTACACCAGTATGAATGTTAACCCCTATCTGGAAAGAGATGTAATCCCATCTTGAATAAACTACTTGACAATCACATCATACTGAGGACTTCCTTTAACTTCGCTCTTTGTATACCCAAGGCCTAGGTAAGCGGAACAGATCCTGGAAAAACTGGAACAAAAGCCATCTATGGCTTTTTGTTGATGTGAATTTGATTCTCCAATAACTCAGCTCTACTGAGAAAAAGTCCAAGTTCAAAGAGCTTTCACACCTCAAAACAGAATAAAATAATCAAGGGAATTTTTGGTTAGGCAAAAATCTCTGCTTATCCTGCATTGTCAGTGAGACCTCCTTCAAAGACATCTGACTAAGGAAATGCTCTGCAAAACAAATTAATAACTGATGGACCAAATCAATCCTGGTTGAAGCTCAACCTGGGTGTAGGGATGATGCCATACGTCTGCAATGACCGAGCACGTAACAGTGCTGATAGAAACTGAAATAATTCTGAAACAGCACGCTCCAGAAATGACCACAGGCAATTCTGAAGGACGGTTCCTTACCAGCACATTTTATTAAAGTACACTGCAGGGTTTAAGGAGGTGTATGAGATGGCAACAGGGTATTAGTTGTATTAGTAAGGATAAAGATAACTAAATATTCAATCTCTAGAACATAATCACAGACAGTTGGTGGTTGATTTGATAAAACAACCTCTCTGGCCAGTTGCGATTTTGTGGCTCAAAGTATTTCTTGCATGGTTTTCTGAGGTATCTAGTTCTGATCTGTCAGAGACACTGTAATGGAAGTGAGACCCAGAGGTCTCATACAGCATGGCACTTCTTACGTTCCACGCAGCCTGTAGTGTCCCGGTGTCATGTAACAGAGTGCCAAGTGTATACAATCTTTCAGATCAGGCCTAAATAGCGTTCTGATCAACTGCATTTAAAAAAATTCCATAGACAAGTCAAATGTATTAGAAAGAAACGGCACTGAAAATTGCTGCCTGCGTAATTATACATTGCTTTTGCAAAATTTCCCTTGTGATTTTACACGGAGACAGAATCTTTCATCACTTCCTCATCTAAACTGCTGACTAGTGTCATTGTGAGATTTTTTCAAACACTGCTTGTGCTCCACTTTATCATCATCATCATAATGCACAATTCTTGCATAACCCTGTTCGTCCATAGAGGACTTCACCTCACTGGTGAAGTAAGTTATTCTTTAGAACAAGGCTCTATGAAAATGCATCAAAAAAGACAAAACCCACTTCTCTTCTTGATTTTTGTGTTGTATTTTATTTGTTTGATTACTATAAAGCATGCAGTCGGCTGGCAACTTGGTCGAGATCATTTTTCCCCAGTGCATAATGAAGATTTCTACAACACAAATAGTCCTGTTACTTTCTGGGAGCTCTGCTATATTAGATTTAAAGTCTTGGAAAAGAAAATGAGCTTCAGACACAATCTTGACAGTAAAATAACAATGTCTAAGTTTATGTCGGCTATTCAGAGCCCACAAAATAAACATAGGCCTAATAATCTCATTAGGAACTAATTCCATGAGGTGGCCATTCTGGTGATGACTTCACTGATAAACAATTCCAAGTATTTATAGCCTACTTGGACTGTAAATTAGAAATATTAGATGAAAAAGGAAAAGAATAGGTTCGAATTACAGTGGTGTAAGTTTAAGTTCTACCACAGTAATCCTACTTCTCTGCTATTTTTATAATCACAAGAGCATTCTATTTCATTTTCCCCAAGGTGAATGGCACAAAGGCATATGGAATAAAATGAATTTGCCTTCTTTAGGACTATTTTATCATCTTATTTTAAGAGATGACTAATAGCAAATCTCTTCTCTTCTGCACAGCAAATCTTTCTACCCTTTATTCTACGTTGCTATGTATGTAGCCATATGCACGGTCTCGTACATACAAATTTAAACAGTGAGAACAATATTTGAAAAACCAAAGAGCAAAAAAAATGAAGTGGGTTATATAAAAATATAATAGTCCTGATTACAAAGGCAAACAGCAACATTACCATAAAGGCGACATTCACTCAGAATGTGCATTTGTTGACTCCTTTTAATAGATATTTCCTCCCATTTTCTTTCATTTAAAAAGCTGAATTTGAATTTGTTCTCTGTGTTTGCTCATAGAACAAAAATTTGTCAAAATTGTCACTCACTCTGTTAGCCCTCTAGAAAACAACTGACGTCATTATTGAAATGAATGCTGACCTGTAACCAACGGCTTGTTATTAATATGTATACTACTACACAGCTAATAGGTGATTACAGAAACAAATGCAGACAGATTCATAACATACATATAAACAGTTGAACCAGATTTGTTTCGGTGAGAAGACAATGGATGCAATTCAGGGATGTGAAGCTGTGTTCCAAAATCTGCCAGTGGAGTAACAGTATTTACCTGACAGGACTCTGTTAGGGCTTAAGTAATTTTGACAAGCCACAGTCTCAACAGTAAGAGGTAAATGTTCATGTGATTACACGTTTAAAAGGAATATCTCATTTTCTCATGAGAAAATTGTATGTACAGTCATCCAGAATGGCATCCAGCAGCCTTCAACTAGCAAACAGCAAGAATAACCAGAAGCCTCGTCCCCCAACAACACAGTGATGTCTCCCCCAAAGGCTTGAGGCACGGAAGAAGCAGCCCTGATTAGCTCCCATCTCTAGATAACAAAGCAAATCTCTGCAAAATGTAACCTGCAGTCCTGCCCAGAACCCTCTTTTTTTCCTCCCTGATGAGCAAGTTCTGCTTCTTCCTGCACTCAGGGCAATCACTATATGCAGTAAACTTAATCCAGGCATACTCAAACTCATACTCAAAAGGTGGTTGGGTACTATTTTAAAAATAATCGCATTTAGCAGTTCTTATGCTCGGGGCATTAAGTAGACAAACACGTATTAGCATTAAGCAAAGAAGCATTTATTAAACAGAGGATCAAATGCTATACACCGAGGACAACACTTCAGTAACATTTGGGACTGGCAAACGACTTTGCTGCTTTCCTGAACTCCCCCTTTGCTTCCCACCTGCACAGCAGGGAAGGAAATCGGCAATCCTCTTTGTCTTGGTCACCTCTCCAAAGCCGCACCTAACCTCCCACAGGTTCTCCAGGGCTGTCATCGTGACACTGAATGCAGGTATGACGCAGTGCTGCCTGCACTACAAAGGCAGGACTGGCTGGAGTAATGATGATCGGTCAGAGACATCTAATGGTGAAATTAGTGAAGTGGAAGTATTTCTGCATCCCTGGCAGAGCTCTCACTTGAAGACAAAAGGAGGAGAGCTTCAGAGCACGGATCTTCAGACACGGGACTCGCTTTGCTATTTTGAGATGGCAGACAGGGTGCTGCAAACTGGTACAGTTTACGGGAGCATCGCATGGGCCAAAAAAAGCAAACTAAAAAGCACAGAAGCATTTTTGATAATAGGCTTCCAGGTGCTTTGCTCAGCCTGAACACACACAGAGGAATGTCCCATACCCACCAGAATGACTCCTGTCCAAATGTTGGGGCTAGATTTGCATGTTTAATTTAACTTATGCTGTTTGCATCACCCCATGTAGTCTTCTTAACACCTGGTACTTCAGCACAAAGTTGTATTCCTGTTGCACTAGGTCACTGCTCAGTCAAGTGATTCAAAGGTGATAATTTTATCTGTCTTCATGAGTCAGTGTGATCCAGACTTGAGATTAGGGTCTGGCAGTTCAAAAGAAAGAGCTGACAGATGATAGCCCTTCTTGATAGACAGAAATGTTTTAAATAAGCAAAGAAAAAAAGTTGAGAAATCGGAGAAAGACAAGAAGCCTAACAGGTTATCCATTCTGCTTCCCTTACTACTACTGATCTATTCAAGATACCTGTTTCTAAATAGAAAAAGTAAAAATAAAATTAAAAAAAAAAGAAAGGAAGGTAGAATTAAGAATTTTAGCCTGATATGAAGCAGCCCAGGCTCAAGCCCTGTCCTTTCTGTTCCTTAGCCCTCATTCAAACAAATTCTACCCACCTGGTACAGAAGCTTTATAGCCTGCTCCTCCCACAGTTCTGCACAGCACAGGCAAACTGACGCCGGAGATTTAATTGCTGAAGGAGCTTTGTGCCCATTTCTTTTAAAACTTTTGTGAAAACAAGTAGGAATGAAATTATAGGTTTAGAAATATCTTCTTTGCCATTTTTTGCTGAATCAGTTAGAAAGTCCAGCTCCCTTCCTTCATGAGCATACTTCAGTAAGATGGCTTTAAGAGGAGGAAAAGCAAATGACCCAGTTTCCCCAGGGTCAAGGGTCTTGCTTTGCCTTTCTTCTACAGAACTAGCCTGTGGGCGTAGTGTTCTGAATGTAACAAAATGTTGTATTACCCAGGTCAGTAACTTTAATAATTCCTTTCCATCTATGACTAAATGTCCTTCTTCAAGATTGCAAGGTGCTTATGTTACTATGGACAAAAAAATTTAAATTCCTGAACTTTTGTTAACCCCTAGGACTCCCCTATGGAGGGGCAGAGAGGAAGGAAAGGTTTGAGCCTGTAGGAAATAATTTTTTAATTCAGAAGATCTTTATGTTTGGGAGTCTGTTTTTTGTCATAAAGTATTATAAAATGCCTAACTCTCGAAACTGATTATATTTTATGAAAACCAGGTCACTGTGATCTGGGACCTACCTCAATATCTAATAATTGAGGAAATATTTTTTTCTAGTTAATTTTAAAACATTAGGTCAAAATCAAAGAAATCCGCAGCTGCAAAGAGAAATGAGAAGTTGATGAGAGAGCTGTTGGAGTTGCATCACTACTGTAAACTGTGAGGTCCAAAATGGGCTGAATGCAGAAATTTACCTGAAGTGACAAATAAATAATTTTTGAGGCCCTGAATTCACAGGGGACTTAAGGGGTTTGGGGTTTGTTGGTTTGTTTTTTGGTTTTGTTTTTTCTTCAAAATTGCCTTCTGAATTGCAGAAAACTGATGTATAACATTTTATTTGCATGTTCTGGGATGGGATTTAAAAGTGCAATCTTAACTTAAACTAACTGATATGGTTTAATACAGGTGTAGTAAAAGTAATGACAATTAC
>NW_008824812.1:754527-790174 GCF_000699105.1 Pygoscelis adeliae
GGTGGAAACTGCAGCTTTCTATAGCGTACAATGGGCTTCTTTATTTAAGTTTCTAAACTACTCTGTCCAGGACTTTGAAGTCCAAGTCTTGACAAAGCCTGTTAATTGAGTGCTAGGGTTTTTGAAAAAACATAAAGAAGTCTCTAAATTTACTCCATCAAAATGTTAGCCAATAAAATGAAATGTAATTAAACTAAAATGGCCTGAAGAATATGGCTAATAATCAGTGCCTCTCTTTATAGAACAACTGTTGCTTTCTTTTAGCTATTATTCTAGCATTTTCTCCAGTCATCATCATCTAGCTTACATAAGACCTGCATCGGTAGTGTGTACGATATTTCTTTGTACTTTGTGTCCTTGTGGTAAGTTACAAGATTTTAAAATCCTAGGGAATCCACTCATGCAACAGGTAGAGTTGTTCTAATGGAAGTTCATTGGGTCTAATCTCTGTGAAACTCCAGAGGAAATTTTTCCTTTAAAGATGGAATGACTTAAAATAGACTTTGAGCAAAGCAGAGAAACTGAAGTTGACTGAAATAAATACAGGCCATCTGGAATTTTGAGCTATAATGGGCCTCAGAGGCTGGAAATTAACTTCCTCCCTCTAAAGAGGACAATGTGTATTGTAGCCTTATCCATTCCAGCTTTAGAGTGTTAAAGCTATCTGCTGGAGTGACTCTTTACTGAAGTTGCAGAAATTTCTTTTAATCTCTGGGACAAGGCAATGCAGTCTAAGATGTGTTAAATTACTTCTGCAAACAATCAGTTTTTTCCATTCCTTTCTGGAACAGTTAATTACATGAAGCCTCATTGAATACATGAAAGCTGATGCTATCTGATTTCCTCTGGGTTTAGATTTGAACGCTATAGTTTTTTAGCCCGTGTTCCTTCAGACATGCCTGCCTGCTGACTGAGCACAGTTTTTACTCTGGCGTAGAACTGAACACTGTAATTTCCATCCAAAGCTTATATTGCATACACCTGCAGCATCCAGATGGCAGGTGCTATTTTAGTATTGAGTGCACTGCTTCTACTTCCATAGTAGATCCCAGACTTGATGCTCTTCAAAGATAAGATTTATATGAAGTACCACAAGCCATTAGAAAAAAAGAGTCTTTAAAAGTGTTGGAGAACGTGGACTTAGTATTCAGGGCACATATCTTAAGTCATGGGAAAGGGAGCGGTGCTGTCTCAGCCCTCTTCCCTTTGCCCGCGCCACACACCCCCTCCCACCCCATTAGAGTTCTTTAATCTGTCTAGGTGGAAATATTCCTGGCTTTGTCATTTAGCTTCTTGAGCACAAGCTAGAGAATGCTTGTCAAGTTTATCCCTAATCTACTTAGAAAAGCTGTTGTGATCACCTTAGAGTAACTTTTATATTAGTGTGACGTGGAGTTACATCTGAGCCAAGTTCTTAGAGGTAAAAAAACCAGTTGGGTTCGTTGTACGATCTAGACTGTTAAATAAATCACTGGTTAGCCTTTCATCACTAAGTATGCAACTATATCGTACATCACCTGTCCCTAAGGGAGCAGTCAAAGTGTTTAAGTACGCGCAAAGGCAGTATAGCATGTGTGGCACTGGTGCTTTAATGCTTTGATGCTGACACTCTTCTGACGGTTTCAAGTCAAGTGATCTCCACGTGGTGATCATGAACAAACATGAATAAACAGACCAAAAGACACTAGTGCTTCTGCAGACCTTACGTGTCAGATACTAAACTTGGAAATGCTCCGCTATATACAAATGGTCACTGTTTGATTACTTGATCACCTATCGGTACTTGCTTATTTATTTTTTAAAAATAATCTGGATCATTTTCTTAAGTTGCCTTACTGGGAAAATTTCGCCTTCTAGCCATGTTGCAACCCATTCCCTAATTGGGATGTCATTTTTGTCACCGCTTCACACTGTGCCCTCTGAGGACTTGATATAATCTCACTCCAAATAGTTAAGATAAACAAGAATTTTTGTGAACTTTGCTATATAGAATCTGAAAACGCTGATTCTGATCTCTTTTGGTAAAGGGCAGAAATGCATTTACAAATGCATACAAACCAGTCCACAAAGAATTTTTTGTACCTTGGTAGTTCACGAAAAATTCCAGCTTGGCTGTGAGAATTCAAATTATATTCATTGGCTAGCAAAAAATGGAAAAATAAGATCGTCCACTGTATCTTTCAATACTGAGTAACTTTAAAAATATTTCAAAGGTTTTTTGTTGGTTTGTTTTTCCTCTACAATTTGTAACTGGTATTGGAATAATTACATTCTTTCAACAAAGCAGGGATGAAAAGAAGAAATCACTTCTTTCATCAAAACACCTCAGACTATATCAATGCCTTTTGGTGAAAGTGGAGGATGATTGCCTGTGCTTAAACTCTCTGTGGCTCTGAACAAATTAGTTCCATGAAAGCTCTGAGATGTTGAAGATTTTCTGTCTGAAATTGGCCTCCTGTCATTTAACAATTAACAAAATTAAGAAGGGGAGCTTAAAATTGTGTTGCTTGAGTAGGAAGGCAAGGTCTTTTGTATAGGAATTGAGTCGTATTTTGAGGATCTATTGGGTTACAGCTCAAGTAACAAGATGGCATATCTCTTAGAGGTGAATATTCCAGACGTGGCTGTAGAATTGGGTAGGCATTGCTGTTTTCTCTTTTCAGTGATTAATGCTGTCTTTGTACTTTGGAACCACCGCTGCACTGCAACCTGTCTGGCTTCTTCATTTAAATGCAAATGCTGCCACTGAAAAAGCAGTTCCACTAGTATGTGATAAGTTCAGCAGTAGTTCCAGCTGCTCCCATTGTGACGCCTGTTAATCAGGACAACTTCTGTACAAAGGTGACAGACTAGGCAGCCACTTCATCCTCTGGTGAAATCAAAATAGGTCACTCACGTAATTCCCGAATGTTTCCAGGCACTGAGTTCAACAAGGTCTTTGTGAATTATATCATTCACCCGATTCTACAGCTTCCCTATTTCAAGATAAATGTGTTCCTGAGAAACCTTGCTTTATCTTGAGGTTTTTTACTGTTACTCCCCTTAGTGATCTGAATTACTTCCCCAGTTAAAAACATGTACAATTTAAGTGACCTGGCAGATTTGACATCCTACCAGTTCTTTCTTTGGATCATTTTTACTTCAGATTGAGCAAGGTGCAAAAGCAGTTATTATATACTGGGTACAGGTACTGTTTTCTTCTTGGTTATGTCCACAAAGAAAGACTGGTCTTATACCAGGGGGGAAAGCTTAAATTTGGGCTATCAATTTCTACCTATGATCCCAGAATACTTAAACTAATTGACTTGACTAGCATCACTTAGCTGTACTGTTAATTTTGTGTCCCATTCTGTCTACATATTCTTTTATTTATCAGCACTTCAGAGTAGTGACTGTCCTTTGTAAGCGCAAAGGAGTCCTGACCCTCCCACACAGTTCAAAATTAAATAAATGCCGCCATATAAGGTAAAACTTAGTAAGAATCAAAAAGGCCCTCTTCTCCACTGAACATGCTTAAGGTCCCCATTAGAAGATGCAGTGCCAAATAACAGATCAAATCCCTTCTTGGAGACAGCAAGCAACAGCGGTTATTTCACCTGCTTATACAATTATTATGTTTAAGTCCTAAATGCCTTCCCAAAAGGCCCCAGCCTTCCTATACTAACAGATTACTGGTGTATTTATCTTGGTCTGTTCCCTCTGTATTACTGGCCTAAGCAGGTGTGGTACTTTGAATCCTGGAGAGAAAGAAAGAGGCCTGATTCGCGAGAGGTATCGTTTCTCTGAGGCTGAAGAATGTGAATAGGAGAGAATAAATCAGAAGTGTAATGTTAACGGTGTAATTTTAAAAGGTAACTTAACTTTGATTTGCCAATGCCAGCTCATGGCACAAAAAGTTAATAAATGGATGTTTGTGCTTGGCCAGTACAATCACATGTAGTGTCTTCTGTGCAAAGATGCACATGGTTGCTTGCAGTATTTTTAACTACAGAGTGGCTTTGTTGCCTTTTTGCTTATTCTTTCAGACTCAGTAAGAGTGAATTGTTTCTGGATAACACATTTAAATTCCTTTTACATTAGCTATTTATGTGTTCATGAAACATTTATTCAAAGTGATCGGGAGAAGCTATTTCCTTATCCCTGCAAGCACCACAAATACAGAGTTAAATCTTTGAGAAACAAGCTGTTGCTGTCACTGAATTGTT
Source organism: Pygoscelis adeliae (assembly GCF_000699105.1). NCBI lineage: Eukaryota > Metazoa > Chordata > Aves > Sphenisciformes > Spheniscidae > Pygoscelis > Pygoscelis adeliae. Next base: position 758,733 of record NW_008824812.1, read on the forward strand.
CCCTAGCTACTGGTACTCAAGCCTTCCCAGAGGCAAACTAAACCAATTCTGGAATGCTCCCAGACTCTATCAGCTTCTGAAATGAATCTCCTTCTAAGATATAGTTTGTTTTCCATGGGCTAGCTTGAACTGATGTGGTAGAGACTTTAGCAATGCCCTGAGTCATGCTGGGCTATGAAAACACCTTTGGGGTGCTTTGTTTGTGCCTCACGCTGCTAAGCTGATGAGCAAGGATGATTGTTTATCAAGTCTCTGAATTGCGCTCTGTGAGTTTTGGATTCAAGTCTCATAAAGAGAGATGGAAGGACAAAAGCAATCTTCTCAAGTGCAGACACCCAGAAAGGGTTTAGGAGATACTAAAGCAGAGGACACAGGGGTAATTTCTACCAAAATAGAGATTTAAACCACCCTAGTTTGGCCCCACTGATTACTCCAGTACAAGGTTTACTTTGAAGCATAGGATGAAGAGATGCCCCATGACAATAAGAGGCTTTACAAATAACATAATAAAAAATATACTGACCAAAGGAACATGACAGAGCTGCTTGAGTGTTAACTTGATTCACAAATGCCTTCTGAGGTTTGGAAATATATTTTTGTTCTATATTGGGACATAAAGAAACTCTGTGACTATAATTGTGCTTACCTTTCTACTGCTCCCACTCCAGTCTCCCAAAAGGGATGACTCTCCCTCAAGCAAGGGAAAATGTGTATTTAAATATTTATCCATGGAATGAACTGCATCAGTTTAAACTTAAGACATCTGTTAACTCATTACAATCCTGTTTATAAACAACACAACTTTAATACCTAAATCCTGTGTCTTTGACCACAACGTATGATGTAAAAGCTAAACTGATTTTAAAGGAGACTATTTTATGTCATTCTTATTTTCATAGTCTTTCACTTTCTGACAGTCCCAGCAGAGTACCACATTGTAATACTTGGCACGATTGGCAACAGTTCTTTAAAGTTTTTAACATTAAAAAAAAGGTAAACTGTTTTATGAACTTCTAAAGCTATTTTGGATCTTAAATTACCTAAAATCACCAAGCCAGCCCTTGCCTTCCCCTTTAAAACAATAGGAGAGAATCTATTCGTCGGGATGATTAAACTGGAAGTAAGAAACCACTTTAAAAATTTATGAAGTTGACAGCCTCTGAGACCAAAATCACATTAACTATCAAACCAGTTCAGTGGATACAATAAACTCTTCAAAGTGTGTCAACACAGACCTGCATGTACCTATGCCTTTAGGCATGTCCACCTTCTCTCTTCAGCTCTAACAATTCTGCCTTTCCCTGCCCACCCATTTTCCCTGCCCCCACAAACTAGGAGGGAGGAAAATGAGGGGACATAGAGATGAACTTCTTAGGGCTAAGCAAACTCAATGTTTCACATTTCCTTTGCAGGGCTAGATTTGGAATAGTTGAAGCTTCACTTCTCTCCTACCACTCAGCGACTGCACAGCACTGTGCAAGTTAAAGGTCGTCTGGGGCTAAGACTGCTGAGATATTTCCAAATAGCACCTGACGACCCCTCAGGATTAGTAGGATTTGTCCTTGCATCACCTAAACACTAAAGGCATAACAGGAAAAGGGAAAGTTATTTAAAGGTTCTCTCTAGCAAAGGTTGCAGGAATTTCCTCCTGCGTGGCATCCAGCTGGCTCACCTGCTCGGCAGCCCTAGAGGTGGGAGATGACGTGCACTGTAGCAGGCTTCTCTGGCTGACCTGCCAAGAAGGCAACTGCTCCATCCACCGCTGCGCTGCTACCTTTTGCTAACAGCAACCTCCAGAAACCTAGGGAGGCCAAAATTAGACACGGCAGTTTAGATAACCCTGGGAGATATTACAATCTTTTCCTTTGTTCATTCAGCATCACTAGTACAGCAGGCCAGCTCCTGAAGCACTATATTTAGTTAAAGTTAACATCGTTTGGTCACACGTGGATGCATTTTACCTACATGGTATGTTTGAGGGTCAGACAAGCTTTGCCTCCACACCTTTCATTTTGTATTTGTAAGCAGTTCTCTTGGTTCAGCTTCATTCCTCATTCAGCTATAGAGGAATAATAGAGGATTTCAAGCTGAAGAGTGAAACAGGAGTTTAAAAAATGCCTGCAGCCCCTTATTTCTTCCATCCGGGAGTCCTAACTGTCTTTGGCAGCTGTTTGGCCAGCAACTTGTTTCATTGGAGCAGTGCAGTCTCAGCTCAGTAGTGACTAAGTCAAAAGTATGGATGGCTGTTTAGCCTGTGTAAAATAAGCTAGCGGTTTTGAGGCTAGGTCTTCACATCATAGGAATACAGCTGCCAGGACCTCTGTCCCAGGAAAGGCTGACTCTAAGTCCTTTAACTTCAGTGCTTCATCTCTTTCTAGAGATGAAAAAGGTAAACAAGTGTAAAAGTGTAAAAAAAAGTAAACAAGTGAAAAAGGTAAAAAAGGTAAACACAGAAAAAGGTAAACAAGTGATCCTCATTACAAACAGCCTTTTCTCCTAACCTGTCTGGTAAGGTCTGTGCCTTGCTGCAGTGCCAACTGTGGGTAATCGCTTGTTTCCTGGAGTCTTTGATTCAGAGTTTTCCTGGCATCTCTCTCAATCAGAGCGGCCTGCTGGCTTTTGTATTGCCTGATTAGTCTCAACCAGGAGGCAGCTGATAAAACAGAGGCGAGGCAGGGCCCATGGCCCAGGCCACCTTATAAAACTACCCAGGATTGTACATTCCGTCAAAGCAAAAGAAAAACAGTTATCAGATGAATGTACTAGTAAACAAGCAATATGCAGGTACCAGGCTGTAAATTGCTCTAAAGGAAAGTTTTATTTTTTTAATATGGTTAAAAAATGTTGGCATTCTGTAGCGATTAAAAGGGAGGTGGGGGCAGACAAGGGAGCGTTAGACCAATGGACACAAATTTGACTATGGCTAGGTTGTTAGGTGAAATTTAAGAATTGAGGGTGGAAGAGAGAAGAAATGTCAGTAATTTAACAGAATTTATTCAGATACCCTCAGGAAGCAGATAAAAAAGAAAAGTCACGCAAATATTCAGTCCTCTCACCTCTAAAATGATCCGGTGTACTGCCTAGTGTTTTTGTTTACTCTTCTACTGAGAGGAGTAAGCACTGTTCTAGACGGCTGCAAACCCCGTTCTGCTAAGGCGATTTGCTGGCTGGGCCAATGGATTTGGACTTTGCACTTTGGGAATTCTGTTCTCTGTTGTATTCCTGTTCTTGCTATGTAGTTCCTAAATGAAGGTCATTAATGAAGTTCTTAGTCTGGAGAATTACATAAATTATTTTCCCTAAGAAAGGATGGCAAACACTCCAAACAACTCCACCTACAACATATCTGGCAGTTACTATTGTCAGCCTTAACAAGTGTTTCTCCAAAAGACATTATGTATATATCACCATGCATAGAGATGCGTAAATTAGTGACCAAAACTAGCTTCAAAATGCTCAAGAAGATGATAGGGAAAAATATTTCTCGCAGGCAGGGTCCCCATTTGACTAGGACTAGTTCAAAATAAGCTTAAGGAACTCATTTTACTAGGAATAAGTAAACGCTGGAAAATAAACTAGCTCAGACCTTTTGTAGTGTTGCACAGATACATCCAGCAATATTTTTGCCCTGTAATTCCCACAAGAGATCTGCTGTTTCTCATACAATGGTTATGTCCGTCTGCCAGATGCATTCAGCTCAGGGAAGCAGGCAGGTACAGACTTGACTGAAAAATACTACCTGTCCGTCACCAGAAGGAAAATGTCTCCAGATCCAAGTTGTCTGTTTTAGTCTTGTAATGAAGATGTACCTGGTGTTACATGCGGCATGAGTTTTGCAGTGCTGATGCTTTTCAGCTAAAAACAGAGATGAAATTTTGGGTTTGCTTTAAAAATGTATTGAACATGCTGAAATAAAACACCTTTCGTTTTGGCTCAGATGTTAGTTGTGACTTTCAGAGTTGTGGTTGTCTTCTGTGGGACCTCCTCAGAATTGTGTGTTTAAGCATGGTTCAGGCTGTGTGTGAGTTCTGAACTCTATAATGCCCAAAGAATTTAGTAACTGGAATTACCACACTAAGACTTTGAAGAGCAGAAAGGAAATAGATGGTTTTACCAAAGGACTTGAATGCATGGACTTCCGCACTATCAATCGCTGGGGCTCCTCGAACAGAAGCAAGTAGGTGGCTGTTTTCTGTGCTGTGTACGAAGAGCAGCTCTATCTTTTCAATGGTCAGGAAAAACTATGAAACAAGGAATATGAAAAAGAGCTTCCCTGAGAGGAACACAATGTCTCAAGTCTAGTATGCTGTCTCACCTCTGCAGCAGCATAGCTACAGATTGGAAGAAGCGCAAAGGCTTGTTGGCCAAGATGGCTTAGAGCTGGCAAACTACATGGAAGTAGAAGTCTTTAGAAGGAATATGACTCGAGTTCTGCAGAGAAAAGCATGAAAGGAAGATTATGCGGAACAAAATTATGCTGGGAAGATGGATTGGACGATCAGGGTAGAGGGGAACACAACAGGAGTCTACACTGTAACTGTCAGCTGACATGCACTTATGCAGGAAAAACAATGAAGCAAAAAACTAGTAAAAATATCAGAAGTCTCCACTGTAATTTAATTACGGCACTGTTTATTGATAGGGGTTCAAACCAAAACGCTAGCAAGTCAATGATACTTCCTGTATGCTTGTCTCAGGCTGTCCCTGTGCTTCAGAGGACAGAATCTGTCTTACGTCGCTGTTCTGTGATTTTAATTTGCTGTCTCCCTCCACAAATACATGCCGACAAAATGAAGCAAGCCGTAAGCTGAATAATGCAAAATAATGTCATTTTGAAAATCTGTAACTTATTTTCTTCCTGTTCCTTAACATCTAGCTAAAATAGAGACAATTTACTCAAAACGTACTCTAATGTATTTTCAAGTTCGCAGAAGTTAGTTGGTTTTGTGTGTGTGTGTTTTTGTGGGTGGTTTTTTTTCTGGTTGGTTGGGGTTTTTTTTACCAAGGAAGTAGTAAAGAAGTTTCTTCCACAGAGCTATTGGAATTCCTCACAAACATAAAGCCTTTCTCCTCTCACAGAACTCTGTCAACTTTCATAACCCATAGTAATGTCATGTAGATCCACTGTGAATGTAAGTAAATGCTTAATGAAGGTACCTCTACATACCTCTGCTGAAAACAGATTTTGATGGTCAGACTTCTCCTCTACTGAGCTGACAGTTACTCAGCCATCTGTAAGCGGTACCAGTAGAGCGTCACCTGATTTGAAATGCAGGTGTTCCGATTTGCTTCTCCTAATCTTCATCTTGAAATTGAAATGTCAAGTGGAGGAGGAGCCGTGAGTCAAGCAGTTTTTTTAACAGTTTTAGCATTTGCATATTGCTTTGAAAGTATGAGGCAATATAGCACGCCGGTCCTGGAAAGACTCTGGCACCTCCATAGATAGCACTGTAAAGTATATGCACTCAATAAGGCCCAGTCCTTGTTGGAGGACTTTACCTTTGTTTCCTAAATGCCTTCATTTCCTTTCACAGGTATCAAAATTATCTAAATATCACTGTCTGAACCAAGCTTTTCCATCAAGCAGTCTACTGGGACAGATGAGCACTGAGTTCGTGGCTTATACATCTGTTACCCCGGAGGTATACCTGCATCTGGAAGATGACATCTACTGTAAGTCACAGATGCACCAAGAGAGGCTTTCAATATGTTCCCAATTGCAGTGATCCTATGCACCATTGTAGTACTGGGGAACAAAGCCGGTATGAAAATTTCTAATGTGTTCTTCTGTGTATGATGTGCCATCGGCATGTCTCCTGCAGTCTGAAGATATCAATCTGATATACACCCACTGTGATGTTCCCAAGCCACAGTATTCCTCTTGGGAGCCTTTCAGCAGCTTTGCTGCCACGTTAGGTCAGCTCCACTGCCGAAAAGTAGCTGCAGCACAGCCAGAATTTCCCCATTCACTCCTCTCAAAACATCTTCCTAGAATTGTAATGAAACGCTTTGTGAATGTGGTGAGTGGCTGTAGGAAGTCGGGTCCTCACTGTCAATACTACACAAGGGAGAAGAAAGGCAACTCACTGGGGAAACCCCCCAAAAAGGGAGTCTGGGCCTTGTCAAACTGTGTAAAGATACAAACTGTGAATTCTTCAGGCACAATGCTCTTGGCAATTCCCGTTTCCTCTCTCCCAGAGCCTCTCTAAGTGCTGTTATACTGCTATGACATCTGACTTTGAAGTAGCAGAATCGTGAGTGACACAGGTCTTTACAGCCCCTGACATGGACATTGTCATTATGTAATCTGTGTGCCATCGCAAGTTTATTTTTACAAGCGTTTTTGTGCCCTCTGTAAGCACTTGGCAATTACTGGTGACACATGTTCCACGATTTGGGGACACAGGATTGAAAAGGACATCATTGGTTCACTGAGTGCAGTCCCCTGTACATAATCCTGTTAACAAGTTAATAGAGCTTTAATTTAAGACTAGGTACAGTGTTTGCCTCTGCTGCTCCTACTGAATGCCTGCTCTGGAGCCTCATTCCTGAGTTCAACACAAGATGTATCTCACTGTCCACCTCTGTGAACAGATGAATATTGAGGCTGTTCTGCATAGGAAAGAAGTCCTATGAGCAATGCAGGGAAATGGTATTGCCTCCTAAGAAAACACTTGCCTGAATGGAAAAAAAAACCCCACAGGTCTTGTTTCCTGAGATCCTCTTCATCTCTGTCTCCAACTTTTCAGCTGAACAGATCTCTACAGTGAATAGTCAAAGCATATCTGTACGCTGAGTAGATACCACACAGCTATACTACACCGTTTCTTGCTGTCCTCTCTGCACAGCCTTGCAGGCTTTCTAAGAGGAGATGTATGAGAGAAGATGATTTTGGGGAATGACATCAGATCTTTGGTGGGTAATGGTGCCAAAAGGTAACAAACATGAAGCAAAGACTCAGAATTGATCCGAACAATTTTGCATGAAAAATTGTTTTTCATGGATGTTATTACTTTATATCAATTTAATCAAATACTTATTTAAAGCATGAATTTTGAATTATTTCAAGTCTGAAAATTAAGGGGTTTTTTTAAACTTATGATTATTTTTGCATTATTTTTTATATCAACAGTACTGGTGTTAAGAATAACAGATGCAAAGTGGGAAGGTGTTTCAGTATGCAAGAAGAAAGCATCTTGCTCTAGAGAAAAAGAAGATATTCATCAAAATAAGTAGTGGACTTTGCTTAATCATTGTTTCTTTGTTACAGATCATCTCAACAATAATGTTATCTAAAAAAAGTAAAATTAAAAAATACATGGCCAGACCTTCAGTTTCAGTTGTATGTTTATAAAATCGCCAAATAAACTTACTTTGTACTTGAAATCAATGTTCAGGTACAGTCCTTTCTACAGTTTGATTTCTCTTCACCTGAACTCCCAGACAGCCTGAACATACCAGACTGTACAGAAGACTGTGCAAAACAGAAGATTCCTTGTATTGAGACCAGAATTTGTTTTTCTAGAAACTGAAAATATTTCATGACCATATCTATTCTGCTAGAAAGAAGGTGACTACAACTATGTTCCCATACTATCTGGGAATAAAACATAATATTCCTCACGTAGATGAACATCCATCTCATCACATACAAACTTAGAGGACTCAGTGGGGCTATGACCTACTGTTCTGGTGGGAAAAAAAAAAACCTTTTAATCCAAAGGAAGTTAGGTATAAGCATTTATAGGAGTGGTACCAGTATTTTACAAGGTTTATGGCACAGGTAGGCAACAGAGGAAGGAAGCCACATAAAACAGCTCACAGCACTCAATAACCATTTAGGAATAACTTTCCCTCTTGAGATTGAATATAGGTAAATAAAAGCCTATGTTATCTACTCTTGAATTTAGGCCAGGACTTCAAATTCAAGTAAGATAACAAGCCCCACTCATAGGAAAAAATAGCACGGTGTCATAACTGACCACAAGAGGTCAGAAACTCAGCTGTCCATCTTATTCCAAAGGGAGGCTGGTTATACTTGATTTTCTATTGAAAAGGCTGAGTGTCCTTAACCTTAAACAAATGATTGTTTTTCCTTTGATTTTCTCTGCAGATGTAAGAGGATTTAATTTGAAAGCTTTGAAGGCCTGAGTTCTGCCCTGGGCTGGCACATTCTCTGTATACCCTCAAGCTGGTGATGTCCTTCCCACCCAACCCTTAGGTGATGCTTCTGTTGTAGCTCTACTGCTACCCTGATAAGTGATACTCAGTAAATAATATTCGCTCCCTTTTTTTTCTCCCACTTTTTGGCTGCATTATCTATTAGACCGTGAGCTCTTTGGCAAAAGGAATGAAAGTTACCATCTGCCTATGCAGTGAGCAGCACTCTAAGATACAAAAAAGAAATGTTTATGATAGCTGTATCAAAGGTAAAAGATCAATTAATGTTAAGGCAGAAAACGCTGAAGTCAGAGATTCCCAAACTCGTCCCAGCTTTGCATTCCGCTTTTATCAGACAAATACTCTAAAACCCCCTCTGAATTACTGGGGACCCTACTTGAAACTGCCAACTGTTTGAGCTGCAACTGCTAATTTGTCAACCTCTCACTGTAACGGCTAGGCACTGTGGGAGAAGCTGGTTCCTCTGTGAAAAGGCTGAGGGAGACAAACACAAATGTACAACTGAGAAACATCACTTGAATCATTGTAGCCAATTACCTCCATAATTACATAATAAATGTTTAGCAGAACCTCTACTCCATACAACAAAAGCTACAAACGCTTCTCAGCAATCTACAAACGCTTCTCAGCAATCTACAAACACTTCTCGACAATCTACAGCAAGCTTAAGCCATATAATTTGTAACTCCAAAGCCACAAACCACAAATGTAAAAGTTCCAGTTACACAAAAGCACTGGATAAAATATTAAAAGCTATAATGTATAAGCTGTGTCTCCTGCTGTCTGTCAGTGTAAGGGTGTTACTAAGCATTTCTGCACATCATTAATACAGAATAAGACATTTTACTACGAAGAAATCGCTGCAGAGATTCAGATGGTAGGCAATCAGTTTCATTCTTTTTTGCACGTCCCAAACCAACAAGTCATTGGAACAGAAGATGATGATAATAATACAGATTAACTATTATTTTTCTGAGCTCAGTCTAGGGGTCGGGAGCAGGGGGTACTGGTCACAACATGGTTTGTACATTATTCCTTAACAATCTGCAATTGGAAAGTCAAATATGTTTTTGGAATAATGATGGCAGTTGCTCAAAGATAGATCTCTACATTTTGATAAAGTAGCAATCCCTTTCAGCTAAGACACATACCATCCATACAGGTGAAATGAGAGAGGGAAGGAACAGCAACATCTTAATACTTCCCTTTCAAAGAAACCTCAGCTAGAATTAGCACTGTTTGCATCTAGCTGTGTAACCAGGCAATGGAATCTTGTGGACTCGGAGCAGGCCTGCAAGACTGTAGTTCCCAAATTCTGAAAGAGGCCATTAGCTTTTCTGTGCCCAATTTTCTACTACTTGAAAAATGGGAATAAAACCTAATTGATAAGGAACGTGTGAAGATCAGAAAAGTTGACTTGCTGTGAAGAGTGGCCAACAACTACTCAGTACATAAAAAATAGGCTGGATTAATATATTTGCTTTATAAACAATCATTTAGAAACTACTCCTGCAAGTCAAACAATCACACCACAGCCACAAGTTCTCCTTTAAGAATGAACACACTCCCAGTCCACTTGGTTATGGAGACACAGTTGGTAAACATGAATAAAACAGAGTGATACGGTCCCAAACATACCAGGAGAAACCGCTGCATTCATTTACCCATCAGGACAACTTCAGGTATCCTTATTTCCTAGCAGAGGAGGACCTAGTAGGATGAGGATTAAAATGACATGGTGTTATCCAAGCATAAAACTTCCAGATGTTAGATAAGTGTTGCTGCCATTTCTGTCTCTCTGATGATCAGCGGGATCCCTGCTGGCCTCTCTTGACACTTAATGACAAGAACGGGAGACCATGCTTCCACACAGGGAGCAATGAGTGCCATAAAACTGTCCATGACTGTCAGTTCCACCTGGGTAGTAACAGAGGTGACACTGCAAAGGGATCTGATGTCACAGCAATGCCTGGTGGTCTGGAGCACTTTTATTTTCCACTAAATTGATGCTACTGTGGAATTCTGTTCTGTCGTGTTCCAGTATGGGGTTAAAGGCGGCCCTCTGTTCTTGCATTGTTGCTTGCTTTCTGGTGCATTCTTCAGTGGGTGAAGCACGATACCTGCTGAGCCCAGGGGAGGGAACCCCATTCCTCAGAAATACTACGTAGTGCGATGCAGCATGAAAGAAGTCTCTAGCCCTTCCTCCCTCTCATTTGTGAAAAAATGGCTGCAAAGATAACGAGCATACAGAAACTGGCAGCAGGTGGTATAGTGCCTGGCTAATTCCAGCAACAACCATCTGCCCTCTAGTTGCAGCAAAAGGAGGGGGTGGATGCGGAGGTGACTCGGCTGAGAAAAGCAAGTAGCTCAGCTGAAGTTGAAATCCTACTGAGCTTAGAACAGTCTGATTATGTTTTTTAAAGGACCACTCTCATGATGTGAAAATATGACCTAAGAAACTTGCTTTGGCAAGTATTTGTTACAGATAACACCAGCCCTCAACCCCATTTCTTGGGCTTTGCTGGCTACTCCTTTAAATCGAGCTCTCCCAAGCACTGCTCTGAACTCTAGCCCTCATTATTGACTTGGAAGATGTCATGACTCAAACCAGATAACAAGCCTTCCTCCGACCTGGAAAGGTACCAGATCTCCTTGTACACATTTCTTACTGCCCACCCTGTCACTGCAAAGCAATAGTGTGAAATTAGCATGCTCCCTCCCATCACGTGGTGCTACATATCAGCACCTGACCTCAACAGCAGTCCAGTGGGAGCTGCAACAAGAATCTCTGAAGCTTAGACTTACACTTAAATTTTTTCTGAACTACCTAATTGTCAGGAGAGTGACGCCCCAAAAACCCCCACACAAACATAGCGTGACTTGAAATAGAATAGCAAATTATTTTTTGCCAGTACAGCAGAACTATTTTGAGCACTGGTTCAGATTATACCAAAAAAATAACTCTTTTGTAAGCTGGATTTCCAGTAGGCTACTGGTAGCTTGGTGTAGACTATAGCTATCTTGACAAACCTTTAAGGATTACTAAGCTCTGAGCTAGAAGCTGTATTTTCTATATACTGTGTTGCAATATGGGACCTGCAAGAGCCACTCCGCTTCTGTGAGTTTCTTTGCAGTATCAGCAGAAGGGAGCAAAAATAGCTCCCATCTCCTCTATGATACAGCAAATGTGCAAGGAAAGCAATTCTGTTCTCTCTTCATCCTACTGTTGAGGATGGATTGAGTATGTTGAGTACATCCTACTGTACTCCTCTACTCACACAGAATGGAAGGGGTTTTCTCCGACGCTTCTGTTAGCTTCTTTGCAGTATCACCAGAAGGGAGCAAAAATAGCTTCCATCTCCTCTATGATATAGCAAATGTGCAAGGAAAGCAACTCTGTTCTCTCTTCATCCTACTGTTGAGCTCCTCTACTCACACAGAATGGAAGGGGTTTTCTCCGAAAGGGCATTACAGTTGGCTTAAGATATTGCTAATTAATGTCAAATGAAGATCAGTTCAAAATAACGTGCCTTTTTTTTCTTTGCTAATATTTACACCATCCCTGAAAGAAAAGAAAAAAAAAAAGGACAGAGTAGAAAGAAAAAAGGGAGGGAAAAAAAGAAAAGGAAAAAAACACAAACAAAAAAGCAGTCTGCAAAGGTTTCATTTTCTCTCTCATATACCCTAAGCAGCATTTGTATTAGCTGAAATAAGAAAGGAACATCCTGAAATAGTTCTTTTCCCACCCGGTCTGTTTCTGAGCAGTTGCATTGTGCAGGTGAGTTTGGGCTATGGATACTACAGAGAAGACAACATTCGCATCCTTTTAAAAAGCTCTCCTTGTCACAGACTTGCTTATCTACAATAGCATTTCTGTTGATATTGTAAAATCTATAGATGCATAGGCTGAAAATAATCAAATGATTATATTAAATCAGCCAAGCTTTTCTGTATTTGAATTTCAATTTGACTACAGAGAAGCACAAGGGAGCCATTTCCTGAGTTGTGCACTCAGGTTGTGTTTCAAAGTTATAAAATGTCTTCATTTGACAGGAATAGCACCCAGTTAACTGTGCAGAATACCTATCTCATCACGTTTATACACAATGTTATTTTATGATTTCAGCAGTCATGGCCAAAGAAGCATATGAAGAAGCTCACGCTAATTATTCTAGAATAAAGATGCAACAGTTCTAAAATTCTGTATTACAAGCTCAGAGACCCTATCACAAAACAGTGTTTGCTTAGGCCTTCAATTGATGGAACTGGAAATAGCAGGAAGAAATACTTTAGGTCTATTGACACTAACAAAACTACATTACATTCTCATCTTCCTCATTTAAAGACATCGTGGCTTGATATATATGCTGTTTTTATAATTATCTTCAAAGCATTTAGTGTTAACCAGAGATTCAAAGAGTACACTGGGCTCAAAGACTCCTAGACCTCTTATAGTATTCTCTGGCCTAATGCCTACGAACGGAGGCAAACAGAGCATCTCCTTTATCTCTTCCTATGGCATACTGACATTTTATAGAATAATTTATAAATAAAAGCCTCTCCCTTTGATGTTTCATTAGATCTTTGTACAGACCTGCAGGTCTTTGTGCGTAAGTTTCTCTTCCCCGACCCATGAGGCATGCAGGATATGCAAAACCTCAGGGATCCTCCCCCATCTGCAATCTTCTCATTTTAAAGGCAATCCCTGATTTGCCATTATTCTTCGTAAATCTACATCACCAGACAAATAAGTCTGGTTCTTTCTATTTCTGGTGACATCCCAATAGAAGAAATATTATATTAACAAGTCTTCAGCAGGTCCCGTTAATACTCAAACTCATTTAGACCGCATCATCTGGCAAGAATAAACCTTCTGTATTGGGTTTGGATCAAACCACGCCACTGCAGCTAGCTGAGATTCCCTGTTGTCTCATAGCAACAGGATCATTTGCTGAAAAAGCAGCACTGATCACCAGCTGGAGCATTTTTTGTTGTTGCTTATTCATTAGGCAAAATCAGATGCATTCAGTGGATCTGGAATATCACTTTGACATGTCTTGAAACCAAATTACATCCCCTGTAGTTAATGTGTTCATAAATCAGTTAGCAGTTACAAACAGGAGAAAGATGCAACTCTTTTCTTGTTTCCAATAGTAATATTAGTAATATAATTAGCAATATTCATTACACTGATCCAGAAGTAGAAGCTGCAGTTCTTCATTAGTCTTTCTCAGGACTACCTAAACCTATCAGAGCATCTTTACTGTTTCCTTCCCAACAATTTCTGGAGCAAGGAAGACCTCACCATACTGGACTTGTGTTGTATTCTGTCCAGCAAGCAAAACTGGCAAGTTTTTCCTGAAACCTCCTTTAAGAACTACATACACCTAAAAGTAACAAAAAACAAACAAACAAACAAAAAAGGGTAATCACAAGCACAGTCAGGCTTGCAGAGATATTTCTATACCAGACCCTGTTTGTTTTGTTGTTGTGGGGGGTGTTTTGTATGAGTGGATCAGTCAGCAGAGGCAGTATCTAAGCCCAGATTTTATAAAATGAAACTTTTTGGATGAGATAGGAGAAAATCCTAGTTGTACTAAACTTTCAAAAAATTTTACATGCAAGATTTGTTCACAGGATGAGGTTTGGGATTACAAACGATAACGCAAATGGAGGCACTCTGATAAGTAGCGATATCCTCATCATAAATTCCTGAGAAACAAGGCTGCTGATAAAGACTATCATTACTGCAAGGCAAGAAAACACCTAAATGTATGCAACTGATGATATATCAAGATCCATATAGCTGTACTGAGATATATTTCTGTGCAGACTGTAAGAGAAGGATGTTTCCAACTCAGTCTGCAGGTATGGCACAAGCATAATATATCTATGCCAATGAAAAAGTAACTAACTGTTATCAAATGTCATCCTTTGCCTCTGATTTGATTTGATGAGACTGGTAATATTTGACAATGGAGGAATTCCTAAAATCTCATAAAAGACTTTGAAACTATGTCCCTGTAACGCCACATCTAGTATTCTGTCGTAGAAAAACTCCTACCGATTACATATAATCAAACAGGGGCTTAACCTAAGGCTGATATTTTCAATTGCTTTAAATGTTAAAATTGTTGCTGTATTATGAAAAGTGATTTTATTAAAATGTCATTAAACAAAATCAGCATTAACATTTGAGCACCACCACTACCGCAAACTTCCTCTGAGGAATCTGCAGAGCAATAGGCTGTTTTGCACGGGAGCCGGCCAGATACATAATCTTGACAGGGTTTCTCACAGGTATGACTGAAGACAAAATTGGTCTGTGTAACAGGATGCTTAACAGTTTCATTTGTAAAGAATACAGATCGTTCAAGAGCTGTTTCTCAGGCTCTAAGAATCTAAAAGGAATTAAAAAAAGAAAAGGTTTGTCACTAAAATGAGAAGATATCACTCTGAACACGTTTAAGGAATAGCTCTTCTGAGGAAGAGGCTGCTATTTTCCCTGTTGATTTACAGAGCAAAACTGTATTTCAGCAGATGGCTCATTAAATTTTTGCACCGTGACTGTAGTAGGAGAGGAAGAAAAAAAAACAAAAAAAACCCACACCACAAACACAGGAATAAGATGCATTGGCTGCTTGCTGTGTAATAAAAACTTTCTTTTCATTTTTATTCATGCACTGCTCAACAGACTTAATATCTAAACCTCATTTACAAAAGAATTCTCCTCGTGTACAAGCTAGTCTCTGAATCAAAGTAGCATTGTTTGCAGGTAAGATGCATCTTTAGACAAAAGACTGAAAACAGATTCCATCTAAAATTTCCTGCTAGGATTTCTTTTCCTTAAAAACCTTCGAAAGGGAAGGTTCATGTTTTTGTTCTGTACACCTTCTGCTAAAATTTGAGATCCAAGTTTGGAAATCTCAGCAACAATCTTTATTGCCATCCATTCCATGGCCTGCCCTTCCTGTTTTCCAAAAACAAAATGCTGTATTTATTTTGAAAATGGGATATCCTGTTGGAAGGCTTTGAGAAAAAAAGAAAGAACATACTGAGCCTGGGACCTCAAGTACTCCTTCCTGTACCTTAAGAGGAATAAAGAAATAGTTCTAGCCAAAAAAGGAAATATGACAGGAAAAAACACTTGGGAATTACAGTCAGAGCAATACTTGAGGAATAAATAGTACAGAAATAATTATAATTATATTAATGATTATTTTTTCACGGAAGTTCCTACATACAGTGTATAAAGCCCCCTTTCAATATTGTACACTTGAAGTAAAACCCTTTGACAGGAACACATATGAGCCCCATTCGTGGACTAGACTCTATTGTATTGTACTTTAGCAGGAGCAGAACAAACAGAGGGTCCTTTCGCTAAATCAGTTAGAAAATTTTTGAATCTTCATTAAATATAAGCGGGCTTGCTCCAGGTAGCCATCTGTATAGTCATCTCCTACACAGGGTCCTTAATTTTTATTTCAGTAGTATTTTTCCATGCTTTTAATAGTCAAAGCAACTTCCGCATTAGCCTTATACAGCAAGACAGCGGATGAAATGATGACAGTAAAAATGAAATTGTGAGGTTTTGCTCATGTCTTTCTGAGTGAGACCCAGCTGCCTGAACATGGGCCTCTACTGCCATCTCGGGCACTGTGGGGCACCCTCTTCAGCCTCCAGCTACCATTCTAGAGGAATGTAGGTCTTTTGCAGATTCTGTGTCACATCTGCCAGCCCTGTAGAGATCTTTTGGATAGCCTTAAGGGCACATCTACAGCATCAGACATTTGCTTTAGTTTCCTGCTTCACCCTGTGTTTTTGTACCCTGATTACACACCACCTTCTACGGATGTTAGTTTATCCCAAGTTCCTTTGGAGTCAACCAATCCGGCAGTGTGCCCAGGCGGCCAGGAAGGCCAATGGCATCCTGGCCTGTATCAGAACTAGTGTGGCCAGCAGGAGCAGGGAAGTGATCGTGCCCCTGTACTCGGCACTGGTGAGGCCGCACCTCCAATACTGTGTTCAGTTTTGGGCCCCTCACCACAAGAAGGACATCGAGGTGCTGGAGCGTGTCCAGAGAAGGGCAACGAGGCTGGTGAAGGGTCTGGAGAACAAGTCTCATGAGGAGCAGCTGAGGGAACTGGGGTTGTTCAGCCTGGAGAAGAGGAGGCTCAGGGGAGACGTTATCGCTCTCTACAACCACCTGAAAGGAGGCTGTAGCGAGGTGGGGGTCGGTCTCTTCTCCCAAGTAACAAGCGATAGGATGAAAGGAAATGGCCTCAAGTTGTGCCAGGGGAGGTTTAGATTGGACATGAGGAAAAATTTCTTTACTGAAAGAGTGGTTAAACATTGGAACAGGCTGCCCAGGGAAGTGGTTGAGTCACCATCCCTGGAAGTATTTAAAGGACGTGTAGATGAGGCGCTCAGGGACATGGTTTAGTGGGCATGGTGGTGTTGGGTCGACGGTTGGACGCGATGATCTTAGAGGTCTTTTCCAACCTTAATGATTCTATGATCTGGTCACCCTGAAATGCATCCTAATGCAGCTGTAAGGACAGTTTACTCTAGTATCTTCTTTCTGTGGACAGTAGGGATGAGACTAGGTCAAGTCTAGCTGCCTCCACACTGCACAAGTCTGCCGTGACTACCCCAGCAGGTGTTGTGCCTTCAGATCGCTCCATATGCACTCATGACACACACAGAGCATGAAGCACACACTCTCAGCTTTAGTCATAAAATCTCACTCTGGCAAACCACAACGCACTCCGTACATTGTTTCAGGCACTGTGAACCAAAAAGGAAAGAAAATAAACTCACTGCTCCCTCGTGCCATTTGAGAGGGATGGGTTGGTTGTTCCCTTTTCAGTACACCCACAGTTCCATTCAGCTAACTGCAAGGAAGGCAGAAATCTCCTTCAGTGGATAGAGCAGGTAGTTAAAAGGCAGCTACAGCTACGTCTTACCTGCCACAGCTGGGCTCATCAGAACTTAACTATCAGAATTTAGCTCCATTTTTCTGAATGGAAATTACGTTACAACAGTTTCCCAAGTTCCTGGTCACACTTAGGAGTCCACAAATGCTAAGTGCTAAGTAAACCCATACAAAACAGGAGGCAATCTCTACTCCCAAAGCTTGAAGTCAAAAAGGGGACATGACATGACAGTTAGGAAGGGATATTCACATAGCAAAGATAGAGACAGAAGAGAAGAATTATTGTCATTGAAACAGTCAATATTATTATAGAATTCTATGAATTGGAGCTTCTAATATTATATTTCATTAAATCAATGCATTATAATTGCTAAGACTGCACCTTAATATCTCACTCTGTTTAAAAAGTTGCTGGAGTCATATTAGGTCTGCAGCTTAAAAATTCAAGAATGCCCAGTATATCAGAATATGGGAATTAAGACTGTAAGACAGAACCCTTGATGTTAATAAAAGGGCTTTTTTAATTTAGTCAATTAGAAAAAAAGACATTTAATACGAAGAGACCAGCTGAATTATAGCACAAAGCTAGGATAATCATTATCCATTTGTCCTAATATTCTTCTGAGCAATCACTTTGTGCAAAGGCTTATGTGGGACTAGAAGAAATTCTCATCCCCATAGGAAAAAAAAAAAAATAACTTTTTTTTTTTTTCAATAATCAGAACTCCCCCCGAAATCTTTACAGTAACTGAAAACACAAAGATTGCTTCCAAAGGATGAGAACACAAGAACACTGACACTGCTATTCTTTATTACCTGTACCCTGAGATATAAAGAAAATCAAAAAAACTCCATAGTTGTTCATAATGTGAAAGGAAAAAGTATTTTGTAAACATGACCCATGCTGCAGGGTCAACCTACCCAGGCTATTTAAGTCATAAACATGCACTAAGTAGCTCCCTAGTCCAGTCTGACTAGCTGTGAAGATTCAGAGTGCTGCTACAAGAATGAGAATGACATTTTGACATATCGTATACAACCAAAACTATTCTAGCTACAATATACTGGTTTTCTGAGAAATGCGAAATAAGGCTACTGGTTGATATTCACTGCTGGGTCCTGAGAAATTCTAAAGAGAAGAACAACTAGGACATGACTCAGAGGGAGATGGGCGAACGTTCAAGAACTTTGTAAATCTGAAAAATGGCAGAAAGCAAACAATATAGGGAAAAATATAGTCAGTCTACAGAGCAGAGTCAAAACTCCTGGGAAAATTCTTGTTTCTGTTCCAGAGTCACAGTGTGACCATAGGCAAATCTGAGCGCCCCATTTTCCCATATGAAAAATGAAGCTAACACTCATGTCATATTAGACTTATGATGCTTATTCAAAAGCTCTTTGGAAGCTCTTGGATCCAACACAGCATGCATTTAACAATTTGGAGACAAATATCACCCTTTACATATCTATAAAGGGGTCAGAGATACTTGGACTTACAGTACTATTTGAGCAGCTCTCTAAAACAGTTAATGGAATTACTACCTGTGTGGATAAGGTTCTTTTAATCTCCAAAGACAGCACATATTCTTTGGCAGGCAGACTACCGATGCCTTATACTACAAAAATATGGGAAAGGATCTATGTATTTGCATAGAAACCATACAGCAACTACCTGCATGCATTTTCTTCTTTCTGTCACTGTCACCAAAGCTAAGAACAATAAGCACCTAAGAATGAGTGGAAAATAAGTCAGTGGGATACTCAGAGGTCTTCATGTGGAAAAGCTTTGCTAGCGTAGTGATAATCACCTTTAAACATCACCTCGATTTTAAACCCTACTGTATCCCTCCTCTCCAACCCCAACAGGATTTTTCATTCCACCCCTTTATGGGTCCCCATATGTGGACCACTGCTCAGAGGACTCAGTTCAGGACAACCAGAGAACTAAGACAGCCAAGCGCTTCCAATAACTTCTTCAGTCCTAAAGCCTGTGTAGAATTAATGGTGCTGGTACAATAATCCTGTTTACTCTGTATCTGTGAGATTTCCTCTGTATGACTGACGGCTGTTGAGAAATGTCTGCCATAGCAACATCAAGCACTGTTTAGTCACACAGTACCTTTTGATCTCTTGCCACATTGGCAACAGCCCTATTGTGCTGGTTTCAGAACTGAAAGGTATCTCTGCCTTACTCGGTACAGGATCTTGCCTGGCTGGAGTTGTAATGTTTCCCCCTCCCAGTTCTTGAGGCAGGGAAGAATTACTTCAGACAGACACACCAGAAAAGAAAGAACCTACTACAAAGTTATTTTATGCTGTCTCGTTAATACATAAGCAGCATCTTCCAAAACCTAAACTCAGGTGTCAGTCAACAGCTACAGAGATTGAAATAAGAGAATAAACTGATGTAATTTTCACCTTCATTTAGCATTTCTGCACTATGTAAACTGTATGTAAACTATGCCAGCTGAGACGCTGTCATCAACTGTCAAGCTCAGTCCAGTGAGCCGAATGGAATACTGCCTTCCTCTCCACAGCTCTGCATTTAACTGTTGAAAGACATGAGCAGGCCCGAAGGAATATTTATACCACTTTAGATTTGCTTCTAGTTTTACTGCCTGTATCTTTTGGAGACTCACCACTTGTGCAATCCAAGGAGTAATTAAAAAAAATTATCAAAAGGGTATTCTTTAGTTATTTTTCCAGAATCTCTTCAAAAGGATTATTTGCAAAACGAAGCTGGGATACAATGGAAGAGTTCTGACGTGCCTTTTTTTTTTTTCCCCTCCCAGTTCTGACATTGCCACTGACTTCATAATCAGAGTTGCACTGCTTCTAGCAGTAGCTATGTAAATAACTAGATATTCAGGAAAAGCGTATGTAGGATATTAAGCTCAGCAAACATGCAAATAGACATTGTTAGCCGTGACTCTTTATTCTCAGGATGCCCTTACTCCGTATAATTATGCCAAGTGATTTATAAGTAGTTCACAGACGTATCTATGCAGATAATCATCTACCCCCAAACTATCTCATGCTCAGTTTAGCAGCCATAGAAGTGGCAGTGTAACAGATTAGATTTGAGCAGAAGTACTTATCCAGCTGCTGGAAGTATAAAGATAGAAAATATCTGCAAAATACTTTGATCTTCATAAATATAAGGCACTGTAAAATATATTAAATACTATTATACAGCTGTAACAGTGGAAACAAGGATTGTTATGCAAAACGAATGCAATGATGCATTTATTCAAGTATAGTGTCTTTCAAATAATCAGAACATAAACTCAGCCACTTTAGAGAAAACTGCAGCAAACCACACACTAGACAATTCTGGAAAACTACCCCTGACAATCTGTACCTTGAAGCACAAGGACTGAGATTCTTTAAGCATTGTATTTCCTATGACTCATGTAATTATCACATCTTTATCCAAATCCTTCTAAGCTCTTTGTTCTGAATAACATCTTGCAGCACTAAATTGCACATGCCATTTTTCCTTGTATAAAACCTAGAGCCACTCCCACTTAGCACCTTTTAAAGAAAAGCAGAGAGGAGCATCTATGCATTTTCCCTTTTAGAAAACGTTTGCCACGATAGCTGTCTGCTGGCGTAACTCCCCTCGAGTTCTGAGGTACAGGTCTGAGTTACTGAGTAACAGCCTCCCAGCTACAGATTCTTCAGCACATTAAGGCTACAATCAAAAAGGTCACTCACTGGGCAATGAGAGGTATGGTACCTTCCCAAATAAGCAGATCCAGTGCCCACACGTTTCTATTTTTAAACCCATCTTTTGCTTCAACGTTGCAGATGCTGTGCACTTTAAGCAACAGCTGTACAGTTACAAACCTCCCACGTAAGACACTTCAGAGCTTCTTTTCAGGGTGACATTGGAAGTTTTGCTTTTAACACCAAACTCGAATGTTTCCAACTCATGAGTTTATACTGGGACTTGCAGAAATACATTCAGCTAATCAGAACAAGTGAACCAAAAGTATTTGATTTATTTTTAATAATCTCATCTGGTTCATAATGAATTTTTAACGATGCTAATTGCAAGCCTACTACTTAGAGCAGCTTCCCTCAAAAGGGCACAGCCAACATAAATAGCTTAAAGGCTCTTTTTGAGTTTACCGAATAATTTTGAACCCTATAAACCACTCAAGTTAGAAGACCATGTGCAAGCTTAATACTCAAAAACACTTACATATCTCAGCTGCTGAGAATGTACTTGCATCCGTAACAAGAGCCGTTGGAAGAGATGCACTTCAGATCAGTTCTCTCAGTGACTTGAGCTCGTCTGTTTATAACTCATGGTGAAGAACAGGATTTCATCATTGTACCCATGAACAGTTCAAGATTCATTGTACTGACGTAAATTAAATAGATTAAATAAATAATGCACCAACAGCAAAACTGAACTTGGTGGGCTGAGCTGAAAAGTGAATCTAGGTTTCCTCAGCTGCTCTTCAGTATCTTTATCACTTCTGCTCTCACCAAACAGCTGTACACTCAAAAATTTAGGATAATAAGCATGATTAGTAGCAGTGAGTAGTGTATTTATTGGTAGTAAACTGAGGTGTGATGACCACTGAGCCCATATCAGTCAATACCACTCTGTTACGGACATGTATGTTTAAAGCCTTTTCAATGCCTCTTTCCATTCCCCAATAGCTTTCAGTTTGGGCAGTGAACATCACGTCATTTTACTGAGGATTTTCTCATTCTTAGGTCTTGCCTATATTCCATCCTGAATAGATTACAACTCACTTACCTCAAAACAAACAGAGCAAGAATTCCTGTGTTTCCTTCTTTTTTTTTCTTGAAGCTCCTGGGTACTTCCAACAGCACTGGCAACTACAAGAGCTGGAGAACATTTAGTGTAACTAAATTCTACACTGTGTGATTTTTGGGGCACCTGTCTCATGTATAGAAAGGGCATTAGGTAGACCCATTTTTGTAAAGTGCTCCAAAACCAGAAATGAAACATCAGGAAAGTTCAAACAACTATCCTCTAAATATAAAAACTAATACTACTGAGGTCCCTATGCAGTTTTCCCTTTGCAACTCCCATTTTTCTCCAAGTCATTTATTTCTTTGCCCTTTACTTCCACTGTCACTTACGTCCTTGCTTATTGGCCTATTTTATTTGTGCATACTCCAACCTCCTGCGCCACTCTGAGTAGAGCCTTGAATAGCCATGGGGATGGAGCTTGGCGAGTTGGGTAGGAAGAAGCATGAAGCAAAGCAATGATGTTTGATGCCCACTCATGTTTATTAGCAGTGGGGACATATAACAGTACTTCATTTTGGTTGTACCTGGCAACTTAAAATAAAACTTGGGTTTTTTAAACAACACTATTACTTTTAATTTCCACGGAGAGAAAAGATTAGTTGTTGGGGGCGGCAGAACTGGTGGGGCAGTGGAGAAGGCTGGATGCAGGGATTTGGAGAGGGGATAATTTCCGAACTAATTCTCTTTTACACCAAGCTGGGGGTGGGGATTTAATCAATGATAGTATTAAAAGGAGCTGTGAAACTTGCTGCAGGCAGCACTACGTTGATCCTTTTTTAGCTTGGTCAATTACTAACTACAAATTTGAATAGCAGTTAATAGAGGTACTTAATCAGCCATGTAGGCTTCATCTATGCTATGTATTGAAAGTGCCACCTAGTGGAAAATATCACTTTAATGAGAGGCTATTTCTGTGACTATTTTTAATTCACGAGTGACTATACAGCTATATGAAATGCAGCCATAGATCACTCAGTCACCTATACTGAGACACTGTCATATCCAAGGATATTTTCCTCACTAAAGGGGGGGGGGGGGGGGAAAACAAGTTGACGCTGAGTGGGGGGGGGGGGGGGGAAGCATGCTAGTTCCAGCAGCAACACCCAAAAAAAATCCTTGATGCTAGTTAAGAATTCGATTAAAATAATCCACATAAAGTCTGTGGTCAGCAGCTAACTGCCTAATAGTACCTATGGGGCAAAGAACAGAATGTGCTCCTAGAGACCTGTGTTCATAGAGCTCTCAAAACCCTTATCTAAGGTAAAAGAATTTCACCAGACAGGATTTAGCAGCCCTAATTTAGTTTTGCCACATATTAAAAAATAACACAGTTTTCTTCTAAATTTCAAAAAGCTGCAGATATGCGAGTTTCCACCAGCAGAAGGGTGTTAAACAAATATACACATACACACAAAAAAGAGAGTACTGGAATGCCAGATTACATTTTACTTAACTCAGCCGGCCACTCAGTTCATACCAAGCATTCATCACACAGTTTGTGGGGTTTTTAGCAGGGACTGAAAACCTTCTGTTATGCATCAGGTCTGCTGCTACGTCAGGTATGAACTGACCAAAGTGGGCGGCTCATCTATGGGACACGTTTTCCCTCCTATTCCTGTGGGCTGCCAAACGATGATCTGAGGTCCTGCAACAATGGCAATGTGCAAGCAGAGCGAGGCAGTGAACAGGGACTTTGGATCTGTTGGTACTTTGTTCTGGAAAGCTCGTTGAGCAGACCCCTTTGGTTACTTCCTACTTTTGGTGGTGAATTATCAGGTCAGGCTGCAAGAATTTCACCACTTTCAATCACGTTGCGTAAGTGGCATGACTCACACAGCCCGAGGAGATCCAGCGCATTGCAAGGTGTTAAAAATTCAAAGCACAGAGCATCCTGAAAACAACAGTTAGGAAAAGAGATATTCTTTCCAGAACTAGCAACATTTTCAGTGTTCTTATGAGACAGCCATTTACTTTAGCCATCCCAAAGGCTAAACGTACGTCAACATATGTTAGCTAGTTCATTTCACAAGTGATGAAAGAAAGAATTCATGTTTTGCACTCCTCATACAGGATCTCTCTTGTGGCATTTATTAAGTTCTATCATATCACACGAGGTCGTTGAGTGTTACTTCTATTTTACAGATTAATATGGAACACACATTATCTGGTTAGCCCAAGGTAACTGAACAAACTAGCGGCACTGAGAATCATCTACCTTGGTGTACATTCTACCTCACTTCTACGTCTTACTATCTACTCAGATATGTCCGTTCTCTCTTTACGCAACAGAGAGCTACGCAGTGCCATCCTGGAAGTTGGTATCATTCTTTTAAGAGCATATGTACCGATTAACAAAGAAAATACATTAGAAACATAGCTACTCCTTAAAGAATACAAGATTAAAATACTACGGTCGTGCTCTTCATTCTTCACTGTCATCACCTCATAAGACTACTAGTGTGAAGTGGGTGTGAAATACCAGCGTTCTGACTAGATGCCATATTAGATTACGTGAGAGGCAATGTATCAGCGTAACAGAGACCAGCCCTGTATACTCGCACACCACGAGCTGCATGCGGCAGCTCAGTACTCCAACTCTATATTGCAGCGCATTTTAGACCTTTGAGCACTTCGTTAAACAGAAATTAATTGCAAAAGTTAACTTTAAGAAGCCTGGCATATTCCATCATAGTATTGCTTCAGGTTTCAAGAGAGAGATGTTACGGTTAATTAAATAGCATAGCAAAAATGCCTGCAACATAACCAAAATTCTACGCCAGGGCTCTTCACTAGCTTTGCTGCTTCCTGCATCTGGGCATGTGACAGACACGATTCACATCACTTAAGGCACTCCTATTCGGTATAGAACAGAACAGGCTGAGAACTTTGAAAGCTGAATAAGGTCACAGTCACTGAAAAATTTGAAACATCTCCTTGCCATTCAGCCAGCTGACCACTAGCTGTCCCCATTGCTTCACAGGAGTAAAGGATCGGTGTCGGAACTGGAACGAAACATGCCTCCAAAAATAAGTGCTGCTACTCTTAGGGACGGGGGGAAGTGAAAGCTCAGAAAAATTAAAACGAGCTGCTACAGTTCTGTAAGTCTGTAGATAAGAAAATGGATACGTAGGAGAGGGCCTACATCCCAGGACAGTGATGGGGTTACAATCTGAGACAGATCAGCATGGGAAGCTTAGGATACAATCTTAGCAGATCTATGGCTTTATGACATGACAAAGGAAAGCCCTGGAGACCCATTCATGTAGCACAACAGGAACAATCGAAGTTGACTGGAGCATTCCAATGTTCCTGCCTAGTCTCTGACCACAGCCATCACATCATCATCTGCAGTACCTGATAAAACCACGTTAAGAGATGTTTTCCCAACTAGCATCTATGGTAGACGCTACTTCCTAACCTCAGAATATAGAAATTATTCAAATTTAGAACTGGAAAAATGTATATCAGAGAGGCCATAAGGTGAAGGTGTTTTAGGCTCATCTCAAAACCATCAAGTTCTTTCCTCTCTTGAGAATTCAGGACAATTTCTCATTTCCATTCATCTTTTGGCTTCTCAACATAAGCCCAGAACACAGAATTGTCACTATATTTGTTAGATCTACAAGATTTTGGACTTGGCCTTTTCACAAATCAACTTGGAGAAATCTTGTTTCATATTGATAATGGTTGGGATTTATTATCACATAACAGATGCTATTAAGAAGGCAGAATAATATTTTGCAAGGCAATTAATTCCACCTTAATTGCTTTTTCAGCCTTAATGCGGCTACTCACAAAAGAATGATGAAAGACTGCATATGCCTAATAAAATTTATGTTATGAATTTGGATGCTATTTATTGCTTTTTGTTCAGCCTTTGTAAATCAGACCCATCATCTGCTCTATAATATTTGATCATAAAAAATCAAAGACAAGGCAATGTCATTTCTAATGTGCCAGGCCTCCAGTACACCCGTCTAGCCAGTGAAATTGCTAATATGTCATACAAGGGCAGTTGTCACTCAAGTCAGCTATTTAGATCAGAATCTACCCTTTTTCTTTGCTACATTACAGTCAAGCAAAGATGAGAAGGGTAGTAAAGGTTGAGAATACTACATCCTTCAAAATATAGTTATAGGGAAAACGTACTCAGGAAAGAGAGACAGATTCCTGCTTTGTTACTTCAAGCTTCTGCTCTGGAAGGACCTCTCTTCTGCTCGGCAACTGTCATTCCTGCACATCAAAGCATAATGCACTAAACCAGAACGTCTGCAGAGAGCTTTATTCAGAACAGCAAAATGAAATTCAGACTTGTCAGTGCAGCATTATTAGCAAAACAATATAAGAAGCAAAATGCAAGTTCTAAATTCACCAAGTTGGAGAGGAAGAGTTCAGAATTTAAAATATATTGGCAATTTTCTCTAAAATGGGCTAAAATCCTGAACCAAAACTCCTTGCAGTTTGAAATCTACAATTTAGTTCCAAATTCTGAACTTTGCTGTATGTAGTATCAATGTATGCAAAAAAGTTGGGCATCTCATGTGCCACTAGCTACCTACTGAATACCTGTGGGAAGCGAACTGTGATTTTTTCACAGATGAATGCACTGTATTAGTGCCTTCTAACAGACTTTAAGCTTTATTGACCAAAATAAGTAGCTCCAAATACTGTACACATATTATACTGTGTACAGATACTTTACAGATTGTAGCAACTGACTGGAGAAACTTCTGAATTTTTTTTCCCAGAAGAAGCTTTGACTGAAGAATAGCGTATTTGTAAAGGACTGGGTATACATACAGACTGATCTCCCCAAGATAACACCTGTTACTAATACATGTTCTTGCTAGAAAGTATGAAAAGCAACTCAAATCCAAATCCCTTTATACCTTGTGTTTGAGAACCTATGAAAACATTTAGTTTGAAATGAACCATATCAGCATGTGATTATTCACATACTCCCAGCAGTTAAAAAACATCTGAGTCTAAAGACTGTGGTTCAACTAATAGGTTAGATTCAAATGATATAAATTAAAAAAACTTGGACTAACTGAAAACTAAATACAGCTTGCTGAAATCAGACCAACTTAGGGTACTTGGGAATCCAAAGGAAGCAGTTTCCTGCCTAGTGGTCACAGCATGTGGCCAGAGGAGTAAAGTATCGTCAGTTTAACGATCATATATTGTAAAGGACTTTCTTTAAGCAGTATGGAACAAGGAAAACAGTCTCCATCCATGTCAATATATACACATATTAGTTGAAAGCATCAAAAGGTATTGTTATTCATAATTACTAATTTCTTCTAATAAACATGAATAAACACGATTGTACTACTTTCAGTAGCCTCATGAACCAAATCATACCATTATGAAAAAATGGATCAAAATGTTTCTCGTGTAACAACGTTGCACTAGGATAAAGAATGAATGCGTGACTGTAGTCTGGTGTGTCCAACATTCCTGAACACCCAAGAAGGGCGGATCAAGATCCAAACTGTGCAGTGAGACCCAGCCCTTCTGCAGTGTTTTGTGCTGTTGGTATTTAGGTAGCTAAGGCCTGCAGGAAAAGTTTTGTCGCATGAACATAATTAGAACATTTTCCAGACAGCTGGAGGGCTACAACTAATGCTACCGTAAATGAGCAAATGCTGCTTCTTCCTCCAGCTGATTTATTGGTACACCTGCATTCAGGAGAGGTATAGAAATGCTTAAAAGGACGAGTCTTCAACAGTTTTGAAGAGGAGGAAAGGAAATAGAAATCAAGTTACAACAAAAAGCTGTAACGAATCTTTCTTTGTAACTATTTCAATACAGTCTGAACTTGAGAGCTACCAAGCAACCACACCGCTACAGGTGATTGAGAAAGGGAGTGAAACACTCCGGTTAAAAAAAAAAAGGGTATCTATAGATCATGCTACATTTAAATCCCATTGCATTGGTAACTACAGACACCGGCTGTCTAGAGACACCTAATGCTTTATTAGACGAATATGATTTCTTTTGCTGATATAGGACAATTAAGCTGTCCCGATACATGATGTACTGATTATTGACTTCCCTAGATTTGAGGAGTCTATACTATTTTGAATGGCCAGCTGCCACAGATGTGTAAATTGCAACTGAATAAGCTCACATATGCAAGCAGAAGAAACAGTTTCTGCCAGCTTCCCTCCACCCCATGATTTTTAAAACACCTTTCAACAATTATGCCAGCAAAACATCATCCTCCAAAAAATCACAAGAAACAACATGTAAAAAAGCGCAAGTTTTACCCAAGTGCACAGTAGGAAAACCTTAAACACTCAGAGAAGGTAGCCTGTGCTTCTCCACATAGCCCTGAAATTAGCAGTCAAAAAAGGTTTTTCCACAACTACAGCTACAAACCGTCTTGTGAATACAGCCTAAGGACACCATTCTCTCACAAAAGGGAACAACGGTGTTATCAGGTGTGCGAAGTGATTCTTTCCTCCTGAGAACCAGAAGGAGGAACCTGTAAGTTTAAATGGTGCTTAAGCGTAAAAGACCCTCAAAGAAAAAATACACCTCTGAACAAAGAAAAAACTCATTATACTTTGCACCTGTTTAAGAAAAAAGTCCTTTTAACAAGTTGGTTCATTAATAAAGGTGCAATTAAGTATCACATCATTAAAGGAACAGGAATGAAAACAGAGTAAATTCTCATTAAGAGACAATGCTAAGGTATCTATCTCATCAAAAAAAAAGAAATCAACACTTTCTCTCCTCGCTCCTGCTTATAGATAATCTCATAGGAATTTGTTACTTACATAGGATTGCTCCTGGAAGTTAGGAAACTGCGTTTTTTGAGCTAAAAAGCTAGAATTTGTTCCCATATTTCTAAGAAAATGTGTTACTTATTGTGAACAAGCACAGCAACGAGAACAGAAAAACCTTTAGGGAAAACTACCACTCATTTCAATATCACAAACAAGACACAAGCATAGGGAAAGTGACAAATTTTGCATTCTCTCAATAACAGATTCTCTTTCTGTTAACATTGTAAGTTAGAATAGAGAAACTTCAATCACTGTGGCAAGCAGCCAGCTCATGAATAGGCTTGCTAACATCAACAAGACTATTCGTATGAACAAATGCTCAAAATGACTATGAGACTTCTTGTATATCCTTTGTAATGTTAAAATCAGTAGGATTACTGTGGTTTCTAAGTGCTCTCCCACATGGACTAAGAGCTGAAGTCAAGAAGAGTGCTCATGTGAGAAACTATGTAAGAGCTGCAGTTAAAGACTGAACGGGTCCTTTGTTTTCAGTTGAAAAAAAATAATATAGCACGTTCTAACAAAAGAACTACCGGACTAGCAGATACCAGGCTTTAACTATAACCTAGTGCCTGAAGTTAGATTCTGACATCTATTGATCAAGAAAAGTACTAGTGTCGCTGTGTGAACAGTTATTGGTTAACTATGTATGCAACTTTGCTTGAAGACCACGAGATTTCAAACTACATTCAAAAAGTATAGAACCAGGATGGTAATACATAAAGGATCTGTGAGAAAGGAAGCACTAGAACTAGCAGCAAGGTGGGGTTGCCTGCATGGTCAGCCCTTCATTTGAATGCAAATGTAATTTTGGGGCAGGCAGTTATCTGTGACATCAGGCAGGACCTTAGTAAACTGTTACCACCAGCACCTGGTAAAACCATTGTTAATCATGTGTAGTAAAGGGACATCAGGGCTAGCATGAGTCATTTATAGAGCCAGTCAGGGCTAGAAAAGAGAGAGAAAGAAAGAGGAGGGGAAGAGAGATCAAACAAACACTGTGAGGAGCAGGATGTCCCAGCAAGACAAAGCCGGGCTGTGAGCATCATGTATGTGAGTTATCTTTTGGATAAAGAGAACAGCATGTATCCAGGATCTGCAAGGTGCAGCAGCAACAACCTGCCAGTGCAAAACTTTGTGTCCACTCCACCCTATTCAGATTACATGGGATATCATCATGTGCCAACTCTGGACAACCATGGACAGCCTGCGGGAACCTGGGGATCTCACTATGGCCCACAGAGGGAGGACTGGAACGCTTACGGCCCAGGACCTTCCAGCACGGTTGCTGCTGCACAGATCAATGGCTCCTCTCCTGGACAGGTCTCCTACAGTTCTGCTGATTACAGCTCCCTCCATCCTGCTGGATCTGGGGGGTTACCTCCTGTAGAAACAATTAATACACAGCAAATCTCTCCCAACAGCCAAAGGCACAGCTCTTACGAATGGATGAGGAAAACGGTGCAATCCACTTCTACAGGTATGAGGGCACTGAGGTTTTATGCTGAGAAGAGATTTCACTTTTTTTTTCAATAGTTGGGGGTTTTTTTGCCAGGTTCCCTCTTTAGAGGGAAGCATATAGTTTAACAAAGAAAGATCCTAATTACTCTGAAGGATTCTCTTGCTAGCAGTTAAATATTGGTTCGATTATTGGATGCTGGGTTTGGTCAGCTGATTATTTCATATATTTCTTTCTTGACCTTTAATGCTGAGGCAAATGAAAAGCAATGTCCTTTCACAGTGAAGTATTTTCACTTCAGATATGTTAAAAAATTTGTGATATCAAATAATTGCTTTTAATAAGAGTCCTATAGATTGGAATGAAGCAGCATGTCTGCAGAAAGAAATCACGATGAAAGTATTGTATTTCACCACCACCTATACTTTGCTTATTTTCCTCAAGTTTTAGAGTACATAAGAAAAGTTCAAGTAAAATATATACAGTGGGGTGGGCTGGAAATAAGGCTTTGTATTAGAAACAACCTCTCTAAACCTCAGAACACTGAAATGAAATGAGATCTGCAAGATCAAACAATGAGTCAATGCTTTAAAAACAGGAATGATAAGGAAAGGCTTGCTTCACTTTGTAGCAGTAGCTCTCAGAATATGCAGGAATACAAAGATCCATGGTAACACAATCAGTTAATACAGCGACAGATCAGTCTCTGATGCATAACAGTCAAAGACTACAAAACAATTCTTCAACCGTATCTAACCAGTAAAAATAAGTCATGAAGCCTGAGGAAAAGGTTCTGTTTGATTGTGATGAGGAACAATAGAAAAAAATATAAATCTTGAGCATCCTTAAAAGAAAAATCTGTACCTTGTATGAATAGGAAAACAGTTATGAAACAAGAAAGGGGAGAAGGAAAAGAAAAAGAGGGAAAACTGCCTGAAAAGAACAGAGGCACAATCTGCTATATAAAAGTATTTGATCCTCCAAGGTGCTGAGCAGCTTTGACACGCACTGAGATCAGTAGAAATTAAGGATGCTCAATACCTCCCCTAAAGAGATGCTCACGGTATTTCAATGTTACATCCCAGGAAGGTTCCTTTCCTTTCAGCCCTTCCTCCCGCCCCAGCTCCACATGCCTGTAAATAATAGTTTTCAAAGCAAGTACTGAATCAATCTCTGATGGGAAAGTAATTACTTAAGACATACTTTAGAAAAATGAAAGCAACTATATAGACAACTTGTCTTTATTAAAATAATGCATCTAATTTATATGGACAGACC